>NC_136915.1:113741031-114044126 GCF_949752795.1 Hyperoodon ampullatus
TGATTCTTCTGATCTTCCACTGTCTTTGGCTTTAGCTTCCTCAAGCAGAATTGTCATGGCTTTCATAGCTGCATCCTGCTTGGCCACTTTCTTGCTGCCAGCTTCAGCTGGGGAAACTCTCGGCCACTGATGACAACTTGGAATTTAAATCTTGATGGAAAGTGATTAGATGTGTGAACACTAGTCTAGGCCATCCCTTCTGCCCTCTCCAAAGAGATCTTCACCCTGGAATTTCCTGCTACACTACGGGGCTTGTTGACTTGTGAAGGAGATGGAGTATAGGCCAAGGGACTCCTGTCCCTTTGGAGGCTCAGCCTGTTCCTACTTTTTTGGAAACAAAGCAGCCAGTGACTCTCTCTCCAAGCTCATTAGAGCAAACATAGCCACAGGTGATAGGAAACTAGCTCAAGGGAAACCCACTATCTTTTAGCAATGAATTAAGATCAAGTCTATACAAAAAATGATGAGCTAATCACCACTACAGTCTTGTTAGCAACCAAAGAGACTTTACCCTAAAGCAAGGGTGGTAGACTTGGCCACCTCAAGGGCAGCTCCTAAGGAAAGCGAAGGCTTCTTACAGCGCAGTCTCACACTCTCCAGACACCTACAGGGATCAGATACCTGCCCCTTTTGGGGGCCTATTTTCGTCCCCAACCGACCCTCAGAGATACACCACTCTCATGGTTTCTTTTGAGTCATCCTACAGCTCTATTTGTCTGATGCCTGAGATGAAAGGAATTTCCCCTTGTTATGCAGAGAACCAAAAAGCATTTGTTCTAGGCCCCTGGACTTAGCTTAGACCGCCTCTGTTCAAGCTTTTATATTTGTTCAGCTCTTTGCTCAATCTGGGATTTCATTTAGAAAAGTAGGTCAAATTTCTTATTTCCCGGGTCTTCTGAAATATTTGAGCATGGCATCAATGTTTCTTATAGCTGGAGTCCAAAGAAAGGTTAACCACAAAACCCACTGCTGTTCCCCAACTCTGGGAAGGGGGATGGTGGGAGAAGAAAGAGAATGACGGCCATCCAGTCTCTACCCCAGACAGAAGCACACCAGTCCTGGTCCTGTCAGCTTCTGGACAGACGCATCCCCTCTTCTTAACAGCTCTCCTGCAATGCCATCTCAGTGTCATGAAGACGGTCAGGATAAGAAGGGTCACCACCGGGAATCCTTACCCTCAGACACCAGCCTACGGTTAATGTAAAGGTTAGTGGGATTCTCTGCTGGCCTCACTGGCGTGCGGTCACTCAGCTTCAGTGGTTTCAGCTCTCTGCTAGGTCCTGCAGCAGCTCCTGGGCCCACCTGTCTTCCTCAATCTGTCCGCTGGCTTGGAAGAGCCTATGGTGCAGGGCTGGGCCAGCTGTCTGAGTGAGGTAATTTCTGATTTCACAGCTTAGGAGCAGCAGCAAGTGCTAGCCCACCCATCTGTGCAGAGGCGGTGCGTAAAATTAGAACCACCACCTTCAACGGGCAGGCAGCCGTGCACTCTACAGCATCCTGTCCCTACGGGAGCCGAGCAGGAGGGGGTGGGGAGGTGCGGTTTGGACCCGCTGCTACTTAGCAGCACAACCCACCCTTACTCTCTGTGTGCAGCCTGACGCTACCCACCTGTTCCTACACCCCCTGGGGGACTCAGCTCGGGGGGAGGGAGGATGGCACATGGAAGGGGGCGGGAAGGGCGTCAAGTCTTCATTACCTCTGGCCTTAGGAGGCAGGCATAACACTGATGCATGGCAGCTAATCAACTCCAAAGAAGCTTCATTTGAGCCAAGGCTGCCAACCTCCCCCTTACTCAGCCAAGATTTTGGCTGGGCCGAGGTCTACATTCCCTGCTCAAGATGTGGAGGAAGGGCCAGACAAGGGTGTTTCAGCCCACAGGCAGAAAAAAAGAGGGAAAAGACAGGGGCCACCAACCGGCACTGCTCACGAGTCAGCAGAGACTCCATCAGGAGCAAGAGTGCCTGACCCCAACCTTAGGCACAAATCCTGGGTGGTCTCTTACCGAGGTTCATGGGGTGGTCCACTCTGCTCTATCAGGTTGAACTCACAGGTCTGACTAGCGAACTGAGCATACTCTAACAGGCCACTGATGGGGTTCTTCAGCTGGCACTCTGTCAGTTTCTTGTAGGGTGAACACCGTGGTAAGCCATGACTGTAGAAGGAGGGCATCTCCATGATGGCTCGAAACTCACCTGGTGCCGCGTGGATACTATTCAAGTCATCTGGGATGTCATCTGTGGCCCACTGGCCATTTTCAAAGTCAACATACCCTGTTTTGGAGGGGCCATTGTCATGAACAGGTGGTTTCAGTTTTATTGGTTCTGGTGTGACCTCTTGCCTAGTTTCTAACTTTACGACGGGTTCTTGCCCATTCTCCACTTTTTCTGTGGTGACCATGCTGTTTGAGGCATCTGACGCAGGTAAATTGCAGGTGGGGAGCTCTGAGATTTTTCTGGTCTCCTGGATAGCAGCTTGAGTGGTTTCCGGAACGTTGTTCGTGTTTCTCTTGATCTGTATCCTCTCCCGCTTCTTATCGGTCAAATGCCATATGGGAGGGGTCGTCCCTTGCCTGTAGACGTCCCCCTGCCTTTCCAAGTCAATCAGCACAGCAGTCACATCTCGGGCCTTGGTGAAGCCAATGTTTTTAGCCAAATTCAGGGCAGAGGAGTTGAACACATTAAACAGGTAATTGCAGATCTTTTCCTTGATCTCAGCCATGTCGAGAGGCGCAGGAAGATCTTTCAAGCCAGATGTGAGGCTTCTGTCTTCAGTTTCCAAACTGAAGTCTGAGCTTGGAGCTCCCTGGCTAGGACTGTCTGCTCTCGCTACTTGGCTGGGCTGGTTCCAAGCCTGAACCGGAACTGAAAGTCTCCACAAAGGGGGCGTTCCTGCCTCCCGATGCAGCTTACCCTTCTTTTCCAGAGAGTATAAAACTCGATTGATTTCCTTCTTTTGGGCTTGGAGCTTCCTGGCCAGATCATGCGCTGTGGTGGCCTTCCCTTCCCCAAGCTCCTCCAAGAGCTCTAAGATCCTTTGTTCCTGATCCTGGCTGATAGTCAGTTCCTGGAAATGTGAGGAGAGCCTATCAACACCTCTCCATGGCCTAACCCGGCCACGTGGGGAAGGATGCTGGAACCCTCTTGGGAGCACCTGACTTCTGAGAGGCACGCCCCTGGGGACACCCGGGATCTGAAGGTACCCGCCTCTGGCAAGTGGTCCTGGAAACCTTGGCCCGAATCCAGGGAGGAACAGTGGCAGTGATGGTGCCTGCTTTCCAATTAGGGGTGCTTCTGGGAGTTGCCCCTTGAGAAACTCTATTTGCTGGAACCGGAAACTATTAGGATAAGATCCCAGCCCTGGCTGCTGGTGTCTGAGCTTGCTGTGCTCATAGCCTTGAACGGGATGGGTTTGGTATCTGTTGAGGGAACAACACCCCTGCAGAACAAGAAGATGGAAAAGAAAGTGAATTGGGACTGCAGCGGCGAGCCTGTCCCTCCCCTCTGCCTGGGGTGGGTGTGAGGGCTACACCTGATTCCTAATAAGCTGAGAAGGCAAGTGAGACGTGGGCTTGTGACCTAGCTAGGGTGGCCCGCCCACCTCATAAGTACTACCTGTGGACCCGACAGAGGGAAGAGATGGAAGAGCAGGAAGCAAGACGTATAGAGTCACAGTGCTCGTCGTTCTGGTAAACAGGTGGCGGTCTGAGAGAACATGGCGTAGCTTGTGGCCTACAGAACCGGGTTCTGAAGACACGCTGTGGAAGCGGCTATTGGGAAGTAGCTAAGGGGGTGTAGGAGGCTAGGGCCAAGGTATCCAGGAAGAGACGGTGCCAACTCCGCACAGCCAGGGGAGCCTGGTGGTTTGGGTAGAAGTGCCCAGTGTCCCTTCCAAGCCTGGGCACCACACTGAAGGACGAGAACCATGTGCCTTTTTTCTAAGGACAAAAGGGACCCTGGGGGTGTCAGTAAATACCTTGCTGCCCGGCCCCGGGGCTTGCATATCTAGGAACAATGATTCCTTATGCTCACATTCCCCTTGTCTGATTCTCCTGAAGGCTACAGGGACCTGCAGGCAGCTGCGTCCCTTTCTTCAATAACTTCAGCCTTCTACTCCCCAATCCCTGCCCCCCCGTCACAATGAGGGGATTTTAGCACTCTTGCTGGTCAAGCTCACAGCATGCTCGCTGCACATCTCCTTAGTGTGGCTCCAATGATGGCCACCTCCACCTTTCAGCCACATAAGTGGCTTGTGCTGCTCCTCATTCAATCTCACTGTTACTTGAGCCGGGCTACTATCAAACCTCAAACCCTGAAAATTTTCCAGGGTCAGTGAACTTTTTCTGTAAAGGGCCGGAGGGGCATTCAACGTTAGCACAAAAGCAGCCACAGGCAAAATGTAAAACTTCCTTTACAAGACCAAGGGGAAGGCTGCACTTGGCCTGCAGGCCCGCAGTTTGCAGACTCCTGCTCTTCTCAGCCAACAACTTCCCTGTGTTTCTACCTCCACCCCTGTAGCTGCGGGTCAGCCACTCCTGGTTTGTCTCCATTCTGGCTTCACACACCTCCTCATTCAGCCTGGATCTCATGGTCAGTTCCCTTCACCACCCAAGGCCCACTGTCCCCTTTTTCTGTTCCAAAGCTTCCAAATGGTTCTGGAGGAGGATACCGCCTCACCACGCTAACGGGGCCATATAAATTCCTCCTCATGAACTTCTGTTAGGTTTTCACAGCTGTTTGGTGGTCAGTTCAGTACAACAAACATGCGCTGACTCAATGTGGATTGAGCTGTCTTCTTTAAAAATTCTCCTCCAATGGCTTGGCTACCACCTGTGCTGAAGCTTAAGACCTGAATTTTCAAATGCCTAGGTGATCTGTCTGTCCCCTTAGATATCCTGCCATTACCTCAAACACCACACATTCTGAACCAAATTAATCTTTTTCCTCAATCCAGCCCCTTCTCCTGCTGTTCTTATTACTGTTAATGGCAGCACTCTCCTCTGAGTTATTAAGGCTGGAAACCTGAGTCATCTTTTCTGCCTGCCTGCCTGCCTTCCTCCCTCCCTCCCTCATCTCCCACACCTCATCAGGTAGTTGCCAAGTCCTATCTTGTCTACCACCTCTATCTTTTCTCTTAAACGTGTCTTTTTCCAGTTCTAGACCCTCATTACCTCTCACATGGGCTATCACAAGTGCCTCTCATCTTTCCATCCCTCTACATTCCACTGCAATGTGCCTGCTTTCCCCCTTACTGCCACCTATGATAACTCACTACAGATCTCTCTAAATGCCACCTTCTTCAGGAGACTTCCGTCCCCCCCACCCCCGCCGCCCCCATGAGAGTTTTCTCTCCTTGAACTCCCATCCAGCACCTGTTACATCACTTACTTTACCTTTTATCATAGCTACTGATTTTTTTTAATGGCACATATAGATTGTAGTGTGTCTGAAAGGTGATTAAAAATATTAGGTGGGGGCTTCCCTGGTGGCGCAGTGGTTGAGGGTACGCCTGCCAATGCAGGGGACACGGGTTCGTGCCCCGGTCCGGGAGGATCCCACATGCCGCGGAGCGGCTGGGCCCGTGAGCCATGGCCGCTGAGCCTGCGCATCCGGAGCCTGTGCTCCGCAATGGGAGAGGCCACAACAGTGAGAGGGCCGCGTATCGCAAAAAAAAAAAAAAAAAAAAAAAAAAAAATTAGGTGCCCTAGAAATTATACTCAGCTCTCCACTCTCAATATTCCCCATGTAGTATTGATGGGGGGCTGCAGTCAACTCGACAGTAAGCCCCTGGGGGACAAGGACTACACTTCAGCTATCTTTGCATCCCTAGCACCTAAGGCAGCACCTTGAACAAAGCTGATCCTGAGCCAATGTCTGCACGAACAAGACATCGCTAGACACGAATTCCATCTCTTCTCCTCTTGCTGCACACAACCCCCCTACCCCCACCTGGGGCTGAGGTATATGTGCGTACCGACAGTGGGTGCCTGGCTCACAGGACTCAAAAGGATACATGAATTTGTTAACAATAGTTATTTTAGGGAAAAATTAGAGAGAGATTATTAATTTTTTCTTTATACCCCCTAAAATCTCCTAAAAGCGAAACCAAGCCAAACCACCACTTGAGAACAGCCATTTGGAGGAGAGCCACTGAACGGCAGGTAAGAGCAAAGAAAGTGAGAAACCAACCTCCATGGTGATCATTCCTAAATCCCTCAACATCTCCACTCACCCAACTTCATGCCTATGTACTATACAAACTATGTAACAAGCCACTTAACATTCACTGCTCTTCAAAATTTCACTTTAATCTATTCTCATATATTTAGGATTAAGAGACAAGCCCCCCACCTCTTCCACATGGGCTCCAAAGGGTAATATATTGGTTTGCATAAAGAAATGCTTTTCCTGTAAGTCAGGTGTCCCTAATCCTTTTAAAGAAAGGAAAAATATATATACACATGCACACACATATGTATGCACGTGTGTACATATACTTTATGTATAAAATCGAGGTATATTTACATATAGTAAAATGTACCCTGTTTAGTGTATAATTCTATGAGTTTTGACCATATAGACTCAAAGCACACACAGCCTTATAACTACCACTCAGATCAAGATGTAGAACATTTGCATTTCCCAAAAACGTTTTCTCATGCACTTTGCAATCAATTCCTTTCCCCACACACAGCCCCTGTCAACCACTGATCTGTCTTCTCTCTAGCTTCGCTTTTTCCAGAATGTCATCTAAATGGACTCATACAGTATGCAGTCTTTTGAGTCCAGCTTCTTTTGCTTAGCATCATGAATCTGAAATTTGTCCATGTTGCTGCATATAGCAATAGTTCCTGCCCTTTTTTGCTGAGCAGTTTTCCATTATATTGATATACGAGTTTTTGGAGATAATGAATAAAGCCACTATAAACTTTCTCCTACAGGTTAAGAAGGAGCAGAGACGATAAAAGTAAAGCATGTTGTCCAAGTGGGGCTAAAGGAGGCGTGGGCAGCCATGGGGTCCTAGCAGAAAAGCAGAGGGGGACTCTCTTGACCTGGGCTCAGGCCTTGTTCCTCAGAAGGGGGAGGGGAGTGCATATTCCCCACAAACCCTCTTCCACGCCTTCCTTGCTCGACACAATTAATTAGCAAGATACAAATTCCTAAATTCCTAGAACATAAATTTTGCTTGGCAAGAAAACAAACACACACACACACACACACTCTCTCTCTCTCTCTCTCACTCTCTCTCTCACACACACAACGCGCATATGTCATGCATGAAAACAGGAGCGTAGGGAGGTATAAGATGAGCCAGGGCGAGCAAGTTGCAGGTGGCCCGCTCTGGGCTCTGACCCCAGCGGCTTACCTGCCTCGGGTCCATGGCACGCCCGAGGCATGTCCCGGTGTCTGCCCGCCGTGACCCTCCCGAGGGGGACCCTTCCCAAAGAGGGTCGTCGGCCTCCAAGACACAAGAGGCCCCTCTGGAACCGGGACGAGCCCAGGAAGGCAGGGAGCAGACCTCGTGAAATGGCTCCGGTTCAATTTCACTTTCGTTTCTTCAGAAGGACCTCCCTCTTTGGAAAGTTTGGCCGAGGGGCGGGGCTTGGGCAAAGCTAGCAGGAGCCGTCTGGTTTCATGCGGGTAACAAGTTTAATCCCTTCCTTGCATGAGAACTGGGCAAGATATTCTTTTTTAGGAAAACAGCTATAAATACTGAGCTCTTTATTCCCTTCATGGCCTTCTCAGGAATACATGGGATAAAGCAAACAGAGAACAAAGCCACCCTGCGAAGCCTAGCACTGGAGAAACAGCCTGAGGTTCTGTCCTCTTACTCCCAGGTCCACACTAACGTGACCTCGTGTCTCTAATGTGGCAGTGCGGGGGGGTGGGGGGTGGCGAACTCTTCAGATGACTAACGTCTTCACTGTGGACTTTACTCATACTCTAGCATATTAACTGACTCGACCACTTAACAGCCAGTATATAGTGGCAAGATAATGATACCAGCAACTGAACAGTAAAGGATCTACATCAGAAAACCATCCCACCTTTCAGCATCCACCATCCAGGCAAGGGTCAAATCCTTTACAGGCCTGATCTCTCTCTCTCTTTTTTTTTTTTTTGGACGTGCCAGTGCGCCCTGCAGTGCAAGTGCGGAGTCTTAACCGCGGGACCGCCAGGGAAGACCCACCTTATCTCCTTAATCTTCACAACACCTCTGCCAGGTAGGCATTATTCCCAAATTACAGATGTGGAAATGGAGGCTCCACTGGGACCATGCTGCTGCTAAATCCAGGTCTGACTGCGGAAAGTCACTCTACACTTGCTCAGGTTACACCATGGCTTTCCAAAAGATACCTTTTGTTATCAATGGACTTCATGATCAGGCTTATATATCTGCTCTGTTTGTCCAAGATGTCTAGGAAAAGATTCTGTAGATCAATTCTACTGCTCAACAGCTCCCCTCCCCCCTCATTTGTGAGAAATTTCTTTTTCTGTATTTAATTTCAATTTTATCCCCACTGTGTAAATGAAAAATATTGCCTGCCATATCAGTAAACAAAGGATGTTGCAGCCACCAAGCCATCATATTACAGCCACCACCACGGTGAGCCCTGAGGGAAACTCAGGATGAGAAAACACAGGATATATCTGGTTTTCTTTAATTAACAGTAATCTGTTGATGTTCCGACTACCTGGTCTTTGTTGCAAAAACTCCTATATATCCTGGCTCCCTCCCGTGCCTCTTTGGAGCAGTCTCTCAGAGTTATCTGAGATGCTGTGTCCTGGGCTTAAGTCCTCAGTTTTGTCCACCAAATAAAACATGACTCTCAACTTTTAGGTTGTGCATTTTTTTCAGTCGACAACTGCTTATGAGATTTACAAGGCTGTCCCTTCACAGCACTGTCTCCAGCTGATGCCCTTTCTCACTGTCCTCTCACTCCATTCACCCTAAGTGTTAGCCCCCCTCCCCAACTTCTCATTTCTAGTGTGGCATGTACCTTCCCTCTCCACGCCTTTGCGCATTCTATTCCTTTGCCTTGAATGTACTTCCTCCACTGCTTCTGGTGAAAGTCTTTCAAGATCTGCTTCAAATATTACCTCCTAGGGAAGCTTTGCCCACTCTGGGTGGGGGAGTGTGCAATTCGTGGTTCCTTATTTTGTGCTTCTCTCTTATTCAACACTTACCTCTACTAGAGCACTTTCACCATCCTCCAAAAATGCCTCATTCATTCATTTAACAGACTTTACTAAGCACCTAATGTGTGCCAGATACTGTGTAAAGCACTGAGGACATGACACAAATAAAAGTCCTGTCCCTTCAGCTAACAGTCAGCCTAGTGGAGGAGACTGATGCGTCAACGATTATCACAATGTTATGAACTACTTGTTTATGTACCTGCCTTTAGAGCTGTAAAGTCTACTCCTTGGGTCAGGGAACATCCCCACATCCCTTGCATAGTGACCTTCAGAGTTATAGTTAGTTGACTGAATAACCGACTGCTTGGTAGAAAAAACAACGGGCAAAACACTGACACGGGAATGTCACAAGAAGAAATTAAAAATATCAGCACACGTAAGAAACAGTGCTCAATCTCATCATGTAGTCTCAGTGAGTTAGTGTCCATCCGTCAAACAGGCACATTAACCATCTGATCAGAGCAGGTGGGAGCAGGGGGGAAAGCAGAGCAGCTCCTAGTCACCACAGGAAACCTGGGAAAGGTGTGAATGTACACACCCTGCAATTCAGCAATTCCACTCCTAGACCAGGATACACATACAGGAAGTTGGCAGTTGCATTATTCATAATAGCTCCCAACCTGAAACAACCCAAATGTTCATCAAAAGGAAAATGGGGGCTTCCCTGGCGGCGCAGTGGTTGGGAGTCTGCCTGCCGGTGCAGGGGACGCGGGTTTGTGCCCTGGTCCGGGAGGATCCCATGTGCCGCGGAGCGGCTGGGCCCGTGAGCCATGGCCGCTGAGCCTGCGCCCTGCAACGGGAGAGGCCACAACAGTGAGAGGCCCGCGTACCACAAAGAAAAAAAAAAGAAAAAAAGGAAAATGGATTAATGGTGGCATTTGCCTATGATAGAATATTATACACCAGCAAAAATGAAAGAATTATAACCACATGCAACAAAGTGGCTAATTATCTAAACATGACACTGAGTGAAAGAAGCCATATACATACTACATTGTTCCACTTACATAAAGTCCCAAACCAGGCAAAACAACTATAGTATACACTGCATAAAAGACAGGATGGTGGTTATCTCTAGGGAGGGAAGAGGGGTTTTGCCTGGGAAGGAATGTTCTGGGTGCTGGTGATGTTCTAGTTCTTGACTTGGGTGGTGGCCGCATATATGGCTCTCCAATAATTCATTAAGTTATACACTGACGCTTTATGTACCTTTCTGTATGTATGTGCTGTACTTCACAATTTTAAAAGGTTGAAAACAACAGCAAACTCTCCCTGTACCAATTCCAGCTTACCTCCCCATGTTCTACTTTTCATTTAAGTATAATGAAATGAGTTACATCTTACCTCTGCTTTCTTGCCTTCAAGTTAAACAATCCCAAAGCCTTTAACCCTTCTACAAGAATGATCCAGGGACTTCCCTGGTGGTCCAGTGGTTGAGAATCTGCCTTCCCATGCAGGGGATGCGGGGTCGATCCCTGGTCTGGGAACTAAGATCCCACATGCTGCGGGGCAACTAAGCCCGCGCGCCACAACTACTGAGCCTACGCGCTCTAGAGCCTACGCGCTCTAGAGCCCGCGCGCCACAACTAGAGAGAAGCCCGTGTGCCACAATGAAACATCCCGCGTGCCGCAACTAAGACCAGACACAGTCAAATAAATAAATACACAAATAAATAAATAAATAATAGGAAAAAAAAGAAGATCCAGAGAAGCAGTAATCACAGCTACTGTGCACAGGAAGCTGCACCGCTGCTGCCTCCATGGCTTTGAATTGAACCTAGGATGCAGTGGTGAAGCAGGGAGGGGAAATATGTTTCCTAAACAGAGGTTCGGTTCATGCCTTGAAAGAACAACTGCTCTTGTCATTTAATCTCAGCAGCTCGAGTAACTGCAGACAGAGTTATTCATAAACATTTCATCTCCTCCCCATCAGGGATTGTATCAGCTCCCACAGGGTTGTGAGGTGGTGACATCAGTCTTTGTGCTGTTCTATTGTAGGGGCTTGAGGAGTTGGATGAAGCTCTTTTAAAAATTAACCAAAAGTAACAGGTTGATTGCAAAAAGTTTCAGAAAATACAGATGAGCAAACACTGTCAAAGTTACCCCTAAGTCTCCATTGTTAATTCACTGGTGTCCACCCTTGCTGTTTTCCCTGTGCATAAAGCTTCCATGGACACACAGGCACAGCTCTCCTAACACTGGGGATCACCTCCCCAGGAGCCTGTGAGTGTCTGCTGCTCAGCTGTGAAGTAACCCCAAATGCAAGATCTCCTGTGAACATACTACCTAGGGCTACTTGCTAACAATCACCTAAGTGATTAAGAGTTACATCTAAAATTAGGTATTACAGAAAAAGCCCCCCATTCAGTGTTCTCAGAAATCTGGCTGCCACATAACACTGCCAAGCTCTGGCTGCATGTGTGCCTTCAGGGGCCTGGACTTCACCAATTATGGGGAAGTTCACATTATCATTTGGGCTACTGGGTTGGTTTTAGTTTCCAGCCCCTGCTATTCTTGCTTTTAAACTATAAATATAACTGTTAGTCTTCTTTGTAATGATTAATTTGTCTTGCGGATATTCTGCTTAACCTTACTGTGTACAGGGGTGCATATTTACAACAACAGTCTTTTTAGTCTGTAATTTCCTATAACCAGACTTTACTGCACATATGGGCTACATCCAATTGGATCATCTATCTCCCTACTGTAAAGCAGATGTCTGCAAACTCCTTCAATATTTGCTCATACAGCAGATACTGCAACAGAAATGTACTGACTGTGAATGTGTGCTACTGAACTTGCAACACATTATCAAAAAAGTAATGAATTACTGAGGTATTTTTAAGTACTAGGGCACTATTTTAGAATAGGATCTGTACAAAAATAAACTCATGTTCTTATCTTAACTCCTAGGAAATACATAACAAGCAATTCGTAGAGTTGCTAGGCATAAATTTATTGCCTTCCTTTTTTTGTTGTTGTTTCTCTTTCAATATATCATTGGGCTTTTTATTCCACTAAACAGCTACTGCCACATGAACATAATTTTCACAATTTACAGGGTCTTCCTATAATAACCCGACTTGCTTTGATAACCTATAAGGCAGAATAGCGAAGTTGCCCAACTGGCTGAGCAGTGCTCCACAGCTGTCTTTATGCTATATATATATATGCAATATTCTACTGAGGTTAATGACTAGATTGGCTTTTGAAGTTACAAGAAAGCAAGAGATGCCTCAGGTACCCCCAGAAGAAACAGAGGTCTCCAGAAGTGGGTAAGTGCCTCTACCCAAAGTTACCCAGTAAATGAAAGAAGAAAATAGTATTTATCAACCATTAATAGGCATTGTGATAAGTATTACCATATTTAAAAAATATATTAGTAATAATGTCAAAACAATACTACTAATAATGGTTAACATGCTGAATTTTTTTTTTTTTTTTTTTTTTTTTTTTGCGGTACGCGGGCCTCTCACTGTTGTGACCTCTCCCGTTGCGGAGCACAGGCTCCAGTCACGCTGGCTCAGCGGCCATGGCTCACGGGCCCAGCCGCTCTGGGGCATGTGGGATCTTCCCAGACCGGGGCACGAACCCGTGTCCCCTGCATCGGCAGGCGGACTCTCAACCACTGCGCCACCAGGGAAGCCCCCTGTGCTGAATATTTTACATGCAAGTTTAAACAGGGAATGTAGTTTCGTCTCATAACCACCCCACAAGATGACTCTACATAGCTTGTGGTCTCATGCAGTAAGTCCTGACACCCTGAAACCACCTCTTCCATGCTAGGTTGGTCTGGCATGCAGCACCTGACTGACGTCTAAGTTTGGCTCTGGCCAGCAAAGAGGTTCAGCTACTGGGCCACACTTGGGTTCTGCTGAGCCAGAGTCCAAAGGGGGGAACTCCCTCTCACTCTTGCCTTCTCTTCCTTCTCACCCCTAGGACCTAGCCTATGAGTGGCTGCGCTCAGTCCCAGCTTCCTGCAAGGGCAATGTCCCCATCTCCATGGCTTGTAGGAAGCAGAGGGGACAAGTGCAGTCCTGTTCTAGGCAGGCCCGAGGGCACCCTCTGCCCCCAAGTTCTGCAGTGTTTCCTGGGGAAGTGGGCTGATTCAGCAACAGCCAATCGCAGAAAGCTGACTTGCCAAGTGGCCAATTCCCTGAATAACCGATTTACTAAACTACCAATATGCAGGCTTCACCTTTTTCTTTAAGCTCTCTAGTCTCAACTGACCAATTTTTATTCTTCCTTCACAACAGTATTAGAGGAAATGTACTCTGCCCGTCTCCCTGAAGCTGAAGAGCTGCAGATTGAGGAGGAGACCGGGGGGACAGTGGGAGGGGGCAAGGTTGAGGGGCTTTTGTGGAACTGAATTTCAGCGTATTGATTTTCTGAGAATTGACCTAGAGCTATTTCCAGGTGACCACAATCTTCTTCCCAAAGGGAATGAATAAGGCTTTGCTATTCCTAACATATGACTTTAAAAGCATTTCCTTCAGCATCGACAAGTTCAGAAAAATTTCCATCTACGCACACAGAGGAGAAGGTGCGTGAAGACGGTGAAGACATAGCAGAGAGAGATTTGAAGACACTGGCCTTGAAGGCTGGAGTGATAAGGCCACAAGTCAAGCAATGCAGGCAGCCACCAGACGCTGGCAGGGGCAAGGACCGATTCTCCCGTAGAGGCTCTGGAGGGAGCACAGCCCTGCAACACCTCGACTTCCTCCCAGTGAACTGACTTCAGATTTCTAGCCTCCAGAACTGTGAGAGAATAAATTTCTATGGTTTTAAGCCACCGAATCTGTGGTAATTTGTTATTGCAGCTGTAGGAAACTAATACACCATCCTCGAAAGGCTGTGCACATCAGGGAGCTCCGGGTACAGGACTAGCACAGACCTTGCTGTGCAGCCAGGGATTTCTGCATTTGGGGCTATCAAGGAAAAAGGCAGCAACAGACCAGCAGACCAGCTGGCACAGACGATGTGCACAGCCACAATTTCCACTTTTCTGTTAAACCAAACAGTATAGCCTTCTCATTACTGTCCAGCAGAACTAGAGCTTTTTGTTTTATTTGAAGAAAAGGATATTTCTGTAATATAACAAAGACTACCTATCATAAACTGACAGCCAATATCATATTTAAAATGGAATAGTTAGGCATTCCCACTAAAATAAGAAATAAAATAAGGAGGGCCATCATTACCACTGTTTTCTTATCTCCTCAATTCTGAGATGTACTCCAAACTTTTCTGATATTGGGATGTGAATTACATGCATTTACATTATATATCGGTATATTTTGACTAGTAGCCCCTAAAAGCTATTATTAACTTGATAGCATGTTCTTATGCTCAATGGTCTTAGAATCAGAGATATGGTATTTAACATTATTTTGAAGATCCTAGCATATTCTATAACACAAAACAGAAATAAGAGATAAACTATTAAAAAAGGAAAGAAAAACATTATTTGCAGATGATAATATCATAACCCTTCTTGATCCAAGAAGATTAAATGAAAACTCTTGGACCACCATCAGTTAAGTAATATGGCTGGATGTAAGAGAAATATACAAAACACAACCCTTCCTTATATGAAAAATACTATATTCTTAACAGCAAATAAAACATTAAAAAAGAAAAGGGAAACATCTGGGAATAATCCTAAGAAATGTGAAGAGCCTACATGTGGAAAAGTACAAAACTCTGTTGAGGAATACCTGTCTTAAATAGAAGGATACACCAGCTCCAAATGTGATGGCGGAATAGTTTATGAATGCCAATTAGTGCCAAATTAAATAACAGTTTATAGCAAATTCTAATGAAGTTAGGGGCAGTAAGGAGTGGATACCTGACAAAATGATTAAAGTTCAAGTGTAAGAACAAACAGGCAAGAATAGCCAATATATATATATATATATATATTTTTTTTTTTTTTGCGGTACACGGGCCTCTCACCGCTGTGGCCTCTCCCGCCACGGAGCACAGGCTCTGGACACGCAGGCTCAGCGGCCATGGCTCACGGGCCCAGCCGCTACGTGGCATGTGGGATCCCCCTGGACCGGGGCACGAACCCGTGTCCCCCGCATCAGCAGGTGGACTCCCAACCACTGCGCCACCAGGGAAGCCCTAGCCAAAATATTTTTAAAAAGAGGATAGCCATACTGATTAAATCAAAGCAGTACTGGTATACTACAGGAATGGAGCTACGGCCTAATAGAGCAGAACCACTTTTCCCCCAATAGACCCAAGTGTGTGTACAGATCCAATGCATGATAGGAGCCAAAAGCAGCAGTGAGGGGAAGAAGGATTAGTCTATAGATGGAACTTGGCTAATTGATAGGCTTTTTGGAAAGAAAAATCTATTCAGAGTCTTGCCTTATATTAATACACCAAAATAAATTACAAATGGATTAAAGGATTATTTGTGAAGTATTTTAAATAAAAACACTAAAAACCAAAGTCTTTGTGTATGACTTGACCTGTTTCACAGCAATGGAAGACATCACAAAGGAGAAGACTGACATTTGTTCACTGCAGATAAATTTTTGTACTTCAAAATAGTGACGTGATGTTTGAAAATGTTCACAGAAAAGTTTTTAAAAAGAGACATTAATAAAAAAATTAAAATGGACAGGGAATCACAGTTACAACACATCATACACAGGACAGAGTTACTATGCATGTGTATATATAAAGCCCACATACCTAGATAAGACAGCATGTACATATGGAGTGCTCATATGGGCCAGCACTGTAGTTTATCTTTTATTTTTTATTTATTTATTTTTCTGGTTGCGCCGGGTCTTAGTTGCGGCTCACGGGCTCCTTAGTTGAGGCATGCGAACTCTTAGTTGTGGCATGCATGTGGGATCTAGTTCCCTGACCAGGGATCAAACCAAGGTCCTCTGCATTGGGAGCATGGAGTCTTAGCCACTGGACTACCAGGGAAGTCCCTGTACTTTATCTTTTAATTTTCACAACCACCTTATGAGAGATGTACACTGTTACTGTCCACATGTTACAGCATGAAAGGCTGAGGTAGACCAAAGTTGTTCGAGATAACACAGCCAGTAACAGGCTGAGCCAGGATTCAGACTCAGGCATTTTGGCTCCAGAGCGGGTGCTCTTGGCCATTACACTGCCCCCACTAACTCTGCAGTAGATAAAAAGCCAATTCCCAAAAAAGGAAGTGCAAATGCCTGTCAGATGCTTGGGGAAATATTCAGTTACACTTGTAATACGTTTTACATTTTCATTCATAAAATTAGCAATTAAAAAAAAATGACCCAGTGCCAGGTGGGGAGATTCCATGGCTACCTTCACAATCTAATCTTGGACTCTAGGAATCCCCTCTGGCCCCCTCCAAAATGTTCTCAAAGATGGTCAGGTCACCATCACCTCCCTTCTTTAACCCTTTATTGGCTACATGTTACTCTTGGGATAAAGGCCCAAGTCCATAACAAGGTCAGCTGTGCACTCCCACTCTCCAGCCAAGCCTATCCTCCCATACTTCACAAAAGGCACCTTCCATCCTGTCTGCCCAATAGCCACAGAGCACTCTTGCAGCCTCAAAAAAGCCAAGTCGTAGACTGTTTTCTCCTCCAGTCCTCTCCCTAAGCCAGACGGCATATAGAGTTTATAGTATCCGTAACCCTAGGAAGCTTCCTTCATAATCCTTATCAGTAGCTGTAGTTACACAATTGCATGATCTTTGTCTGTCTGTCCTGAGCAGTACTAGCCTTGTACCCCCCCATGACTCAGCACAGTGCTTTGGCTATAAAAGGTATTCAACATATCTGTCAAAGGAATACACATTAATGATTGAATGAAATAAAGAGGAGGGAGAAAAGTAAAAAAATAAGGAAAGGAGGAGAAATAGGCATTCTACCCTATGATGGTAAGACTAAGATGCTTTTTTTTTACAAAGCAATTGGACAATGTGTGTCAGAAGTCTTAAATATGTTAATAACCTCATTTAATAATCAACAATCATTATTAATATGTAATCATATTGCTACATAATTATTAATAAGTGTAATTAATGGTCCAATCATAAAAATCTACCTTGAGGAAGATAATTTGAGATCTAGTACAGAAATTTAAGCTCCCTACAGAATTGTTTACAACAGCAAAAAACTGAAAATAGATTTAATGTCCAAAACTAGAGACACGATCAAGTAGATTCTGGTACAGTAGTAAATTATACAATAAATAAAAGTGACATTTACAAAGAGTTAATGACATGGAAGATGTTTAGTTCATAATAAGTGGAAAGACATAAAATTTAAATAGAGAAAAATTTCGGCTTTGAAAAACAATATGCCCAAGTGGCAGATAGTGCTGAGTGCCTACCCTAGAACTCTGCCTTCCCTTCTGAGAGAACTCTGATTCTGTTCACATTCATCTGAGAAGGCCAGGCTCCCTCCCCAGACCCAGAGGGAGGACTGTGATTAGTCTAATCTAACTTGGTTTTGGCAATTCCATTCCTCTTGCCAGTGATACATGTGATACAACTCTGGCCAACAAAACACAAAGGAAGTCTGTCAGGGGCTTTCTGTCACAAAGGTTTCTTGCTATGAATAAATGATGCCCTGAGGATGGCAGAGTAGAGGGCTGGGACAACTCTGAGTTGCTCAATCAATCTACCCTGGAACTGCCCTATCTGTGGGCTAACCAACACAATACTGCACAAAAGACACCAAAATGTTAATGATGATATCTGAGAAGTAGGGTTACCAGGGATATTCATTTTAATAGTTTCTTCAATTTTCAAGTTTTCTATAATAAAGCATCTATCACACTCAAAATAAAGGGGAAAAGTTAATAAGAAAAAGATTCATGTATTGCATGTATTGCATGAACCTTGCCCTTAAGAAGCTCAGTCTGATAATGGAAATAGCCACGTAAATAAATGATTAAGATATGCTGTGATAAAACCACAATGAGATACCACTTCATAGCTATTAGAATGGCTAAAATAAAACTAAAAAAAACCCCTCATAATATCTAATGGTGAGGATATGGAGCAAGTAGAACTCTCATACACTGTTGGTGGGAATGTAAAATGGTACAACCACTTTGGAAAACTGTTTGGCAATTTCTTCTAAGGCTAAATATGTAAACACCCTATGTATGACTCAGCCGCTATACTTCTGGGTACTTACCCAAGGAAAATGAAAAGAGATGGCTACAAAAAGACTTATACAAGAATGTTTATGGAACCAGGGGTAGGGAGAAGGGGAAAGGGGGAGCTGTTTAATGGGTGCAGAGTTTCAGATTTGCAAAATGAAAAAGTTCTGGAGATCTGAACTTTTCACCATGTGAATATACATAATACTACTGAACTGTACACTTAAAAATGGTTAATTTGGTAAATTTTATGTGTTTTTCACCACAATTAAAAAAAAAGAAGAAAAATAAAGAATGTTCCTAGCGCTTTATTCCTGATAGCCGCAAACTGGAAACAACCCCAAAGCACACCAACTGATGAATGAATAAATGACTGATGTATATACATACAGCGGATACTGACACATGCAACATGGCTGAACCTCACTAAAAGAAGCCACACATAAAGTTCATATACATAGTTCTATTTATATGATATTTTAGAACAGGCAAAACTCATCTATGGTGATAGACATCAGAAGAGTGGTGGCCTTTGGGGACAGCAGTGACTAGAAAGGTGCACGAGGGAACTTTCTGGGGTGATGGAAATCCTTTATTTTCTTGATTTGGATGGTGATTAAATGGGTATATGTATTTGTCAAAATTTACTGAATGGTATTCAATGAATACCATAGCATATTCATTAAATATTTTTACTGTACATAATTACATCTCAAAAAGAGACTTAGGGAAATGGTGAGACAGGTGAACTGGAAGAGGCTAAATTCATCATCTTGGCTATACACCTAGACGTTGCTAACAGAATAAGAGTGCATCTTTAAACCAGATCAACAGCAACAGATAAACATCTCATGTAGCAATTTATGGAAACGCTTAAGAACATTAAAATGATGAGAATTATACATACATTCGAACTCAGTTTTGTGGAGCAAGCTTTGATATTCTGCTAAATTTAAAAAAGGAAAAATAAATGATACATACGCACTAATGTAAGTATCTTTAAAACAAAACATAGGTCTTCCCTGGTGGCACAGTGGTTAAGAATCTGCCTGCCAATGCAGGGGACACGGATTCAAGCCCTGGTCCGGGAAGATCCCACATGCCACGGAGCAACTAAGCCCGTGCACTACAACTACTGAGACTGCACTCTAGAGCTCACGAGCCACAACTACTGAGCCCGCGTGCCACAACTACTGAAGCCTGCGTGCCTAGAGACCGTGCTCCGCAACAAGAGAAGCCACCGTAATGAGAAGCCCGCACACCGCAGTGAAGAGTAGCCCCCCTTGCCATAACTAGAGAAAGCCCGCGCACAGCAACGAAGACCCAACACAGCCAAAAATAAATAAATAAATAAATTTACAAAAAACAAAACAAAACATAGACCTTTATCTAATTAAAACTGCTTTTATTTAAAACATTGTACAATATTTTCATCAAATATCTTGTTTAAATCTGAAATAAAACTGAATATTAGCTTTTCAAAGTCATGTGTCAAAAAGCAAATCTTTAGAACACAAAATGAAGAAAAAATATTTTTAAGCTCACAAGCAAAGGAAGAAATCAAAAAGGACAAAATTTGTCTGCAGAAGAATGAAAAACAGGTTTTGTATGTTTAATGATAAAGCCAAAATTAGATGGCAAACAACCAACTGGAAGAACATTTACAGCAAATAAGAGTTTTTTGTTTGTTTTTTACAATGAGCATATACTCATATTTTTTAGAGTATTTGTATAATTTATAAAAAAAATCGCTTAGACACAATAAGCGAATAGACAAAATCAGGAATTAACAATTTTTTTTAAATGGAAATAAAAATGGTTAATATGCATATGCAAAAAAAAAGTTCAAACTTAATCATAACAAAAAATGCAAATTAAAGTGAGACACCATTTTTCAACTAGTTAAGATTTTCCTCTTTCAGTTAAAATACCCAGTCCTGGAGAAGGCAGGGTGAGACAGAGGCACAGCGAATGGTCAGGCATTGCAGTATAAACTCATATGCACTTTTTAGGAAGCAAATGAGAACTAAGCACTACAAGAAGGTATTTCAGCTGGGTGGAAGCGGGGGCCCAGATGTTTGGGGGTGAGTGTGGGGTTAAACAATAGCCCTTTCACCTCAAGCCTCTAATTGTATGAGAACTACTTTTTGTGTGTTAAAACAAGAAACAAAAGGGTATCCTCCCTCTGCTATTTTTGTTGGGGGGGTGGGTGTGGCATGGGTAGGTTAAAATAAGATAAGATAAGGCACAACAGTACCCAGGAAGATGAATGTGGATTTGGGCCCTCCCTGGGAGAGGGCGGAAGACCAACACCCAAGCAGCCCCTGTCCTGAAGGACAGACTGCACTCTGGGCTGCAAGTCCCCCATCCGGCTATGCCACTCACCCCGAGGCAGGGTGCTCTCCCTGGGGAGTAGTGGCGGGTGCAGCAGAAGTACATTGAAGACAGCTATGGAAAAGGAAAGGTGAAGATCAGCATGTAGAACATGGCTGCATCTGGGTGAAAATCAAACAATGACAAGATGGAGTGTATTTTATTTAATAGTTTTGACTATAAAAGCCTAAGAAAAGGTAAGGGAGGAGACACACACCAAGCTATTAGTAGTAGCTCTACCTCTGGAGGGTGAGATGAGCTGGATGGAGAGGGGTCTCATTTCTTTTATAATTTTCTAGTCTGAATTTTTTTTAGCCTCTTTTGAGTGTTTTTGTATTTAAAAAGAAAAAAAAAGTTTTAAAGTTCACAATCTTGATCCCCAAACTCCAGTCAAAGAATAAGTTGTTAAGGGACTTAAAACCATGCCTGGGGCTTCCCTGGTGGCGCAGTGGTAAAGAATCCACCTGCCAATGCAGGGGACACAAGTTCGAGCCCTGGCCCAGGAAGATCCCATGTGCTGTGGAGCAGCTAAGCCCGTGAGCCACAACTACTGAGCCTGCGTGCTACAACTACTGAAGCCCGTGCACCTAGAGCCTGTGCTCAGCAGCAAGAGAAGCCACTGCAATGAGAAGCCTGCACACTGCAAGGAAGAGTAGCCCCTGCTTGCCGTAACTAGAGAAAGCCCACGTGCAGCAGCGAAGACCCAATGCAGCCAAAAATAAATGAATAAAATAAATCTATTTAAAAAAAAAACAACAACAAACCATGCCTGGCACGTTGTAAGTGCTCAAGGGAATGTTTTAAAGATAAATACTCCGGGACTTCCCTTGTGCGCAATGGTTAAGAATCCGCCTGCCAATGCAGGGGACACGGGTTTGAGCCCTGGTCCGGGAAGATTCCCACATGCCGCGGAGCAACTAAGTCCACCAGCCACAACTACTGAAGCCCGCTCGCTCTAGGACCCGCGTGCTGCAACTACTGAAGCCCGTGCTCCTAGAGGCCATGCTCCTCAAAGGGAGAGGCCACCGCAGTGAGAAGCCCGCGCACCACAACTAGAGAAAGCCCACGTGCAGCAATGAGGACCCAGCACAGCCAAAAATAAATAAAATTAGAAAAAAAAAATATAAATACCCTAAGGAAAAAAAAGACTCAAACTACAAAAAAAAAAAAAAAAGCCTTAATATACAACCTATCACAGTTCAGAAGAGTTTGAGGGGGGTGAAATATCTCACAGGGTGGAATTTCCAGGTGGCTGCTCCTTGGGGCCTAACCCTTCACCTCTGTAGGTTCAGATGCACATGGGGAGAGAGGTTCTGCCTTTCTGGGACGTCACCCACAGTACTTGCATTTACAGACATTTACAGTGAGAACTGTATCTATCATGCAGATTGAATCCTCATCAACACCATGGCAGCATTTTCTCCCTGTGGGCAGATTTTCATTCATTCATTTAATAAACATCTATTAAGCACATACTATGAGCCAGGCACGTCCTAGGCCCTAGAGATACAGCAGTAAATAAAATAAAAATTCCTTTCCTCATCATTTTCATGAAGCTGATGTTTTAGTGAGAAGACAGGCAACGAACAAATATACAGTGTCAACTGGTTGTAAGTGCTAAGAAGAAAAATAATGCAGCTAAGAAGGAGGTAAGGAATACAAAGCAAAGAGCACCTCTGTCTTCAAGGGGCTCTCAGTCTAGTGGAGAACTGACTAGAAAGTAGACAGTTATCAAACAGAAATCAAATCCACAGTAGGGTTGTGCTCAGGGGATGTGACTTCCTCGTTGATGGAGGTCAAGGAAGGCTTCTGAGAAGAGAAGCATGATCTGAATCCAAAAGGAAGTCAGTCAGACAAAACAGTGTGTGTGTGTGTGTGTGTGTGTGTGTGTGTGTGTACATGCGTGCATGCACAAACAGCAGATGCAAAGGAGCAGAAGGGATGAAAAGAACATGATCAATGCCACAACAAAATAACAACGTGTGATGGACAAACAAAACCACGTGGATCCATTCCAGTTGGAAGGCTCTGGAAAGGCCTCAAAGAAGTGGGATATAAGCACACATGTCAGCACATATGCCTATGTATACACACACACTTACAGTAATCATCTGTTGTTTTCACCTGCCTAGTACCTCTGCACTTCCCCATCCCATGTGGTTATGGAAGGAAATTTTACTCCTTCATCTCAAAAGTGGGCCTGTGACACAGATCTGTCTAAACATGACATCCCTAGGTCCTTGTCCACATGATTAGTTTACAATGCTAGAAGAGAGCTGTAAGGTCATAGGCTTGGGGCTGACAAGAGTCACCTTTTCCAGTATGTACGGAGAAAACAGCAGGAAAGAATGAGGGCAATAAACAAAAAGAAGCAGAGAAAGGCAGGGCGAAGAGAGTCCTCATGACATCATTTCAGCCTCATGATCCAGCCATGCCTGAAGCTCACATTTGGACCTCCCAGTTAAATGATCAACACTTTTTTGCTTATGTTAGTTTACATTAGGTTTCTGCCATTTGCAACTAGATTAATATACCCCCTTCTGGGGAAAGAACTTCATTCTGTGTGTGGTGGTGGTGGGGTACAGAGGGAAAGGGAGGATAAATTATGTTAAACGGTCTCTCCCATTAAGTTTGATAAACATGATGAAATAGGTGGCTTCAAGGCATCTGGGAGGGTATAGAAGCAGCAATGAAAGCTCCTTGGGTGGAGGAACTGAGAGTTTACTTGTCACAATCTATACAGATGGGTTATATAAACCTTTCTGCATTCCTAATAATTCACCAGACAGCCCTAAGTCATCTTCAGACTGAGAACCAACACAGAATGGCTGACCAAAACCACCAAGAATATCATCTGTTTAAAACCCGTTTACCACTACCACATTAATGCACATCCATCACAGATCTTTCTCAAATACTTAATTTTGTGACAAACTTAATATTTTGAACTCTTTATCCCTGATACCAAACCATCATCCAGTGTTCTCCAGGAAACTTAACTCAAGCAGCTGTACCCACTATGGTCCAAGTCTAACAGATGTTATAGCAAAATAAACTGCTGTATCTCAAGAGATCACTACAGAAGCCCAAAAGGGGCTCAGACCCTGTTGTTCACATAAGCTCAAATCAGTTGGTCACAGATAATAATACCAGTCTTGGTCTGAAACACAGTTTCAAATCTTTAAATCCATGAATCAGAAAGATGCTCATATTACATTGTGTTACAGTATAAAAATAGCTAGCTTAAAGCAAACTGTGTGTGTTAGCAATGGGTCTCCTTCTGGCAGACGTAACAATACCTCAAGATTTTTTCTTCTTTCCACAGACATTTACCAAATACCTACTGTTTGCCCACTATCCCAGCACTGTGCGCCCATGAGCCTTTCCTTTTTCTCTGGGTGAAAAGGCTAAATCTTGCTTCACATCTGGACAATGCTGGGTAAAATGTAAAATAAAAGGTAATTTATCACTGGACAATTTGAGATGTTATTCTTACAGCAAATACCGGCCCTCTAAACTCTGCTTATGCTTCCCTTCCCCCACTACACCTCACACTGCCAGGATTCTAGTCACTGAGAAATAACAAGACCCAAACCATACATAGCCTGAGTGCCTGGGTTCAAGTTTCACCTCTGCCATTAAATAGTGTCAGGAACTTGGCTAAGCTCACCTTCTGCATCTGTAAAATGGGGATAATATTTATTATAGCACTGGGCTCCCGGAGGGATTAAAGAAATTAGTGTATGTTGAGAGCTCAGTACAGGGTCACACACATAGCATGTGCTCAATAAAGAGAAGCTATAATTAAGAGAATAAAGTGAGGCTTTTTCCAGTTCTAAAATGTTATGGTCTATTGCAGAGAGATTATGGGTTTTGAGTCTCCCCCGCCACCGCAAGTCTGCTTTATCATATCTGGCAGAATAGCAAGCACACAGAATAGCAAAACATTCCCCTGCTTTTCAAGCAGCTGTACCAATGGGAAACCTTCAGCAAGGGAGCAAGTTCAAGTCATGGGTGCTGGGCCCTTACTAATAATAGCTAGACACTTCAAATTCTGACAACAACCCTGCAAGGTAGATATAATTATCCTCATTTTGTAGATAAGACCAAGTAGGAGTAGAAAGGTTAAATAACTCACTCACTGTCACACGGCTGGCAAACACAGACCAGACTCCCAAAAGTCATGCCCCCTTTCCACTCTGTTCCCTGCCTGCCATACAGTAAGCACACCCAGCTGTCTGTGAAATAATGAACTAACGGAAAAGATATCTCAAAATCTCTGAAACGATGGGAACGGGCCTTCTTTAGTTAAGAAACTGGCATCATCACTCGCATTTGCTCGACAATTTGTTGCTCCAACGTTCTCGGCTCCCAGTGACCTGTTCTAGCAATCCGGCCTCCCTCTCCAACAGCAGCCACTGTGTAGGCCTCTGTGTGCAAATCTTCTCCCTTAGCAGCTTAGGCTCTGTTCCCTCCTCAACCGCAGGCTGGGACTCCCCGACACTGCGTTTAAAAATCAATGACAGGTGCATATGCCTCTTTGAAAGGCAAGTTTCCCAAACTCTGACACCAACACGGCACACCTGAGGCAGGCTTACCCTCTAGCGGGACCCAAGAATCAAGCTAAGCAGATGAAGGAAGGGGAGGTGACGCAACTAGGCCTCCTGCACCAAGGCCAGACCGAGGCAGAACGCAGTGGCCGTGACCCCGCAGTGGGCTCTCCACCGCGGACGCCTACGCCTTCCCTGTATAAGGCACGCCAAGGGCTGCGGATATTATCCCAGGGATGAGGCGCGGGCCTATGCAGTCAGGGGAGAAGGCGCAGGAAGGCGCGGACCTGAACGAGTCCCAGGCGCCTAGCTCTCCAGTCACTCTCCCCCGGGGGAGGGAGTTGGCGAGAGGGAGACAAGGGCCTTTGGTACCCAGCTGTTCGGTTCCGGCTGGCACGAGCGCCAGAGCATCCGTGCGCAGCCTCTGCCGCCCACACCCGCGCACACCCGGGAGCACAAACACCCGCACACAAGCACTTGGCCCCCGGCGCCCGCCTCCCCGCAAGGCTGCTGAGCCCCGCCGCTGCCCCGGACCCCCGCCTCCCCACCTGGCCCTGCGGCCACACTCAGAGCCCACCCGGGCGCCCCTGCGCTCCCGCTTCCAGTCGCGCCGGACACTGGAGCGTCGGCGCGAGCCGGGCGTTCAGGCCACAGAAGGTGATAGCGGGGAAGGGAAAAGCCTCTTACCGGGTCTTGTAATTCTCCGGGACACAGCGCGACACCAGAGACTGCCAGTGGGGCCGGGACCCTTCCCCCGCCCTCCCCCACCACGTAGCCCTCTCTACCTTCAGTCGGGAATCAATGGCCCGGTCGCGGATTGGTGACATCATTGGCGCGCCGGGCGTGGGAGGGAGCACCACGTGATTCCTCCTTTTGTTTGCGTCCTAGTTAAGCTAGGATTTTGTTGCTGCCTTCCTTGGGTTTTTACTGATCTGTTAATGGCGTTGTCGTAGGCACGGTGGGGAGTAGGGACTTGGGTTTGGGATGCTACATTTTTGCTCATGGCCTTGATTAAACTCTTCAGTCATTTATAACGTAGTTGGGCCGGAAGGCCTGAGACGGTATGTGGGTACCATCTTTTTTTTTTTTTTTTAATGGGTATCAAGTACAGAATTAGTTAATAATACCCTATAATCAGTATTCCTTGTATGGCACGTTCAAATTAAATATATATTTTATTTATTTATTTATTTATTTTTTTTGCGGTACGCGGGCCTCTCACTGTTGTGGCCTCTCCCGTTGCGGAGCACAGGCTCCGGACGCGCAGGCTCAGCGGCCATGGCTCACGGACCCAGCCACTCCGTGGCATGTGGGATCTTCCCGGACTGGGGCACGAACCCGTGTCCCCTGCATCGGCAGGCGGACTCTCAACCAGTGCGCCACCAGGGAAGCCCTAAATATTTTTTAAATGTTATAATGAACATCACCTTTAACTCCCCATTTTGCGGCCACCCCAACCAAGAACTAAAATATTATCAATAATTTTAATGTACTTATGTGGTCGCCATCCTTTACCTCTGCCTTCCCCTCAGAAGTAACCTCCATCCTGACTTGTGTTTACACAACTTTTATATTGCTTTAATTTCTTTTCACAGTTATATGCATTATTAAACACTTTTTTAAATTAGTTTTTTGTGTGTGTATGTTTGAACTTTCATCTAATGTTCTGGACTTTTATTTTAACAAACACGTTCCTAAGTTACTTAGTCCGTTCAGGCTGCTATAACAAATAACAGATTTTTAAACAGAAATTTATTTCTCACAGTTCTAGAGGCTGGAAGTCAGGGTGCCAGCATGTTATAGCGAGGGCACTTTTCCTATTGGCAGAGTTCTCCTTGTATGGCAGAAGGAGCTAGGGATCTCTGTGTAGTCTCTTTTATCAGAACTCCAATCCCATTCATGAGGGCTCCACCCTCATGACTTAAGCCCCTCCCAAAGGCCCCACCTCCTAATACCATCCATTGGGCCTTAGGATTTCAACATATGAATTTGGGGGAGAACACAAATGTTGACCATAGCACTAAGATTCATTCTTCTTGTTGAGTGAAGTTGCATTTCATTCATTTTCACTGCTATATAACAAATCATTTTGTGAGTGTACCATTATTTATCCATTCTCTGGCTGCTGAATATTTATGCAATTTCCAGTTGTTGGTGTCTTTTTGTTTTTGTTTTGCTTTTTCCAACTGTGCTGCTTATGAGCATTGCCTTTTGTTTCCTCTATACAAACTTTTCTCTTGGGTATATTTACCTAGGAGTGGAATTGATGGGTTTTGGGCATGTCAGTGTTCAACTCTGTGTGATAGTGCCAAATCTTTATTCAAAGTGGTTATACCAGTTTACAATCCTAGCAATTACTGGCATCCACATCTTCCCTAATACTTGAGACTTCTTGATTTTTGCCAATGAAATGGGAGTTAAATGGTGTCTCATCCTGGCTTTATTGGCATATCCCTGAAGTTAAGCATCTCTTACATATTTTATCTGTAGTTCTTTTTCTGTGAAATGTCAGTGTAGGGCATTCAGGGGTTTCAAGGCAGATCAAGGAAAAAGGCATGACTGTGAGGTGGCAGTAGCACAGGCAAGCTTTATTTGGACAAGTTTTGACAGGTTTGCAGGCAGGGGAAGTCCCGCACAGAACCTGATAATTCAGAGACTACTTAGGGGCAGGGAGGGGAGGCATCTGGAAGGAGAGGACAAGGAAATTCCCAGAGGAGAGGGGACTTACATGTTTATGTGATGTGCTCAGCTGCCTAACAGAGAGCCTCTGGGTCAGAAAGCTCCAAAGGGCAGCAGCAGCTTGGGGTCTATAACCACAGGGTTTATCTTATCTATGACTAGCAGATGTTGGGTGCACTTTGGTGAAGTATGCATGGCAGGCAGGCAGCTCTAAATGGCTAAAAATCTGCTTATTTGGGCTATGCTTAAAACAACTAGATATGTAAAAATTTGACTTTAGTGCAGGCAGGCTTTTGAGCTAATTGGTCCTAGCCTGCTGTGAAGAAATAAACAACTTGGGGGGCTATATACAGAGCCCAACATTGGCTCTTTTTTTTTTTTTTTTTTTTTTTTTGATGGTACGCGGGCCCCTCACTGTTGTGGCCTCTCCCGTTGCGGAGCACAGGCTCCGGACGCGCAGGCTCAGCGGCCATGGCTCACGGACCCAGCCATTCCGCGGCATGTGGGATCTTCCGGACCGGGGCACGAACCCGTGTCCCCTGCATCGGCAGGCGGACTCTCAACCACTGCGCCACCAGGGAAGCCCTTCACTTTTTTTTTGATAAATAGATGTACTTAACTTTGAACTTATAAATACTTATACTGTTTTTTCCTACCCTAATATATATTAACTTACTGTTACTTCTAAAAATATGTAGTTTTGCTTTTGACATTTTAATCCTTATTCTTTCTGGAATTTACTTTTGTTTATGGTGTGAGGTAGGGAATCCAATTTTACTTTTTACATACAACTGAGATTTTTTTCCAGCTTTCTTTGTTGACCAGCCCCACCTTTCTCAACTGATCTGTCATGCCAGCTTTGTCATGTGTCAACATCCCATTTATGTATATGGGTCTGTTTCTGAGCTGTCTATTCAGTTCCACTGGACAATTTATCTTGGTGCCAACACCACTCTACTTAATTACCATAGTTTTATAAAAAGTCTTGATTATTTAGTAGGGCAAATTTTCCTTATTTTTCTTCTTTATCTTTTGTCTTGGCTATTCTTAGTCCTCTGTTTTTCCATACATATTTTAGAACAAGCTTCTCAAGTTGCACACACACACACACATACACCTGTTGGGATTTTAACTGGCATTGTGTTGAATATGTAGATCAATCTGGAGAGAATTGACATCTTTATGATTTTGAGTCTTCCAATTCATGAGCAAGGAATAGATATCTTTTTATTAGGTCTTCATTAATGTCTTTTAGTAGAGGTTTTTTATTTTATGTGTCCAGATCTTGCACATCTTTTGTTGGGTTTATTCATAGATACATTGTTTTTGTTGCTATTGTAAATGATATCCTATAAAAATTATGCTTTGTAATTGTTTGTTGCTAGTATAGAAATAAATTGGACTTTTGTATATTGATATTGTGTCCAGTCACTTTGCTGGAAACAATAATTTGTCTTTGATTCTAATAATTTTTCTATTATTCTTTCTATAATTTTTCTATTGATTCTTCCAATAATTCATTTCTAGATTCTTTTGGATTTTTCTATGTAAACAATTATTATCTGAAATCTATGTCCATTTTGCCTCCTATCCAGCCCTTATTGCCTTTTATTCTTATTAAAGTATTACACTGGTTAGGACCTCCAGTACAATGTTAATAGAAATGGTGCTATTTTCTTGACATTCTTACTTGGGCACTCTTGACTTGATCCTGATTTTTGAAAAGGAAATTTAGAATTATTTTTGTAGAATATTTTTGGTAAATAAATTTAGAGTAATATTTTGAAGGCTTTTTGTAAATCCCCTTTGTTAGATTAAAGAAGGTTCCTTTTTAACCATTTTTTAGACTGAAGTATAGTTAATTTACAATATTGTGTTTGTTTCACATGTTCAGAAAAGTGATTCAGTTATATGTATATATATTATACATATATATTCAGATTCTTTTTCATTATAGGTTATTACAAGATATTGAATATAGTTCCCTGTGCTATACAGTAGGTCCTTGTTGTTTATTTATTTTATATGCAGTAGGGTGTATATGTTAATCCAAAACTCCTAATTTATCCCCCCCCCCCAATTTGGTAACCATAAGTTTGTTTTCTATGTCTGTGGGTCTATGCCTGTTTGGTAAATAAGTTCATTTGTATCATCTTTTTAGATTCCACATATAAGTGATATCATATGATATTCGTCTTTCACTGTCTGACTTCACTTAGTGTGATAATCTCTAGGTCCATCCATGTTGCTGCAAATGGCATTATTTCATTCTTTGTTGTGGCTTCTTTATCCATTTATCTGTTGATGTACAGACAGTTGCTCAAATATTTGCTCTCCTTCTTGTAAGAGAACTACACATTTCCACCTATTGCCATGTTATTTGAACTGCCCCTTTTGGGAATATGCATATCCACCCAACTGACAATGGGTTTGGTCACAATGACTTCACATCTGACCGGAATCTTTAAAAAATATTCTCTGTGCATTTCCACTAGCTCTCCTTGCTCATTTCCCTCTTCAGTGAGAATGGCATGTCCTCCACTGGGGATCTGAGAATGCAGAAGATCTGTGGCATACACAGCAAGCAAAAAATAAACACTGAGGTTTGGGATTTTGTTAGTTACCACAGCATATTATAGTGAAAACTGACTGATAAATTATTTGTCTGTGTCTTCTCTTCTTTTTTTCTTAGATAAATCATTGCAGAGGTTTGTTTATTTTGTTGGTCTGTTCAAAGAACCAACTTTTGGCCTTGTTGATTCTCTCTATTGTAACTTGGTTTCCTATTTCATTTTTTAAATTCCTACTTCTGCTCTTATAATTATTATATTCCTTCCACTTTCTTTGAGTCTATTCTGTTGTTTGTTTTCTACTTCTTAAGTTATGGATTTATTTCATTAATTTTCAGCCTTTTTCCCCTTCTATAAAAAAACATTTAAGGCAATAAATTTCCCTTGACGCACACTTTTCATATTCCACAAGTTTTAATATATACTGTTTTCATTATCATTAAGTTGTAAAATATATTTAAAATTGTATTATGGTTTCTTCTTTGACTCATGAGTTATTTTAAAAGCATGCTTTTCAATTTCAAAATCTACAGAGATTTTAAATTAACTTCTAAAATATTTGCATTGTGAACAGAACATAGTTTTGTGATACTTTTCTTTGAAATTTGTTGATACTTGCTTTGTAGCTTAATTCATGATCTAATTTTGTAAATGTTCCATATGTGCTTGAGAAGAATTTGTGTTTTCCACTGCTGGGTGCAAAATTGATATATGTCCATTACTACAAGCTTGTTAGTTTTGTTGTTCAAATATACTACATCTTTGCTGATACTTTTTTTGGGGGGTGGGGTGGGGTGTCTGCTTGAATCATCAGACATAGATAAAGACATGTTGAAGAATCTCCCGCAGTGATGGTATATTTGTCCATTTATCCCTGAAGTTTTTATCAAGTTATACTCCATATATCTTGAGCATATTTTATTAGATGCTTATTTTTTAGAACTGTGTTATTTATGGTGATTAAATCTTAAATCATTACATGGTTATCCCTTTCTATCCCTATATTGCTCATTATCTTCAAGTCTATTTTGTCTGATATTAACATGGCCAAACCGACTTTCTTTTAGTGTTTGCTTGGAATATCATTTTCAATCCTTTTACTTTTAATCTACACAAGTTCGTTTGCTTTTTTAAAAATCCAGCAGGATTAAAAAAAAATTCTGATAATCTCTGTCTTGTAACTGTCAACTTTTGTCCACATATATTTATAGTAATTTTTAATATATTTGGACTTTGATTCTATCTTACTTTATGATTTCTATTTGTTCCATGTTTTCTATGTTTCTGGCTTTTTTCTTTCTTGCTTTATTTATTTCTTTTCTTTTTTTTTGGATTAACTGAGTTATTTTTTAACTTTTTTCCTATTCCATATTTTTCTTTCTAAAGATTTGGAATCATGCATGCATTTTTTAGTGGTCACCCTTAAAATTTATCATGCATTTAATTTAATAAGGTCTAAAGTTTAAACACAGTGTTGACATTCTCTTCTACACAGTACGAGAGCTTTTGAATACTTTAGCACTTTTTTTACCCCGTCTGACTAATACAGCACTGTTGCCTAATTTTTGGTGCTGTCTTTTCTTTTTAACTTCACAAATTGTTCATTGTCATTTTATTCTACACAGACAATATTTGTTTGGGTTTACATACAGAGAAAGAAGAAGAGTTAATACGAGGATGTGTTTACAAATTAGCTGCTGCTAAGTGCAACTGGGATAGCTTGATGTTATGGGACTGTTCTCCAAGAAGTCATATGAAGTGTGTCTCAGGAAAGTTTGCCTGGGAGAATATTTTAAAGATGTCTTCAATCACTCAGTAAACTGTTTTGGGGAAAGAAGAAATTGTTCTACTGACTCTTGCTTTCTTTCTGTCATGAGGGTTAACTCCCCGGCCCCTCTGCACTGTGCAGTGCATCCCCTGGTGTCTGACTTCTCTGCATCAACTGTGTAGCCCCAGGGCAGGAGGGAAGAAGTGTGTGGTGTTAGTATAGAGTGACGCCTGTCAGTGTGTGCTTGCATGAAAGTGGGTGGAGTCTATGCTGAGTTGGCCCCAACAGGGGTGGCTGGAGCAAGGATTAAATGTGAGGTCAAGGGAGTCTGAAGTGAAACATATAATGAGAAATAAAGAGGGAGAATGTTCTCAATAGAAGGAACAACATTTTAGAGGCACCAATATGGAAGAAAGGACTCTTCCTTTAGGGAGATGCAAGAAAGAATAGACATTTCTTTCAAACTGGAGATTTCCTTTATGTGAACTCTTGAAGATGTATTTTTACCTCTGTGAGCCTTTTCTGTATGCTCAAATTTCAGGTTGGATATACATGAATTTGAATTTCTAACATTGGGAGTAATTACAGATAGAGGGAGCAGGCTACTGGGAAGAGGAAAAGGATGTTTTTGGGCATAGATGTTTTTGCTGTGACAGTTTGGGAGAGACAAAAAACTAAGGCAAAAAAAAAAAGTCTTTGGAATGGTCCATCTCAGCATCCCTGCCAGGAATGGTGCTGAATATGTCAGGATATCTAAGAGAGCCAGATCAGAGTGTCTTGTTATGTTCTGGTGGGTTCTTGAAGTTTTTATTGGCATAATTTTACATTTGAGAAATACCTCCGGGTGTTATTAAGGACTTCCCTTTTCAGACTCTCTGAGCTAGGTAGAATAAATTAAAATCATCCAAAGACATTTCAAACCAGATTGTATCAGACCAAACTTCGCAGGAAGAACAGTTAGAAAAGCTGGATAAAATATTTTAAAAACATCTGTTTGAAAGCATTGGAAAACTACTGAGACAGCAAAGGATTTAGGAGTGAGGAGACTAGAGAAGAGGGAATCCCACAGAAGTGAGACCAACACTTGGCCCCCTTTAATGTATTTGCCAATTATGAAATCAAAGCTGTGAGGATGAGAAACTGGACAGAGCTTTTGGAAGTTTCACAGAGGGACAATAACTGAAGTTTAGAACTCACTGATGAGAAGGGTCCTGGTAAACACCTCAGGTTTAGAGTTGGGATCCGAAAGGGCTATACCCTAGGAGTAAGGATGAACCAAAATCTAGCTCTCATGAAGACTGAAACCCAACTTGAAACAATTCAATCTTAGATGTATTTAGGTGGTTTGCCCCTATCCTAACCTCTCCTATAAACAAGAATAAATACTCTGGGATAAAGTAATATTGTCCAGTACATCAAATTATCTCTACATTTTCATACAGTGTGACTAGCATTTAATGAAAAATAGGGATGCAAAAAAGAGAAGACTTTGACAAAAATTCAGAGACAAGACAAATAATAGAGATCTACAGGAGATCCAGATATTAGAGTTATCATACACAGACTTTAAGATAGCTGTGATGAATGTGTTCCAGAAATTAAATTACAAATACAGTGGTTGTATGGTAAAAATGTATTTTTATGTCTCCTCCAACTCAAATCGATTGTTTTTACAAAACAATGTGCAGGTAAATTCTCAAGTTACATTCCAAAAACAATTGAATGTCAGTATCATTGGCAGAATATCAGAATCACGTGTTTTGAGAAGTAAGCCCAGTGTCAACAAAGGAGATGCATGTAGGGGACATTGGTTTTAAAAGAAGCCATGCTACTGCATGCAGAACAACTATTTTTTAATGATTACATTAATTATTGTGGGTTTTAGCATTTTATATCCTACTATGATCATTTGTTACTTACAGGTGTTTTACTGTGTTTAGTTTAGTTTCAGGAAATTGATTGGAGAGTTTGGTTTGAAATGTAATGCATTATAATTTGTTCCTTTTAAAATAATGGGAAATAGGCCCTGATTAGTATTTTTGTGCAGAATACCTGATTTTCAGGATTGGATTACTGACGTTAACAGGAGATGCCTATATTGGTGAGCAGGTTTCACTGTATCTTTTTTTTCCCTCATATTTATCTATTTGGTTGCGCTGGGTCTTAGTTGTGGCAGGCAGACTCATTTAGTTGCAGCTCAAGGGCTCCTTAGTTGTGGCACATGGGCTCCTTAGTTGTGGCATGCGAACTCTTAGTTGCGGCATGCATGTGGGATCTAGTTCCCTGGCCAGGGATCGAACCCGGGACTCCTGCATTGGGAGTGTGTAGTCTTAACCACTGCACCACCAGAGAAGTCCCACTGTATCTTTTTTTAATTGCTGCAGTTCTTAATGCTCTCCTTCTAAAAGTCCATTTTCTTTTTTTTTAAATTTATTTATTTATTTATTTATTTAGGACTGTGTTGGGTCTTTGTTGCTGCACGTGGGCTTTTCTCTGGTTGCGGTGAGTGGGGGCTACTCTTCGTTGTGGTGTGCAGGCTTCTCATCATGGTGGCTTCTCTTGTTGCGGAGCACAGGCTCTAGGCTCACAGGCATCAGCAGTTGTGGCACGTGGGCTCAGTAGTTGTGGCTTGTGGGCTCTAGAGCGCAGGCTCAGTAGTTGTGGTGCATGGGCTTAGTTGCTCTGCGGCATGTGGGATCTTCCTGGACCAGGGTTTGAACCTGTGTCCCCTGCATTGGCAGGCAGATTCTTAACAACTGTGCCACCAGGGAAGCCCTAAAAGTCCATTTTCTAAACAGTTATTAATGGTATGTAACAATGCAATTAACTTTTGTATATTTATGTTCAGACTTTTAAATTCTACTGATTCGTCTGTTCTTTGTGTTTTTCATGTAAATAATCTGTCCTGTGAATAACAGATTTGACTCTTCCTTTCTAGTCTGTATACATTTTATTTACTTTTTTCTTTTTGGTCTTATTGTTCTGGGTAGAAACGGTAATATAGCAAGTAGTGGTTTTAAAACACATCTGCAAATTCTTTGACACTCTTCTCACAAAGGGAGAATAAAGGTTGCTGTTGTGACTAGCTTCTAATGAATAAAATTTGGCCGAACTAATGCTGTGGAGTGGCTTCCAATGCTATGACATAAAAGGCAACATTGCTTTGCCTCTCTTTTTCTATCTCTCTCTATCTTAAACCAAATCGGTTTGCCTTAAGTTTATCAATTTTCGAACAATCAACTTTGGCTTTGTTGATCCTCTGTTTTCAATTTCATTACTTTCTCTACTTATTATTTTCTTCCTGCTACGTTCCTCATAATTTGATTATTCTGTTGTTCTTTTTCTAATTTCTTAAGTTGGACATTTAGCTCATTATTTTTATGAGCTCCATGTCTCTAATTAATTTCCCACCTTTTAGGTTTTTAAAATTTTAATTTCACCAATTTTTTATTTCTAGAAGTTCAGTTTGGCACTTTTTCATTACAAGGTTGTTTTTATAGCTTTTGTTCCTTACTCATGTTTCTAAGTCTTAAAAAAACTACTATATATTTGTTTTTGTTTGTATGATCATTTCAATACTGCATGCATTTGTGGCTCTGATTTTGCTGTTGGTTTTTCTTCTGAGTCTCTCATGTGGTGTCGTTTTCTTGCATATTCTGTAATTTTTATCATCCTCTCATGCTTGTTGAAACTGTATTGTGAGCAATATTTGAGGCCTACATTAAGGGTATATTCCCTTAGAAGGGGTTTGCTTTTCCTTCTGCTTACCATGTCAGGGACAGTCCAAAACTTGGGACCACTTTAAACTAAATTCTTAGTTTTTTGGACAAAGCAGGTAGCATGAATTTGGGTACCAAACCTTTGTGAGGGCCAACTTGTTGCTTATGAATTATTTGGGGGAAATTTTACCTCACTCTATTTGGAGCTGTGTCCTTCTCCCTTTATACAGCAAACTTTTCTTTACTGAGAGTATAGCCCTTTGAGAGTACTGGCTTTATGGAAGGTTTTAAAACCAACTTTCCAGCTTGCAAGGGCACTAAACTTGGCCTTCTGTTTCCTAGCATGGTTGATAAAACTCCAGTTCTAGGTTACTGGGGATCATGAGATGCCCCTAAGAAGGTGGCTGGATTCAGTGCTCATTCACCCTCTGATTTTATGCTTTTGACTTATTTTAGTCTCTGAGAAATTCCCTTAGTTTCTTGCCTGCTCAGCTATGCATATAAGGAGATTTAAAAAAAAAATTATTTAGTATTTTTAGGAGTTTTTTTTGTTTTTTTAGCAGAAGAGTGTTTTTGTTTTGTTGTGTTTTGAATAATAACTTATCTTCCATATTGCCGGGATGGGAGTCCCATTAATTCTTCAACCCTAGTTGAAATTTCCATTCCTATCACTTCACTAAAACTGCTTTTGTTAAAGCCATCAACCATTTCCATGTAGCCATATTTAATGGACATTTTGGTGTCCTTGCCTTAGTTGACCTGTCAATGATATTCAGCACATTTTATCACATCCACTTCCCTGAAACATCAAAAAAGTAGATTCAACTAAAATATGACACAAATGAACCTATGTATGAAACAGAAACAGAGTCATGGACATAGAGAACAGACTGGTGGTTGCCAAGGGGCAAGGGGTTGGGGAGGGTTGGAGTGGGAGGTTGGGCTTAGCAGATGTAAGCTTTCATATACAGAATGGATAAACAACAAGGTCCTACTGTATAGCACAGGGAACTATATTCAGTATCCTATGATAAACCATAATAGAAAAGGAAATTTTAAAAAGAATGTATATATATGTATAACTGAATCACTTTGCTGTACAGCAGTGATTAACACAACATTGTAAATCAACTATACTTCAATTAAAAAAAGTAAAAGTAGATTCAAATGGTATTAAAATTCTCTTCCTGGCTTCAAACTTGTTGTTTGTTCCACTCTCCACACTGAATACATACATATATTAAATATTTATTTAATTGAAAGCAGGGTAATCAATATCATTCACTGTAAAAATATTTCCAAAACCTTTAGGCTCCTTATGTGACAGCTGACATTTACTACAAAATGAAATCAAAGCAATATGATGAGATTAGAATATGTAACCAACTTTCCATTTTTTATGAGCATATTACCTACTTTGTGAATTTTGTATTATGATGTGATACTTTCCCTTAAAGTCATGATCCCTCCTGAGCCATAAGTTAAGTCATTAATAATATGTCATAACTAGCAGAGAATAAGTTTTTGGTGAGGATATTGATGACTAGCATGGCTAGCCATTGCAGAGAAAAAACTTAAAATTCCTTAGTTTGTCATTCAGTTCCTAACTTACTCTTCCAGCCTAATTACTCCCAAGAAAAGTTCATGTTTTTCAACAATATGGTCTTTGGTCTAGTCCCTTCCCTGAAAATGCTTATCCACTTTTCTACCCTATATCTTCTTTATTTCTGTGCTTCCCTTCTATATTTCCCTCCACTTTTCTCTCATTCTGCCCAATTTCTCACTCTTTCTAGTTGCACCTTTCAAGTTCCTCCCCCATGAAGCCTTTCAGGCTATTCCAGTGGTCATAGGAAGCATCTGACCTGGCTCCCAATACTCCCTACCTCTAGTATTCATGCCCTTGTATCGTCCTCTCCCCCTGAGTGTAGGCTGGACCTAGTGACTTGCTCCTAACAAACAAATAGAATAGAGCAAAATTAATGAGATATCAGGTCCATGGCTCCTGTCTTGCTAGCATGCTCTCTCTTGCTGGCACTCTCTCTTGCCCCTTTGTTTGCTCACTTTGATGTTGTGAGATGTTTTACAGAGAGGCTTACGTGGCAAGGAACTGAGGGTGGCCTCAGTGCAAAAACTCATGAGGAATTGAATCCTGCCAGCCACCACATGAGTGAACTTGAAAGCATATCCTTCCCAGTTGAGTCTTTAGATGAGATTGCAGCCCTAGCTGACACTTTGATTGCAGGCTTGTGAAAGACTCTGAAGCAGAGGAACCAGTTAAGCCATGCCTGAATTCCTGACCCACAGGAACTGTGAGATAATACATATATATTTTTTAGCCACTAAGTTGTGGGACAGTTTGTTACAGAGCAATAGATAACTAATACACCAGCCTATATTTATTATTCTGTCCTTGTTTATTATCCACACTGTTTGTAATTTATTATAAAAAACATACATGGGCATGATGGAAAAACTCAACAGTATAAATGTCATAAAGTAAAAAGTAAAAGGCTACCTTAATCTGTTCCTGCCTACCCTCTAGGGTAGATACTACCAAACATTCCTTATGCACTTAAGAAGTGTTTTGACATAAATGGGATCATACTATAGATATTGTCCAACAACTTACCTTTTTTCACTTAGCAATCCATCCTTCCATATATCTGTGACATTTTTAGAAATATAAATTATATTCATTGCTTTTTTCTGTTTATGAAAACAATACATGGTCTTAGCTGAAAATCTGACATATACATAAAAGCATAAAAATTAATTTGCCTCTACTGCTACCATCCAGAGATAAACTAAAATATGGAATTGAATGTCTGTTTTGGTCTGTCTCATGTTACTTCTGGCTCTCTTCTTGCACAGAAGCCCTCTTTCCTGTGAGGAATCGATCTGATATGGTCAGTTTGGGCCTACATTCTCTTTCTAGGTGTGGTCCTGTGACCTATGTCTGGCCAGTCAGAACCCTCCTCCACTCTTCTGCCTTCTAGATTGGTTCACAGCTGGGTATGCAACTCAGCCAAGCAGGGGACCAATCAGAGTCTTTCTAAGCTTTTGCAGGGGGAGCTAATGATGGCTGCTTCTTCTGGGTTGTTAAACTAGGATTGTGTGGGACAAGGCCTTCCAGAGGCTATCTCACTACCATCTGGGGTGTGGATGTCTGGCTTCATAGCCAAGGAGGGATAAATAAAACTGAAAGTTGAAGACAGCAGAGCCCTGAGGACATCTCTGATCCATGCCTAGATTCACTGGGATCCAGATATATCCTTGGCCATCTCAATTTTTGGTGTCAGCAAATTCCCTTTTACTGCTTAAGTTTCCGTTATCTGTATCCAAGGGAGTCTTACCTAATATAAGTATTATGTTGAACTTTGTTTGAATTTAGTAGAAATAAAGCAAAATTTAAATGAAACTGGAGGAAATGCTGACAACAGATAGTTTCTTAAAGTCCCTTTAAAGTTAAATGAAACATATTATGAAAACATTTCAAGGTTGAAGTAATTGTGTTTTGTAATTTGACTTGAGGTTTCTTAATGAACATGAGTTTAAGTTTCCAGAATAACTTAGTCAATTGTCTCAAAAACTAAAAGCCACCTCTGAGATCTAACCAGTCAACTAACCAACCAAACATATCCCCTTAACTTTTTTTTAAAGCAAATGTCTTTTATTAAAAAATTTTTTAGAGGTAACAAATTTTATCTTTCTATATATTATGTATGTGTGAATAATTTTTTTTTTTTTTTTTTTTTTTTGCGGTACGCGGGCCTCTCACTGCTGTGGCCTCTCCCATTGCGGAGCACAGGCTCCAGACGCACAGGTTCAGCGGCCATGGCTCACGGGCCCAGCCACTCCGCGGCATGTGGGATCTTCCCAGACCGGGGCATGAACGCGTATCCCCTGCATCGGCAGGCGGACCCCCAACCACTGCGGCACCAGGGAAGCCCCTGTGAATAATTTTGAATGCATATATTTTATGCAGAATGGTCATGGGTTTTTTTTGTTTGTTTTTTGTTTTTTTTTTTGTTCGGGATGGGCCACATGGAGGGGCTTTTATTTTTATTTTTATTTTTTTTTTACAACTTTATTGGAGTATAATTGCTTCACAATGGTGTGTTCGTTTCTGCTTTATAACAAAGTGAATCAGTTATACATATACATCTGTTCCCATATCCCTTCCCTCTTGCGTCTCTCTCCCTCCCACCCTCCCTATCCCACCCCTCCAGGCAGTCACAAAGCACCCATCTGATCTCCCTGTGCTATGCGGCTGCTTCCCATTAGCTATCTACCTTACGTTTGGTAGTGTGTATATGTCCATGCCTCTCTCTCGCTTTGTCACAGCTTACCCTTCCAGTCATGGGTTTTTTGTGATTTTTTAAATTGAAGTATAGTTGATGTTCAATATTGTATAAGTTAAGATGAAAAACATAGTGATTCCCAATTTTTAAAGGTTATACTCCATTTATAGTTGTTATAAAATATTGACTATATTCCCTGTACTGTACAATATATCCTTGTAGCATATTTATTTTATATATAATAGTTTGTACCTCTTAATCTCCTATCCCTATCTTGCCCCTTTCCTCCCTTCTCTCCTCACAGGTAACCACTAGATAAAATAAACATCTTGTAAAATATAAGTCCTAAGACTACATTTAGGGTCTTTCTTTTTTTTTTTTTTTTTTTTTTTTTTTTTTGCAGTACGCGGGCCTCTCACTGCTGTGGCCTCTCCCGTTGCGGAGCACAGGCTCCGGACGCGCAGGCTCAGCGGCCATGGCTCACGGGCCCAGCCGCTCCGCGGCACTTGGGATCCTCCCGGACCGGGGCACGAACCCATGTTCCCTGCATCGGCAGGTGGACTCTCAACCACTGCGCCACCAGGGAAGCCCTAGGGTCTTTCTTTAAATTATTAGGGGAAGAAATTAATAAGGATGAGATTGATATATAAGCAAAATATTCTTTTGTGTGAAGAAATCTCCACTTTTTCGGAAAAATAAAAACACTAAAAACAGGAGAAATAATGATAGCTATTGCCTGTTATAGATCTGAAGTGAACTCACTTAATCCAAATGGTTCCAATACATCATTCAAATGATTCCCTCATTGCTCTCTTGTACTTAGCCAGTGTAGATTAAAGCCAGTTGTTATTGTGTTCTTGGTATACAATTTCTTTTAATGACCCAATGGTTAAAAAAACACAATTCTTCTTAGAGAGTCTTTAGAATATTTTGGAAAAAGATTTAAGCTAATTTGGATGCTGGCACCAAACAGTCTCCAGCGTATTTTATTTCAGGAAGAACCATTTAGTCTATATTCTACTGGAAGTAATGTAGTTATCTTGGGGAAAAACCCATCTTGTCTAACGGCATATTAAATAAAAGCAAAACATACTTTATATAACTGTCTTCCCAGCCCAAGAATGAAGGATGCTCTGCCGTGGAAATATGACCCGTTCAAAGTTCCATCAACTGAGAAATGATCCAACACAACCTGGGCAGCTGTCCATGGCCTTAGGGAAGCCAGCTGAGGGTCCTTGCTAGGTGAATGCTATTGTACAACAATGCCAGGTGAGGACAAATTCACTTACGCTCCTATGACATGTTAGCTATCCGGAGAGACTCTTTTACCATAAACTTTCCCCTGACTTCATAATAAATGGGGTAAAATACTTCATTAGGTTAGCATAAAAATTGTAGCTATGCCTATCTTTGGTTTAGTTCTTGTTTTCTACTCTAACAAATATTTATGTTCAATTTTCAAGCCGTCCAGGGACCTGGAAGAGCCAAGAATAGATTTCTATACGACAGGCAAGGGTAAAGGGCAGTGTGGTGTTGGTGGCCTAAGATCAGGCCTTCGCTTCCTGGCTCTGTTGAGTGCCAGCACAACAACCCTCCTTGGGCAAGTCCTGAAATTGCCAGCACCTCAGTTTCCACATCTATAAAACCAGGAGAGTAATATTCTTCTTGCTGACTTCCTAGGGTTGTTGTAAGAATCAAATGATATAATGGATAGAAAAGGGCTTTGGAAATGAAAAAGGGCTAGATCAAAATGTTACTTTATCACCCACATAGCATTCTGTAGTATTTCTGAAAAATTCCTTCATTTGTTCGAACTTATACACCTAATTACGAAAATATGATTTGTTTGTACTCAATCACTTCTATGCAAATTTAGTAGAGTGACTCCCTTACTTAGTTCCCGAGTAAACAACAACAACAAAAACCCAGTTAGGGAAATGTGAAAATGTGCAGTTTTAGACATTCGAGGGTAATGTGTTTCCTTTATGGATTTGGAGCTCTCTATAAGCCAAAGGCCTTCCTCCTTGCCTGCCGCTAATGATAAGCTACATTTCAACCAGTGGCACACTGCTTCCTGGAGAGACTCTTTCAGGGATCTTCTCTTGGCCAGGTGTTGGCAGTTTTTCTCACCCACCTTGGAGGTTGCGATCAGGGCTCCCCCTGCGTTGACTGCAGCTCTGGCACCTGCTGTGGGGCTGGAGCTGTGGTCCTGCTGTCTTTGAGGAAAGCAGCCAGGGAACCACTGCATTTGCTATTTGGCCACTTGGCTGCCACCATGGATGGTGCGGTTCTTTCTTTAAATGCTGGCGTCCCAAAGTGGCTGGGCATTTGGCCAAATGATAAAACAGGTCATTTTGTTAATAGCTGCCTTTCAGTTCATCAGCTCAAGAAGGAGAATTGAGGCTTTAAAATACCATTTATAATAGCGAAACAATATTAGTTATATATAGGAATAAACAAGGGTAAAGGGCAGTGTGGTGTTGGTGGCCAATTTTCCTCTATGAAGAAAATTGTAAAACATTTTTTTTTTCGGTACGCGGGCCTCTCACTGCTGTGGCCTCTCCCGTTGCGGAGCACAGGCTCCGGACGCACAGGCTCAGCGGCCATGGCTCACGGGCCCAGCCGCTCCGTGGCATGTGGGATCTTCCCGGACCGGGGCATGAACCCGTGTCCCCTGCATCAGCAGGCAGACTCTCAACCACTGCACCACCAATTAAACATGTTCATGGATAGGATGACTCACTATCATGTCAGTTGCAATTCCAATCAAATTCTCTTCTCCCTCTTCTTGGCCCCCTCCTGCTACTCAAAACACTAAGTCCTGTTGGATCTGCTTCCTTCTCTTCCATCTGCCCACTTCTCTCCCACTCTCACTGATTCAAATTTATTTCAAGTCCTCCTTATTCCTCTCCTGAATTACTAAAACAGCCTCATAACTGTGGCTCCTTTCCAATCCATCTTTCCACAACTGCAACTAAGTTTAACTTTCTAAAATGCTCATCTAAGCATGTCACTCCTGCTTTACCACCCTGCGATGATTTGACATCATCCTTGGAATAGAACCCAAACTCCATAGTAAGGCATCCCAGGGCTTCTCCCTGCTCCCACGCCAGCTCTCCCCTAGCTGAGGTGCTTGTAGTTCCCCAGGAGGCCCTGGCTCCTTTGGCTGGGTACACTTCCTCCTGCCCCCCTACCCTCTACCTCTTCCTCTTTTCCCTTTGTCACCTAATGAGCTCCTGCTAATTATTCAAAACTAAACTTGACTCTAATCTCCTCTGGGAAGCTTTCCTTCATCTGCCAAGGCTCAACGAGCTGCCTTTCCAATTGGTCACAAACCTCAATTTCCTTATCTGTCAAATGGGGATAATAATTCCTGTATTATATGGGTTTGGTATCTCTCTAGTGGTAGGTAGGGTAACCACATATCCGGGTTTATGCCTGTTGTTCCTAAGTCGTGTCTGGTTAGTGTCCTCTGAGAACGGAAACCAACTACACGTAGTTTAATAGGATTAAGAACCAAGACTGCATTAACATGACTTGAACTCCAAGAAACTCCGGCCCAGAAAGCTGAAAATAGCATTGTTGTTTATTTCAGGAACTTCTAGAAAAATCCATTTGTTTGAACGTAGACTACTCAGCTAGCCCTCATCAGGATAATAGCCCCCTTCTCACAGCAGCAGATCACTCATCTGGCTTGTGAAACACCTGTTTACTCCTCTATGTTCCCTTCAAAATCCTCTCCTCCCTGTATCCACCAATCCTAAACTATTAGATCATGATTTTGGTCAATCCCAGTCATGCTCCCGGGCCCCTGTATTGAAAGATCCAATTTAAACCCGATTTCCAAACCTGAATATCCCACCCACAACCTCCTCCTTTGGAGACACTATTCAGGTAGTGGTCTCCCTTGCTTCATTAAGTAATAAACATAACTTTGCTGATAAACAGTTTATTTTGATGATCTCCTTGAGGAATCAGCAGTTGACACCCTTTTACTCTGAAAAGAATCCCTGTTTGGATGATAAATTAAATGATTCCTATTATAAATTGTTACCCTATTAACTTGTAACATTTATTGTTCTCATTTAATCCCTACAATAACCCCACATGGTATGTATTACTATACTACCATTGTACAGATATGAAAATGAAGGCACAGAGAAGTTCAGTAATTTATCCAAGATCCTGTAACTACTATAAGAGACTGGATTACAAACCAAGGACCCAGACTCCAGAACTGATATTCTGTAAAAAAAAAAAAAAAAAAGTAGTTTTCTTTTTAATTTTAAAATCACAAACTTACAGAAAACTTACAAGTATAGTACAAAGAACTGCCCCATCCTACCACCAAATCACTGGAGAGTAAGTTGTCAACCTGATACCCTATTACCTTCACATACTTTGGTCTTTGTATTTAGCATTTGTCCTCCAAATAAGGACATTCTCCTCCATAACCACAACACAGCCATCAAAATCAGGAAATTAACACTGATATGTAACCACCATGTAACCCTTAAAGCCCACTCCAGTCTTGCCAATTGTCCCTATAATAACCTTTTCAGCAGAAGAATCCAGTTCAGAACTAACTACATCTTGCATTTAGTTCTTAAATCTCTTGATTTTCCTTTAGTCTGGAACGGTTTCCCACGCTTTCCTTGACTTTCATGACCTTGACATTCTTGAAGATTACAAGAATTTTAACCTCACTTTGAGTTTGTCTGCTGTTCTCTCATGCTTACATTCAGGTTATGCATACAGAAGTGGTGTTGTGTTCCCACTGCACCCTACCAGGTGGGACAAGATTCTGATTTGCCCCGTTATTAATAATGTACACACTTCCATCACTTGATTTAGGTGGTGTTTGCCAGGCTCTTTCACTTTTTCCTGTCTGGAATTAATATTTTGTGGGGCAATATTATATTTTATTTTATTTTGGATTATTGTAGTTTTTCTAACTTTCTCCACACACCCCCTGCCAGCTTTCTTGAGGTATAATTAACAAATAAAAATTGTATATTTGAGGCATACAATGTGATATAATTTGATATAGTTATAAATTTTGATATAGGTATACATTGTGAAATGGTTACCCCAATCAAGCTGTCACCTCACATGGTTGAATACATCTGTCACCTCACATGGTTACCATTGTGTGTATGTGTGTGGTGAAGACACTTACGATCTACTCTCTCAGCAAATTTCAAGTACTGTAAATACTACAATATTATTAACTATAGTCACTATGTTATACTTTAGATCTCCAGAACTTATATATCCTGCATAAAAACTTTGTACCCTTTGACCAATATCTCATTTCCCCCACTCCCCAGCCCCTTGCAACCACCAATTTACTCTCAGCTTCTATGAGTTCTGCTGTTTTAGATTCCACATATAAGTGAGATCATACAATATTTGTCTTCCTGATTTCAAAGTCTACTATAAAACTACAGTACTCAAAACAGTGTGATACTAGCACAAAAACAGACACATAGGTCAATGGAACAGAATAGAGAGCTCAGAAATGAACCTACACTTAGGAGGGCAATTAATCTAGTATAACAAAGGAGGCAAGAAAATACAATGGGGGAAAAGACAGCCTCTTCAATAAATGGTGCTGGGAAAACTGGACAGCTACATGCAAAAGAATCAAATTGGATTACTCTCTCACACTATGCACAAAAATAAATTTGAAATAGATTAAAGATTTAAACATAAGATCTGAAACATAAAACTTCTAGAAGAAAACAGAGGCAGTAAGCTCTTTGACATCAGGCTTAGTAATAATTTTTGGATATGTCTCCTCAGGCAAGGGAAACAAAAGCAAAAATAAACAAATGGGACCACAGGACCAGATGGCTTCACTGGGGAATTCTACCAAGCATATCAATACAAAGAAGAACTTATGGATGGACCTAGAGACTGTCATTCAGAGTGAAGTAAGTCAGAAAGAGAAAAACAAATATTGTATATTAATGCATATATGTGGAATCTAGAAAAATGGTGTAGATGATCTTATTTGCAAAGCAGAAATAGAGACAGATGTAGAGAACAAAAGTATGGACACCAAGGGGGGAAGCGGGGGTAGGATGAATTGGGAGATTGGGATTGACATATATACACTATTGATACTTTGTGTAAAATAGATAACTAATGAGAACCTACTGTATAACTCAGGGAACTCTACTCAATGCTCTGTGGTGACCTGAATGGGAAGGAAATCCAAAAAACAGGGGATATGTGTATACATAGAGCTGATTCACTTTGCTGCACTGTAGAAACTAACACAGCATTGTAAAGCAAATATACTACAATAAAAATTAATTAATTAAAGAAATAGCCACATATTTTTTCAAACTATATTTTATTTTATTCTGTAAAGAGTAATATCTTGATTCATGCTATCACTTTGAATAACTGTATTTCAAAAGGAACTAAATTAGATGGGTTTTGTTGTTAAAAAAAAAAAAAAAAAAGAACATATACTGGTCCTTCTCAAACTCTTCCAAAAGACTGTAGAGGAGGGAACACTCCCAAAGTCATTCTATGAAGCCACCATCACCCTGATACCAAAAGACAAAGACACTACCAAAAAGTAAAATTATAGGCCAATACCCTTGATGAATATAGATGAAAAATCCTCAACAAAATATTAGTAAACCGAATCCAACAACACACAAAAAGAATCATACATCATGATCAAGTTGGATTCATTCCAGGGTCACAGGGATGGTTCAAATGAATTCAGCAAGGTAGCAGGATACCGGATTAATATACAGAAATCTGTTGTATTTCTTTACACTAACAATGAAATATCAGAAAAAGAAAGTAAAAAACAATCCCGTTTAAAACTGCATCAAAGCCATAATGAGATATCACCTCATGCCCACCAGAATGGCTATTATCAAAAAGACAACAAACAACAAGTGTTGGTGAGGATGTGGAGAAAGGGAACCCTTGTGCACTGCTGGTGGGGATGTAAATTGGGCAGCCACTTAGAACTACCATATGATCCAGCAATTCCACTCCTGGGTATACATCTGAAGAAAGTGAAAACACTAATTTGAAAAGATACATGTACCCCAATGCTCATAGCAGCACTATGTACAATAGCCAAGACATGGAAGCAACCTAAGTGTCCATCGACAGATGACTGGATAAAGAAGATGTGGTATACATATACAATGGAATACTAGTTATCATAAAAAAGAATGAAATTTTGCCATTGGCTACAACATGGATGGACTTGGAGTGTATTATGCTTAGTGAAATAAGTCAGAGAAAGACAAATATTGTACAATATCACTTATGTGTGGAACCTAAAAAATAAAACAAACTAGTGAATGTAACAAAAATAGAAACAGACTCACAGATATAGAGAACAAATTAGCGGTTAATAGTGGAGAGAGAAGGGGGAGGGGCAATGCAGGGGGAGGGGATTAAGAGGTACAAACTACTGTGTATAAAATAAATAAGCTACAAGGATACATTGTACAGCACAGATAATACAGCCAATATTTTCTAATACTATAAATGGAATATAACCTTTAAAAATTGTGAATCACTATGTGTACACATAAAACTTATATAATATTGTAAATCAACTATATCTCAGTAAAAAAATTGGGCAGCCACTATGGAAAACAATAAGGAGATTCCTCAAAAAATTAAAAAGAGAACTATCATATGATCCAGAAATTCCACTCCTGGGTATTTATCTGAAGAAAATGAAAGCACTAATTAGAAAAATTTTCTGCACCCCTATGTTTGTTGCAGCATTATTTTTAATAGCCAAGATATGGAAGCATATTTAAGCAACTTAAATGCCCAACAACAGATGAATGGATAAAGAAGATATGGTGTATAGATACAATGGAATATTACTCGGCCATAAAAAAGAATGAAATCTTGCCATTTGTGACAATATGAATGGACCTAGAGGGTATTACGCCAAGGGAAATAAGTCAGACAGAAAAGGACAAATACTGTACAATTTTACTTACATGTGCAACCTAAAAAACAAAACAAATGAACAAACATAAAAAAACAGAAACAGAGTCACATATATAGAAAACAAATAGGTGGTTGCCCTAGGGGAGGGACAGGAATAGGAAAGAAATAGGTAAGGGAAATTAAAATGTACAAACTTCCAGGTGCAAAATAAATGTCACAGGTATGAAATATACAGAGTGGGGAACACAGTCAATAACTATGTAATATCTTTGTATGGTGATGTATTATAACTAGACTTATGGTGGAGGTCATTTTGAAATGTATAGAAATATCGAATCACTACTTTGTGTAACAAGAACTAACATAGTGCTGTAGGTCAGTTATACTTCAAAAACAAGACAAAGAAACAAACTCAAAGAAAAAGAGATCAGATTTGTGGTTACCAGAGGCAGGGAGTGGGGTGACAGGGAAATTGGATGAAGGCAGTCAAAAGGTACAAACCTCCAGTTATAAGGTAAATAAGTACTAGGGATGTAATGTACAACATGATTAATATAATCCATTCTGATGTATGTTATATATGAAAATTGTTAAGAGAGTAAATCCTAAGTGTTCTCATCACAAAGGAAAAAATTTTTTTTATTTCTTTAATTTTATGCCTATATGAGATGATGGATGTTCACTAAACTTATTGTGATCATTTCATGTTGCATGTAAGTCAAATCATCATTCTGTACACCTTAAACTTGTACAGTGATGTATGTCAATTATATCTCAGTAAAACTGGAAGAAAAACAAAACAAAATAAATTATACATTTGCAGGCTTAAAAAAATCTACTCTTTCAGCAAATTTCAAGAACTGTAAATACTACACTATTATTAACTATAGTCACTATGCTGTACTTTAGATCTCCAGAACTTATGTATCGTGCGTAACTGAAACTTTGTACCCTTTGACCAATATCTCATTTCCCCTACCCCTCAGCCCCTTGCAACCACCAATTTATTCTCAGCTTCTATAAGTTCTGCTGTTTTAGATTCCACATATAAGTGAGATCATGCTGTATTTGTCTTTCTGTGTCTGGCTTATTTTACTTAGCATAATGCCCTTCAGGTTCACCCATGTTGTCAGAGATGACAAGATTTCTTTTTCTTTTTTTTCTTTTTTAAAAAAAAGGTTGAATAATATTCCAGTGTGTGTGTGTGTATGTAAATCACATTTAAAAAAATCTATTCATCTGTCAACAGATACTTCGGTGGTTTCCATATCTTGGCCACTGTGAATAATGCTACAATGAACATGGGAGTACAGATATCTCTTTAAGATACTGATTTTGTTTCCTTTGGATATATACCCAGAAGTGGGATTGCTGGATCATACGGTAGTTCTATTTTTAAATTTCTGATGAACCTCCATACTATTTTCTGTACTGTATACCCATTTACATTCTGTGGGGTGGTATTGTAAAACTATGTAAAGATCCTATTCTTCATAAAAATTTCTATTTATTCATTTAATTTATTTACATCAGTACAGGGTCATGTTTCCTATTTTATCCAATGGGGTGTAATTTGTTACTTCATTACTTATTTTGATGCCCTAATTTTTCTAGATTTGTCCATTGGGAGTGCTTTCAAGCTGCCTTCCAAATCTTTTTGACATCCTCCACCATTCTTTTAAGTAATTTCTTGTTTTGGTAGATGGTATTTTTTTACTTATCTGAAAGATTGAATTAGGTATATATGGAATTTAAGTTAATTGCATTTGCTCAAAATATGGTATTTTGTGTTAAAATGAAATATCCTCTTAGAGTTTTAAATCATGCAGCTACATGCAGATACAAATGAGACCACCAATTTATCAATGGGAGCTCTCACTGAGCGTCTGTTATATCAGGAGAAATGAATCCGTTCCATGTTTTCTCCATTAGGAGACTATAATTAGAACCTGAGCCTTTGAATAGCATTTTTTAAAATCACACTTTTTAGTTTCTCATTAAAAAATATGTATATTTCTTGTTCTGTGAAAATTTATTAATAGTTCTGCAAATTCTCTGCTGCCCTTAGGGAACAGATTGTGTATTTAAATAGTCTTTTCAGGCACTTATACGTGAGCACCTCCCTCCTCTGGGCTCCTGCACCGACTACCTACTTATCTGCCTACAGGCTCATCTTATTCACTAGTCTGTTGCAAGCTCCTCAGGGCAGGGGGCTTCAATGTCTGCACCTGTCTGGACCCAGTCTGGGGACTGGTGTGTTATAGATGCCTGGTCAGTGCTTGTGGGATGGCCAGGTGGTCATGCACTGTGTCTTGCTTCTGCCCACAGGATGGCAGCATTTAGTCAAGGCTCCAGCCCCACCAGTGGCCTGGCTGTATGGGAATTTGAAAGTACCTGGTTTCTTCCTGAAATGAAAAGAGTACTTCAGATCCCCTCCTATGAAGAAACCCTCCACAAAATAACATATAATGTTAACTGCCCACCCTCTCTTCAGTGTGCTTCCCGGAAGATGACCTCTTTGAGGTGAATTATGTGATGTTTTTGGACTGTGGGCATCCATCCCCAAAGGACTATTTAGGTCTAGAATTTGTGTTAACTAAAACTGAGCAGGTAGGCTGAAATCACTGGCTCATTCCACGTGCAAGTCATTAGATGCAAAGAACAGTTGCTATTTAAAGAGAAAGAAGGAAACGGGAACACTTGAGCACTTGCTGTATGCTTTGTGGTTTAAACCAGTGGCTCTCATTCGTGAGTGGACATCAGAATCGCCTGGTGGACTGGTTAAAACACAGATCGCTGGACCTCACCCCCAGCGTTTCTAGTTCGGTAGGTTTGGGATGGAGCCCTGAGAATTTGCTTTTTTTTTTTTTTTTTTTTGTGGTACACGGGCCTCTCACTGTTGTGGCCTCTCCCGTTGCAGAGCACAGGCTCTGGACGCGCAGGCTCAGCAGCCATGGCTCACGGGCCCAGCTGCTCCGCGGCATGTGGGATCTTCCCGGACCGGGGCACGAACCCATGTCCCCTGCATCGGCGGGCAGACTCTCAACCACTGCGCCACCAGGTAAGCCTGAGAATTTGCATTTTAACAAATTCCCAGGTGGTGCTGATGCTGCTGGTCTAGGAAATCACTGCTTTAAACAATCACATTTAATCCTCAGCAGCCCTTTCACATACTCTCCCCATTTTGCAGATGAGAAAACTGAGGTCCAGAAGTTGAGATAACTTGCCTACTGACACATCCTAGTAAGTGGAGGGCTGGAATATGAACCCTGGTCATTCTGACTCCAAACCCTTGCTCTGTCCACTGAACCATCTGTAAGAAAAAGAATGAATCTGTACTTTGGGGGTTTCTCTGAATCATATGGCTCCCCCAAATATGAAACAATGTCCATTACCAGTGTAATGCTTTTAATTTTTAAGAGTTTAGCAATAACAGTTAATCTTTGCAATTCCTCTGGTACAGAAGTAATGAAGAAAACTGACAAACTGGAATAAACAGGTGCACTTGTGTATGAAGGTACCCGAAGCTTTGCACTATTCATTTAAAATTCAAATGTCTTTGGAAATGAAATATTGATGTTATAGGTATTTTAATCACCAAACTCCAACTCTGAAACTAGAATAGTAAGGCAGAAGTAATTATCAACTCCATTAGCTTGCCCATGGAGACAGAGGACACAGTTTGTTTATGGAAATTAATGAGGAATTCAAAGCTGGTGGGCTTTCTCCAGAAGTGAATCAGCAAATTAATAACTTGGCTACAGGTTCCAGTCATTGCTGAGTCCCTGATGTGTCAGCCTATGATGTATTGAGAACCTGTTCTATATTTATTACTCAGGCACAACTTGCCTCCAACTCTCTCTCCTCAGTGTTATTAAAAAATAATAATAAACCTGATCTCTCAGAGGCAGGGATGGGTTTTATTCTAAATGTTTGTGAAGAAGGGGTGGGACACAGAGGAGGAGGATGGAAAGAGGGAGACGACCTCAGCTCAAGCTGAGGCTTCCAGTCTGGCTGAACGAAACCGTCTTCTTCCTTTGGCCAGGCTCTTGCTTGGCCCCTGTTAACTCCTCAACAATCAGGTCTCACCTGTCTGGTCCATACTGAACAGACTTGCTCAACCTGGACTTTAAAATGCTGCCAAAGAGGCCTTATGAATAGTTCATGGAGGGCCAGAGGCAGGCAAGCTGGGTCCCTTAACAGGTAGGATCTCGCCATGCTGTCCCCTTCTAGTCCTAGGTGACTCTCACCTGCTGCCTGGAGTCACTATCTCTAAGGAGAAACTTGGTTACTATAACCTGTGTGATCTGAACTTCCAGAGCCTGCTCCAGACCTGAGGGTTCCTGAATGTTTCCTTCTACCACCTTCCCCCAAAGGGGTTATAACCAAGCACCTGGAAAAGAGAAATGCCTCTGCCTGGGGCAGCCGTGAGGTCACCTGACAGGGTCCTGGGAACAGGGAGGATGGAGACAGCCTGTGTGTCCAGAGGACCGTCACCTGCCCTCCCAGCCTGCCCTTGCTGCTGCAGCCCACCCCACCAGGAGGGTCACAGGTCTGGGGCTGAGCTTCAGCCCCTTATCCTGACACACTGTGCTTCCCAGGGAATGTGAGCTCACAGCGGGGAGATTCAGGCTTTTGAGGAACAGAATGCAACAAAAGAAAGACCGTAAACCAGAAAGCTTATCCCAGGCAAAGCAAAAATAATACTTGAAAATATTACTTGGTGGTCTGGAGGTTGGGAAACACGGCTTTCATGGGCGCTGACGGTGGGATGTGATCTTGACTCCTGGTCCTTTGTTCTTTGCTACCAACTGAGTTCCAACACAGGTCCCTGTTGCACATCACTGCACTCTGGCTCTGCCGGTTAGGGCAGGTACCCCGGGCTCTGTTGACAGATCCAGGTGGAGGCCACTACTGTTCTCCTGGCCAGCAGGAGCTGAAGTCACATGACTTCCACCCACCAGAGAACGATCCCTCTTTGTTAAATTCAGTTTCTGCTGCTGCTCCCTTGACCAATTACTCCTCCAGGACCCCCTAGGTGAGTGAAGTACCCACAACTCACCCCCGTGCCTCCTCCATTTGACACGTATGTTTTAAAAAAAAACCCAACAAACATACATTCTTCAAGCCTTCCCAAAGATAGACCCCATGGCAAATGCATCACAATTGTTTCCATTTCTGTTAATTAGAGAACATCAGCAAGTAGGAATTTCAGACTTTTACCCCTTCTCTCAAGGAGGTAAATTTGGGTAAAAACAATATCAATAACAAACCTTTGTTAATTGATTTATATACTATCTGTTTTCATAGATGATTTGAAAATGACTTACTACATTAAAATACACAGAGAATAGAATATATAACAGAAAAGAAAAGAAATCAAGTGATTCATGAACGATTACTACTCTTTGCTTGCATTTTCTTACCTTTAAAATAGGGAGAATGCTATCCTTGCCACCGGAGTTCTTGTGCAGGAGATAACGTTTGTGAAGACATTCTCCAAAGGTGGGGCATGGCACAATTCTAGCTTCGGGAGCTGCTCAGGGACTCGGACCACTGTTCCATGACTGATTCTCTCCCTCCCTCCTTTCCTTCTTTTCTTTCTTTTTTTTTGGGGGGGCGGTTCGCGGGCCTCTCACTGTTGTGGTCTCTCCCGTTGCGGAGCACAGGCTCCGGACACACAGGCTCAGCGGCCATGGCTCACGGGCCTAGCCGATCCGCGGTATGTGGGATCTTCCCGGACCAGGGCTCGAACCCATATCCCCTGCAGCGGCAGGTGGACTCTCAACCACTGCGCCACCAGGAAAGCCCCCTTTTCTTTATGAATTCACATTTCAGCCAATATTTACTGAGGTCCTTTATTGTGCTAGGTATTGGGGATACAAAGGTGCTCAAGTCATGTATCCAACCTACAGGGAACTTGACATCCAATGTCAAGTGGTCCATCCAAATGGTGAGGCCATTTCAGTGTGACTCACCTACTGCAAACATAACGTGCCATGTGGTTTACTGGAACCAACACAGGCTCTGAGGGCAGGCAGATCTGGGTGTGAATCCCAGTTTGCTTTATCTCTGTGAGCTGCAGCTCCCTCATTGTAAGTTACGATTAATCGTAACTATCCTTCAGGGCTATTGTGAAGATTAATTGAAGTGCGTGCCAGAGACACACGATAAATAGTTAACACTTATTAAACACTGACCCTGTGCCAGGCACTTTTCCTATATTAGCTCACTTAAAACTCACAGCAACTCTGTAAGGTAGACAGTATTTATCATCATCATGCCTATTTTATGGAGGCACAGAGAAACCGAGTGACTTGCCCAAGGTCAGGCAGCCAGTTAGCAGCAGAACCGGGCTTCAAATCCAGAGTATTTGGTTCCAGAGCCCATGATCGCAGTTGCTACACAGCACAGCTTCTCAGCCATGGCTGTGGGTTAGAATCACCTGTGAGGCTTTGGAGTGCTTTGTTCCCACTGGGGAGATTCTGACTTAGAAGGTCTGGGACGAGGCCCAGGAATTTGTATTTTTAGAGAGCTCTCCAGGTGATCTTGATGTGCAGGTTGAGAACCAGTAGGTGTTTAGACAAGTGAGAGCTGTTATCCTCGGAGTGAGGGAAATGGAGAGGCCTCTAGAGAAGTGGGTCTTGAAGGATGGGGTAGAGTTTTCTCGGCAAAATGGAGGTTAGGGCTCTCCAGGCAGGAGGAAGATCATGTGTAAACACTTAGGGAACACAAGTATGTGAAACTCAGGTTTTTTTTCTTTTTTTTTTTTTTTGTGGTACGCGGGCCTCTCACTGTTGTGGCCTCTCCCATTGTGGAGCACAGGCTCCGGACGCGCAGGCTCAGCGGCCATGGCTCACGGGCCCAGCTGCTCCGCGGCATGTGGGATCTTCCCGGACCGGGGCATGAACCCGTGTACCCTGCATCGGCAGGCGGACTCTCAACCACTGCGCCACCAGGTAAGCCCTGAAACTCAGGTTTATGAGACCCAGCCGTGTGTGAGTGAGTGTGAGACAGGGTAACGGAAGAGGGAGGGACGGATGAGGAAAGCAGGATGGGAGGTAGAAAGAGGGAAGGAGGCTGGAAGGTGGATTGGGGCCACGGTGGGATAGGATTAGAAATCGTGCGAAGGAATGTAGACTTGATCCCACAGACAGGGAGAGCACCTGAAGAATTTCTATGCAGGGCAGAACGTAATTCGCTCTCTACATGGTCTTTATTTCGAAGCTCGTCTTTTTGATTCTAAGAATTTTGACATATTGAAGGAAAATAAACATAAGCAGGAAAAGGAAGATCACAATTTATAATTAATTTAGCCAGAAGCATCTTAGCGCTTTTGGTGAGAGGAGAGAGTGGATTGTTGAAAATTGAATTCACTGTGAAGTGGCTGTTACTTCACTGACTTACCTCATTTTGGAAGAAAACGGAGGGAGAGAGAGTATTTTCACAGCAGAGGATATGGAGGATCGATTAGGGGAAATCAGTTGCTGTGCCTTACCTGGGGGAAGGTGGCAAAGGGAAGGCAGAAGGGCTCATAGCTGTGGGGAGGAGCCCAGCCCCCACTGGCCTGGGGACGCTGGTGTTTAGAGGCTCCACGGTGATGAGGGGAATGAGATGCAGTAGGAAGAGTTTCCCCAGCATCCTCCTCCAAGGGAACCAGGAGCTGCTGCCTCCCTGGCCCCTTGGGTTTCCTGAATGATCCATGCCTCCCTCTGAATGCAGACCTCTGTAAAATGAGATTGGGAGGAGATATTTGTTAGTCCTTATGATTTCTTGATGATTGGGAGGACTGGCAAGATTGTACTTTTGAGGCAGTAAAGCCTCTTTTTAATCACAGTGCATGATGTGCTTTAGACTCCCGGGTGTAATAAGAGTCATTTGAGCTGCATTCTTGATTTGCAGCCCCTGGGACACTGTGTTGGGATTTCCAGCCCTCTTTATTTTATGCTGATGGAGTCGGTTGAATCTAGGCATGGCAGAGACTAGAAAGCACCATCATTAGATGAAAAGAAGCAATGGTTGAGTCAGCTCCCTCTGGGTAAAACACAGAGCTTGGAAATAAGTGACTCTTCACAAGCAGCTGGAGACTGGGCTAGCCCTGTGCGTGTGGGAGGTGACCTCACATATGTTACTGCATTTAATTTTCATAGCAACCCTCCAGTAGGAGTACTATTAGTATTCCCATTTTACAGATGGAGAAAATGACGCTTGGAGCTCTTCTTTCTCACAGAATGTCACCAGCTAGTAAGCACCAAAGTCAGCAATAAGAACCCTGGTCTAGCTGACTCTAAATCTAGGTGTGGGGTACTTAAGTTGTTCTTACTTATTCATTTGGCTGCACCAGGTCTTAGTTCTCACATTTGGGGCATGCGAGATCTTTGTTGCCGCGTGCGGGATATTTTGTTGCAGCATGCAGGATCTAGTTCCCTGACCAGGGATTGAACCTGGGGCCCCTGCATTGGGAGGGTGGAGTCTTAGCCACTGGACCACCAGGGAAGTCCCACTTCAGTTGTGCTTGATTAAATAAGACATCCCTGGCAGGGCTCCTTTTTCTTTATGGAAACCTGTAAGGACTGCTTTCTCCTTCTTCCCTTCTCCTCAGTGTTCAGGAGGGTCTGCCATGTGCTCACGGTCAAAGTTCTCTGGAGATAAAAGCTCTGCTTCTAACTGAAGAAGTATGGATGTCATTTATGGGCGTCTCTTTTGTCTCCTAAAGTCTAAAACAGCATCAGAGGCTTCCAGGGGTGTACCTTCAGCTTTGTCCTGGTTTCCTGGATGTTGGGTCATTCCTTCTACTTATCTTAGATGATGCTGCTGCCTATATGCCGACCAGCTGTACTAGACCAGAGGAAAAACCTGGCATGTGCTGGGTGCTGCATTATTAACTTTAAAAAACTATGAGGCATAGCAGGTATACAAAAGAATGTATGTATACATTTTTGTACAGGTTACAGAAGAATAATAAAATGAACATCTGTATCTTATCTACCCAGATTGAAAGCTAGGAAATGTTCAGAAGCTTAGAATTCCCTGACACCCTTCTCCAATCTCATCTCCCTTTTTTCCCCGTGACACACCAATGTCTGTATCTTTAAGCAGGATATTATTTAGTTCTGCCTGGTTTTGAACATCATATCACAGGCACATACAATGCGTATTCTTTCTGGGCTGTTTCTTCCCTTAATATCATGTAACCGGAGTCATTCCTGCTGGTGTACCCAGTTGTAGTTCATTGATTTCATTTTTACTGCAGCCTGACATTCCATAGTGTGATTATCTATAATTCTTCTACTCATTCTATTCTTGTTTTGGGTTGATTCTAGTGGTATTTTGTTTGCTTGTTTGTTTTACAAATAATACTGGGTCATTGGATATGCACATACTCAACCAATCTAAATAATGACAAACTGATTTCCAAAGTGGTTATACCAGTTTATACTCCCACTAGCGATGGGTGACAGTTCCAGTTGCTCCACATACTTACAACACTTGGTAGTACCTGATTTTTAACTTTTTTTCTATCACTCTAATGGATGTGAAATAGTAACTTGTGATTTTGTTTGCATTTCCTTGATCACTAGAAGGTGACCACCTTTTTAATATGTTTATGGACATTTGTGGTTCCTTTTTTGTGAAATTCATGTTCCTTTCTTTTTAAAAAAAATTTATTTATTTTGGCTGTGCCGGGTCTTAGTTGCAGCACGTGGACTTCTTAGTTGCGGCATGCAGACTCTTAGTTGCGGCATGCATGCGGTATCTAGTTCCCCGACCAGGGATCGAACCCGGGCCCCCTGCATTGGGGGTCCAGTGCATCTTACCCACTGGACCACCAGGGAAGTCCCCATCTTCCTTTCTTTTGCCTGTTTTTTTTTTCCCCTATTGGTTTGCTTGACTTTGTAAGTCACACAAGTTGTAACTCCCTTCTCATTTTTGGAATAGAAAGTCAATATACTCAAATTTGTCAGTCATTCTCTCTTGGTTTGAGCTTTTGGAGTCTTGTTTAAGGAATGTTTTCTATTGTTTTCTGAAGGTATCACATTTTTTCTTTATGGTTTTAATTCAACCAGCATTAATTTTTGTGTATAAATTTAGGTAGTCATTATTTCAGTGCTGTTCATTGAATAGTCCATTTTCTCCAATTGATTGGCAAAGCCAGCTCTATAAAAGATCAAGTTTCCATAAATGTATGTCTGTTTGTCAACTCTCTGTTGTGTTTCATTGTTCAATTTGTCTTCCTCTCCCTACACAAAAACCACATTACCTTTATGACAAACCTTCTTTTTTTTGCGGTACGTGGGCCTCTCACTGCTGTGGCCTCTCCTGCTGTGGAGCACAGGCTTTGGACACGCAGGCTCAGCGGCCATGGCTCACGGGCCCAGCCGCTCCACGGCACGTGGAATCCTCCCAGACCGGGTACGAACCCACGTCCCCTGATTAGGCAGGTGGACTCTCAACCACTGCACCACCAGGGAAGCCCTATGACAAACCTTCTTGATCTATGGTAAGTCCTCCTACCTTGCTTTCCTTCAGAAATGTCAAGACCTCTTTGTTTTTGTATCAATTTAACAATCAGATTGTCATGTTTCACACAAAAAAAACCTATTTGGATTTTGGTGGGTACGGCATTAAATTTATAGATTAATTTGGGGGAGAATAAACATGTTTACAATCCTGAACATGAATATTTTCCTATTTATTTGTTTTCTTTATTGTTCTTTAATAATATTTCATAATTTTCTCTGTAAAGTTCTAAAATATAGTGTTAGTTTATTGCTATATATATATTTATTTATTTATTTTTGGCTGCGTTGGGTCTTCATTGCTGCACATGGGCTTTCTCTAGTTGTGGCGAGTGAGGGCTGTTCTTCGTTGCGGTGTGTGGGCTTCTCATTGCGGTGGCTTCTCTTGTTGCAGAGCATGGGCTCTAGGTGCATGGGCTTCAGTAGTTGTGGCGTGTGGGCTCAGTAGTTGCAGCTCATGAGCTCTAGAGCACAGGCTCAGTAGTTGTGGCACAGGGACTTAGTTGCTCCATGGCATGTGGGATCTTCCCGGACCAGGGCTCGAACCCATGTCTCCTGCATTGGCAGGTGGATTCTTAACCACTGTGCCACCACGGAAGTCCCTATTGCTAGATTTTTAATATTTTTGGATGCTATTATAAATGTTTGCTTTTGTAAAATTTCATTCCATAGCTTCTTATTGATAGGGTATAGACATGTAAATTAATTTTTATTTATTGAATTTGTATCCAGCAACCATGCTTTCTGATTAATTCTAATAATTTATCTTCAGATGCTTTGGGGTAGACAAGCAGACAGTCATATCAGCTGCAAGTAATGACAAAATTTTCTTCCTTTCTGATCCTTTCCCTCTTATTTTCTACTGATATTGCACAGCTAGGAACTCCACTGCAGAGGTGGTAATAACAGGCATCTTGATTTCATCATTAAATATGGTGTGTGCTTTAGGAAGATACGATTTTGTAGATATCATTTATTGGGTTAAGGAAGTTCCCTTTGTATTAATTTTCTATTGTTGCATAACAAACTACTACAAACTTAATGGCTCAGAACAGTACACATTTATCATCTCAGTTTCCATGGGTCAGGGGTGTGGCCACAGCTTAGCTGGGTCATTTGCTCAGATTCTCGCAGGGTGCAATCAGTCTGCAGTCTCATCTGGAGGTTCAACTAGGGAAGGATCTCTTTTTCTAAGCTCATTCCGATTGTTGACAGAATTCATTTCCTCATATGACTGAGAGTTCTGGCATCTTACTGGCTATTGTCTGCCCTCAGCTGCTAGAGGCCTTCCACCCACAGTTCCTTGCCACAGACCCTTTCCCTGGGCAGTTCACAGCATTTCTATTTGTTTTTTCAAAGTCAGCAGGAGACTCTCTCAGTCCATAAGACAGTGTCTTCTGTAACAAAACCTAATTACAGGAAGGACATCTCATTACCTTTGCCGTATTCTATTGGCTAGATGTAGTCACAAGTCCCACCCACACTCAAGAGGTGAAGAGTATACAAAGACATGAATCATAGGGTGATTACACTATACCTTCTATGCCTAATTTGCTCAGTGTTGCTTTTTTTAAATTAACCAATGTTGATTTTAATTAATTTCTTTAAAAATCAATTATTATTAAATGATTTTTCTCCTTTGATCTATTAATGTGGCAAATTTCATTGTTTTTCTAATGTTAAACAAACATTTTTGGGACAAACCTTATTTAATTATGTTGTATTTTTCCCCATTTATTTCTAGATTTAGTTTGGTAATAGTATGTTTAGGATGTTTGCATCTAAAGTCATAAATAAAACTGGTCTATAGATTTCCTTTCTTGTACTGTCCTTATCAGGTTCTGATATCAATGCTATGCTAGCTTCATAAAATGAATTGGAAACAGCACTTTTTTTTCCTTATGCTTTGGAAAAAAATGTGTAAGATTGGAATTATCTTGCTCCTTGAATATTTGGTAGAATTTGCTGGTAAAATCATCCAGGTCAGGCGTTTTCTTTGTGGGAAAAATTTGAAGCATTTACTTATTTGTTTATAATGATTTTATGACTATTCTATTTTTTAATTATTTTCTTGAGTCAGTTTTGGTAAGTAGTCTTTTTCTAGAAATCTATTTTTTTCCTTTTATTTCCAAACACCATTCCTATTATCTTTTTGGTGATTGTAGCATCATTCCTAAGATTGCTTTGTGTTTTGTCTCTCTCTCCCTCTCCCTCCCTTCCTTCTCTGTCTCTTTTTGTTCAGTCCTGCTAGAGGTTTATCAGTTTTAATTGTTTTCACAGGATCAACTTTTGTCTTTTTAAAAATCTTATCTGGTGTATGTTTATTTTCTATTTAATTTCTGCTCTTGTCTCTATTCGTTCATTCTGCTTTTCTTAAAATTGCATTCAACTAATTTTGAAATGTAATGTATTTTCATTAAAGTTCTGTTTTACATATTTGAAATTTTCCATTATGATTTATTTTTTGATTCATCAGTTATTCATAAGTATGTTTCTTAATTTCCAAAAGACATATTTTGGTTATAAGTTTTTGTTTTACTGATTTTTAGTATATATCACATTGTACTCAAAGAATGTTGTTTGATGGTACGAGTCCTTTCAAATGTGTTCATGGCCCATTAAGTGGTTGATTTTCATTAATGTTCCATGTACTAGGAAAAGATGTGATTTTATAATTATTAAGTCATTCAAATTTTCAATGTCCTTTCAGATTTTTTTTGTCTGCTTGATCTACTACTTACTCAGAGAGATGTGTTACATTTTCCTACTAACACAGGAAAATTTAACACATTTAAATTGTTAAATTGTTAAATGTGTGGGCTTGTCTGTGTTTTTCTGTAGTTCCATAAATGTTTGTTTTATGTATTTTGAGGCCAAATGATCAAATACAGAAATTCAGAATTGTTATATTTTCTTGGTGAATTCAGTGCTTTTTACATTAAAGTATATTTCCCCATGATATTTGTATAGCTACACAACTTTCTTTTCGTTAGAATATACTTGGTGTACCTTTTAAGATTTGTACGTTCAATTTTTCTTTATGTTTTAGATGCGTCCCTTATAAATAGCACTTATTTGGATAACTGAAAACATTTGGTCTGACAATCCTTTTCTTTTGCCTAGAGCATTTAGTACATTACTTTCATTGTGATTATGGAAATAGTTGGGTATATTTATTCCATTTTATTTTGTCCTTGCAATTTGTTCCATCTTTTCTGTGTTTTTTCTCCTTTTGAATTGATTTTTTTCCCTCAGTTTTTCAGTCTCTACTAATTTGGAAGTTATAGACTCCATTTCAATGATATAGATGATTATAATTTTACTTATCTAACTCTGAAGTTATCAATACTTACCTTCCTTCCAAAAAATACCTAGATCACTTTTACTGCACTCCTCTCCACCACCTGACTGATCAATCATTGTCCATTTTAGTCTCTTGATTCATGGAACAGAATCTCATTCTATGGCTCTTTCCTTCTTCCATCACCCTTCTACCCTGCCGGTCAATGTACACTCTAGAGTCAATTTTGACATTTCCAATTTTCTTGTTATCCTATTTAGTTTTTGTGTTTTAAACGTTTTAAATGTCAGAATTACTGTATAGGCATTTCCCTTTCTCGTTCTGGTTACTCCTCTGGGGAATCATACATGTGTGTAGAAGGTAGGTTCTTCTCCACCAGGACTCTTTATGTTGAATGTGGCTGAAAATCCACCTGCAAATGACTTCATCATAAAGCAAAGTTACTGGCTCAGGTAATTAGAAGAGTCAGTGGCTCCAAGGAACTTACCAAGACCCCCATTTCTCTCTTCCTCTCCTCTCTGCCTTCTGTGGTCTTGGCTTCAACCTCATGTTCCACGTGTTGGCCCCCTGTCAACCCCACCCTCTCCCTCATGAAACAAAAGGGCACATCAGTTCCTGACAAAATCTGTACCATACCTTCCTGGGGAAGACTGTTTATTTCCTGGTAGCTCCTGCTTAAGCCTTGGCTCTGAGATTCATTTGCTCATGTTGGCTTAATTTGGGCCATGTGCCCATCCCTTAGTGAGGGTGATGAGTCCCTCTAATTGCCTTAGCCTGCCTTGGTCCACCACGGGTCTGGAAATAGGATTACTCCTACCCAAATGCACAGTGGAGATGGGGGAAGGGTAAATTCATCAAATTAAAATCCATGTACTATGGGCTGCAGAATTGGGGGAATGGATGTTGTGGAGGTAATGAATAATGGATGTCAGCTCCTCTTGTTGATGTTCAGACAATACTAGATGATTATTTTCTCATTTGAACCAAAACCAAACCGGATCTTAGGTTCCCAAATTTCTGAGTCAAGTAAACATTGCACTTTCATCCCTAGAAAAATTCTCTAGGAAACCTTAAGTATAAATCTGTTAGGATTCCTAAATTCTGATGTTCAGGCAGAGCTATGTACCTACCTTCTCATTCCAAGAGGTGGGAGGTGAGGAGGGTGTTAGAAGAAAGGGCAATTGAATCATGGTGTACAGGAGCTTACAGAAGACCTGACATTTCCCTTGATGAGTGACTGGGGTGTGGGTGCCCCACTGCTATATGTACTCTTTCTTGAGAAATACTTGATGGCTTTTAAGTGATACCCCAGTGTTGGAAAGTAGGAGGTAGAACAGATTTGGAAAGAAGCTTTACCTAAGTAAAGAGGAAATCGTCCATAGGCAGCAGTAACATATTGCATTTGGGTTTTCCATCTTTGGTTTTCTAGGGGACAGAATTGCATTTTATTTTATTTTATTTTATTTTTATTTTTTTTTGTGGTATGCGGGCCTCTCACTGTTGTGGCCTCTCCCGTTGCGGAGCACAGGCTCCGGATGCGCAGGCTCAGCAGCCATGGCTCACGGGCCCAGCCGCTCCGCGGCATATGGGATCCTCCCAGACCGGGGCACGAACCCGTATCCCCTGCATCGGCAGGCGGACTCTCAACCACTGCGCCACCAGGGAGGCCCCAGAATTGCATTTTAAAGAGATGCTATTAAGTGTGACCTGTTCCTGGAAAAAAATAAAGTGTAAATTTCAAATTCATGCTACAAAAATAAAAGATAAAGCTTATTTTGGCTAATGTTTATGTACTATTTGCAGTAGTGACTGAAATAAAGATTAATAACCTTGACCACCATTAGCATAATCCACTGTAATGCTGGATATAAAATTGCATCATTTTAATAATCTAATGTTTCCTAACCAGTGGGGGTTCTTGCAGATTTGCAAGTATTAGCTCCAAATTCTTTAACTAAAGGCAGATAACAGTGAAAATTATCAATGCCTCTGGAATATAAAATACATGATGAATTAATTTGGCCAGTCGCAATATGCATATCTTTGTTTTCAGTGAGAGATTAATAATGTGGTGTGTGTATGTGTGTGTGAATATGTGTGTGGGGGAAGCAGGGCCTTTTATTTTTATCTAACATTTACAAAATTGATAACTGACCATGAGAATGAATCTAGGAAGAACGTGGCGAGACTCTGGGCAAGTCTCAGCTTTCCACACCCGCACAGAAGGCATTCTCAACAGGGGGTGGCAACGTTCCAGTCCCGTTTCTGCCCAATTAGGCAGAAATCCTCTGTTTGATTTTTGGGCCAATCACTTCTCTTGCCCCCCATTGCCTCTGTGTAAGGTGAGGGACGTGACTGACAAATGAGTTTCCCGGATGCCTGAGAAGTTTCCTATTCCCTCGGTTGCTGTATTTCTGTCTGACCTGCAGGGGGCAGTCTTACTCAGAGGGCCCTGAATTTAGCAGAATTGTCCAGTTCTGAGAACGGGGCCCACTTTCCGGTTCTAGTGTCCCTTTCCCCCAGCTTTCGTGGGTATGCATAATGTAATAACGGGTCAAGTTTTCTTTAGGATAGGAGCCATTTGACTTAATGGTTAAATATAGTTAGGAAAGGATCCATGAGTGTCACATGGCAGCTTACCCTGTTTTCGTTAGGTTTAATGAGACACCTACTAGCAAGGACATGTTATTTTTAATCTTAACCTTTTTTGCCTAATGAAAAATGTTGGGATGGCCCTTCCGCTAATCCTCGCCCACAGCTAAGGCCAAAGAAAGACATTAAGCCCCAAGAAAGACATTAAGCCCCAGACAGACTGTACGTCAGGCAAAAGCAGAAGGCTGCGGCAGCCAGGCGGAGAAATACTGAGTGAACAATAACCTGGCGGCATTGTTTGCCAATACGTGTAGAGCCGAATGCAAATGAACACAGGTTCATGGGTCCAGAACTGAAAAGAAACGAGGGCAGGATGAAAGGAACGTAGCTTCAAGCAAATCCCCGTCTTTATACAAATCTTGTCTCCCCTGCCCCCTCCCCAATGGCTCCTTGCCAACTCGGGAGGGTAGAGATCCCAGGGGGCACTGGCCAGGCTGGGCACCTGCGGGTCTCACTTCAGCAAGCTCTGGATCGGCCCTCAACTCTGAGAGCCCCTTAGAACCCCTTGCAGGGCTTCAGGGAAATTTGCGGGCACCACCCCAGACTCTGCCTTCTGAATCTTGGTGCTTGGGGGCACTGGCTTGGATGTTTTCAAAAGCTTCTGAGGTGCTTCCAGCGTGAAGCCGAGATTGAGAACCTTTGCTCAGATAAATGGAATGACTGTACTGTGTTACTGCCTGATCCTTTATTTGAACATAGCAGCAAGCGGCTTTATCACCCATCAGTGTGTCTATACATCCTCATTGATAACAGCTGCTCACCTTGGGCACAGTTCTCAATTTCTCTCTAGGTTGTTAAAACTGGGTTAGGCAAAAAAATAAACCAAAAACCAAAACTGGGTTAGGCACTAAAGCCGTTCACGTGTTTACTTGTTGGCAGGGCCAACCTCCTGAGTCAGACACAGCCATCGACGCCAGGGTAACCTTTGATTAAAGAGGCAACTTTTTCCAGGGGGCTCTGTTTCCAATCTAAATTAAGATTTCCTCCTTAAAAAATTCCTGTTTTCACAACTGTAGACATAGGGAAGGAAGAAGATAAAATTAAAGGAAATCAGCCACTTGCATTTTTGGTTTTGTGTTTGTGTCAGTTCCCTTCTTGTTTTTATTTAATGTCGTCATACTGTATCAGCATTTGCCAGAACATTTAAAAAATGCCCCTTCTCTCCAGCTTCAGTTCAAGAGGAAGTGGCAAAGGCCATAGACTCAGCTTACCCCCAACGGCACAACTCTCAAACTTCGCACAAAGAAAGAGATGTAGTCTCCCACCCAGACCTCCAAACCCACAAACCAGCCCACCACTTACATTTCAAGCCTGGGTCTGGGCATATGGTCGACATACATTCTTGGTCTTACTCATCCAAAGGTGGCCAGCAATAGAATTTGAACCACCAAGTTTCCGTTCCCCCCCCAAATGTGCTGAAAAATCTTTGGTTGTATTTTCAGCTTAGCTCCTGACTTAGATGTCATTAACTGCTCCGTTTTCTCTAGCTCAATTTTCCCATTTGAATAATGGGAATAATGTTTGTCATCCACCTCACAGAGTGACAACTTATTGACATTTGACATTTGAGGTCCTTGGATGAAACATATAATTGTTTATAAGTACGAAGTATTGTTATTTTTTAATCACTGAGTTGGTAAATGTATTCATTCATAAGGAATTTTGGGAAGAGCAGCAGAAATATAGCTAGATATATATTTTTAAAATATTTTAACTTAGAAAAAGTCCCAAATATTAGATACTGGTTTTGAAAGCACATAATTGCATTTTTTTTTCTTTTTGTCTAGAGCTACAGAAAAATTCATGGGGAGGAAAGTAAGGGTAGGGGGGTTTCACTTTGGGGAACTTGATTTGCCAAGCCTTCTTAATGACGATTCCACAAATGTTGCTGCAGCTGTGAGGACAGCTGGAGAGACCTGTTGTCTTTCTGGTCCCCTCTGATATTTTGCAGTGTCTGTTCTGATTGACACCGTGACTGGGCGTTGCCGCTCTGGCCTGGCCCTGGCTGTCATGAGGGCGTTGCCACTTGGGCAGGGAAGTGGAGAGAAGATTTAGTTGATTTGAAGAAGTAAAATCCCTCCTTGAGCTCATGAGCAGAGCCATGGAAACCTGATGACTTCCCCCCCGGGGCTCTGGGGGGCTTCTAACCAGAGAGGTGGGTCCCTTACAAGCTGTCACACCATAGAAAGAGAAGACCTTTGGCTAAGGTAGACAGGCTGATTGATACAGGTGACTGTATTATTGTAGAAAGGCAGGGCACAGGAGCTCTAGAAAGTTCACTGGGGTCCCTCTGCTGGCCTTCTAGGACAGGTTCTCACCTGGTTCAGGGAGAGAACTTCCTATTTGTCCTTCTGTGTGTGCTGCTAAAAAGGAAGCAATATTTAGAGCTGATTTAAGCCCCATCCCCTGCAATTTAGTCTGTCCAATGCTAACAAAACCATGCCTAGCTCACAAAGACCAGCCCCTTCCAATGCTGATGTGTGAAGAGACCTGGGCACTAGACTGAACAAAAGGTTTGCTTTTGTTAAAATGGTTAAAATGGATTATAATGAAATTATAGAATCACTGTAACCACTCTTACTTATGCACTCCTGCAAAGGGAAAACAAAGTCACTGAAACAGAAAAATTGTTCCCAAAGGCAAATTCGGTTTCCTTTTTGGTGACCTGAGAAAGTTGACCACAATTCCATTCAAAACCTTCAGGCACTTGATTTTTTTTTTTAATATCCTTTACCTTTTTAATAAAAAGTAAAAAACAAACAAAAAAATACATCGATGTCCTGAATAGAACCTCTCTATGTAAAGGTCTCACTAAACAAATAAACATAGGACCAGACAAAAGAAATGGAGCTGCGAATAGCAATATGATATATTATGAAGCATTTATATATGTATGTATATATTATATATGAATGTGCGGGTATATGTGTGTGCACCTATGTACGTATAAATATGTAAATATTTGTCTACATATGTCACACACACACATATATATTTATACTGACCTCTTTAGATTGAAGTCCAAGGCACTTTTTACAATGAACAGGTTAAAGCCATTAATTCAGAACATAACTGTTTCTGGGTACATATCGATTTATGGCGCCAATTCACATCTTTCCTTGCTTATTTCGGAGTGTGTGGTTGGTGTAGTGAATAAGAGGCTTGGTTTTAAAAGAGATTAGGAATGTTTCTAGATGGTTAAACTAACTCCTCTTGCTAGTTTCCTGTAGGGAGGAGAACTCCCACTGGTGGGATGGTGAGTTTCTCAAGGAAGGAACACAGATGCAGCTATTTCTGTATTATGCTGAGCAGAAAGCCAGGTGGCCTTCCAGGGGACCTGCCCTGAGGAGCTACCTGGTATTCCGATGGCCCTGCCAGCATACACTAAAATGAAAACCTTAGAAAGGTGCTTTGAGGTGGCTCAAGGCAATGAAGTGAGTACTTTTAAAATTAGACTGGGAAAAGACTGCTTCTTTGTGTACACCACCCAAGCTATATGACCTCAAGGGGAATTTTAAGATGCATTTGTTTTTATCGTTATGATCATATAGGACCTTTACTTCCTCAAATAATTCTGTAGATGAGGGTCAAGGAAGAAATGGCTTGATTTTCTGGTTATTAATTTTGTTGGTTACCACTGCTGTGTGGTGAGGCCAGTGCTTCTCAACATTTAATATGTATACAGATCACTTGGGGACCTTGTTAAAATGCCCAATGTGATTAAGTAGGTCTGGTGTGGGGCCTGATATTCTGCATTTTTAACAAGTTCCCAGGTGATGCTAATGCTGCCAGTCCATGGACCACGCTTTGACTGGCAAGGGCTAGCATATAGCTATATACCTGAATTACTGTCAAAACGTCTGTTTTCCCAAAATCAGGAATTTGTATTGGTTTCCTTGACTCTAGATCGAATAATAACTTTGAGTAGAAAATCAGGACACTCTCTATAAATGTACAAGTCTTAGTCTGAGAAAGGCTAGAAGGAAAAGCCAAAAGAGACAGTTCTATTTAGTAGCAGAAAAGTATTACGAGATAAATCAATTACCACCAGTACATTTATCAGTCAATTATAAACTTGAGAATAAACTAATTTCCATCACCCAGTGAGTGAGTAACTTGCTAAAAACTGGTGCCCTGGAGTTCTGATGGCTTTAATGGAGCTCTGCCTAACATGTAACTGAGGAGCCGTACAGAGAGAGAGAGAACTGAGAGAACTCAGCTCAATAAAAATAAAATGTGTGTCCAAGTTAGGTCTCAGCTACACGAGCTGATTGAAACTGGACATTTAGATATTTCTCTTTCAAATGGCATGACTAATACCATTGAAGCCCCAGTCTTACCTATATTTAAGCTCAAATGAATGGAAGTGTGAGAGGGTTCCAGACTTTTTCCCAGGAGAAAACCTGCCGTTTTGCACTATCAGTATATCTGTGTGAATTGTCAGAGATTGTGAAGGGAAGAGATGCACATACTCAGTTGAATCTACCCTGATGCTACTTGGTTTGCACCTGTGCAATACTATACAGGGTGATGGTAACAAATGAGGGTCCTCCTTGGGAGGAGGCCCACTGATTCTAGGAAACCTCTGTTCTATAACCAAACACATCCTGTTTTCATCTACAAACAGTCCTTTGGTCAAAGGAGGGAAGTGAGAAATTCCACACATGTGTCTCAGAGAAGGCGGGGCATGGATATCATAGTTGCCAAAATAGAGAACTTGCCACAATTTTGCCAGTAAAGGAAAATATCTTGATTGAAACTCTTCCTTCATCCCAGCTGGAGTAAACTAGCAGAAAAGGAAGCCCAGCTCTCTGCTTGTCCCGCCTCTTCCCCTCAGTCCCTCAGAAGCTGTGCTCAGTGTTGTGGATAAACATGTGCAAACCTCGCACCCTCTAGGGCACTGCTGACTCAGGAAAGCATGCCTGCACACCAGCCTCTCATTGGGCCCTGGGTAAATGGAATTCCAATCCCAGTTATACTCTGACACAGAGAAACTTATAATGCCTAGAATTTTGAGTCTTTTGTGTCACAGGAGAACAAGAGTCTTCCTTATGCCCCCTTCTGAAATTGCCAAAGGAAACACCAGTTGACTGTGTTTGAGACATATCATTTATGGAAGAGGGTCTTTGCATTTATATAGAAAGAGCCTGCACTTTTATTAAACTGGCTTTGCACAGCTACTAAAGGAGTGATGGCTTTTAAAATCTCTTCTGAAATGGCTTGAAAGAATTTAGGGTAGAATTAGTCATCTAAGCTGGGAACAATGTTCTTTTGTGTCTAATAGTCACGTCTCAGAGAATTAGAATATGGCAGTTCTGTAGGATGAGGACCCTTGGTCTGGGTGTCAGGCAATCACTAACAGTGATGTGTACTCAGAAACAGTCATTGGGAGAGCAGGCTGACACCGGACCTGTTAAAGACTAGTTTGATACAAAATGTTAGTTGAAAGTTACAATATATTTTATAATATAGCAATATATTTCATCTTTAAAATAAACTGTTATACTTTCTCCTATCATTAAAAAATAGCAAGCAGTACAGAGGCAAGATGCAAATTCATACTGAAGCTCATCTGATTCTGAATATAAACACATCAGTTTCCGAGTTCACCATGAAAATATTTCCTCCATTGACATCCTGTTGCTCTCTTTTGTTGTTCTCTTCTGGTCAGTGCAGAATGGAGAGTCTGGGACCAGCATTGAGTTGTTGCGCCATTAAAAAGTGTGTCTGATGAAGGTGGATCAGTCCTGGTTGAGATTCAAAAACTGAGACAATATGACACAGCTAGAGAATGTTGTTTATTCCCTGTCCTTCTTCTGTGAACTTGGATGTTGGCTGCTCCGATCAGATTGATATTTACTTTGTCAAAAAAAAAAATATATATATATATATACTTTTTTTTTTTTTTGGCTATAAATTCAGCATCTCTCTGGGATCCGAACTATAGGTTGGTGTTGAATTTTGTGCTTTTCCTCCATCAGCTTGGTTGGTCACAACGTCTCTTTTGTTTGTTTCAACACATGGTCCAGGCCCAAGAGTACAGCTTCCAGAACACGTTTCTCAGGTGTGTAAACAACTGTGGCAGGGCACTTGGCACCTAGATTTGGAGGTCATACGTTGATGATTTGATAATGGTTTTGTTCAGAGGGAACTCCAGTTCATGTTTGGGCATTTCCAGTAATGGTGTAAGAAAAAAACATCACAGTTATTTTTTTTCTCTATCTGTATATATTTATATACCATTGCACTGAGTACTTTTAATAAGCTTCGGTCTATTTTAGTAAAAATCTACGTATTACTTGTCTGACAGGAGTTTAGTGTTAACTATTCATGCAGCCTGGCACAAGCTTTCAGAATGAAGAGCACTCACCTATATTCTACTGCCAGAGGCAGACAGTTGATACTGCTATCCCTGTAACATTCCTTTCTTAGTGGTATCAATGATCCCGTTCCCACAGTGTTTACTTTGGCGGCAGTAGAGAAGGAAGGGATACTGTCCAGGGCGTCATTAAGCTGACTGACTGCAGGGAAGGGAAGGGGCTGTTCCCGCCTACCAGGAAGCCACCAGATAGCTGTCTAAGGTACTGAAACCGAATGCCGCATGGTCAATAGGGGCAGCCAAATGGCCACTGATGGAGCCTTCATCTGCTTCTAAGCAACATCCAGGGAAGTAGGATGATTGTGTAGAACTGGGACGTATTTTAGGACTTAAAAGCAGTAACTTTAAAAGAGCAGTAACCTACTGGTAGTGCAATGACTTCATAGTGTCTCAGTTGTGGTACTGTGATGGTAGCAACACCATGGGTTCTGGGATGAAACACTGATTCTTAATTTGGGGTGCACTGTTTGTTGAGGTATGCTCTGAAGGAGAGAGGTCCTGGGACTATGTGCTAATCCCATACTTCTCCCTGCTAATTTCACATAGGTTGATATGTAAGAATTACTTTTTGGTAAATATTGACTACATTCAGAGGCAACATCAAAGTGTGCGCTTGACAGAGTCAGTTTGGGCTGCTGTTGTTGGCAATAGTGATTTCATTTTAAAATCTATTGAATACTTTGTACTTAAGAATATTAACTATTACCTTCATTTTAAGCATAGAGAAATTGAGGTATGAGGTGGTTATATTCATTGGCCAAAGATGTGATCCAGTGTTAGAGTTTTATTTATTCTGATTCTGCATCTCTAGTTTTCTTCTCTTCCATCATTACTTATTCACAAGAAATTATCAAAAATCTAAGGGGGAAAGCCTCAAATATTATATATTAAAATCATTGTTTCTTCAATGCTGTTTCTTCTTGGCCTTTAATAAATAACAATAGTTTACACTTGCTCAGCACTTTGGAAATTACTTGCACAGACATTTTCCATACCTCTTCAGTTATGAGATTGTTGTTACACCACTGGTACTTGCTGAGGTCAGAGGTTAGTGGTGATGCAGGGCCTTACCCCTCTTGTTCTTTTGCATTGCATTAAGCATTTCTAGAGATATGATGTCATGAAGTTACATATTATGAGGATGGCAAGAGCAGTTCATAGACACTTCATGATAAATTTATTGATGATGATCACACATATGTGGCCTTTGATCCAAAGATGCAGATTTTTATTTGGACTTCAATCTAAGGAGGAGTGAGTCCCTAGTCTTGTATAATTTACCAACTGATGCTATGTCCTGAAATTCCACTGAGATTAGTGGTCTTAAAGTATCACAGTACATCCCTGACTTTACAGTACATGAAGCTATAATATGGCTTAAGCGATGAGGGGGTGGCTCTGTATTTTTAATTCAAGTGTCTAGATATTTTAGGGAATTTTAGAGTACTTTTACCTGACACTGAGTCATCAGAAGGATTATAGTAGGGGCTCTGCCACTGGGTCATCCTTCCAGGAGTGGGCAGAACTCAATCAGTTCAGTACTGGACTGAGGTTACTGTAATTAATAGTTTTTCCATATAGCCAATTCTTGAGTAGATAATTAAACCTCCTCCACCACCAAACTTGAGATTACAGAACAAGAAGGCATGGCATGAGAATCCACTTGCCCCCTTTTCCCATTTGACTAAGATGCTGAGGCTCAGTGGAATTAGCCAAAAGATGGGCTGTAGGAAGGAAACCTGGGTGAGCTACACCCTGGATAATCAATACCTAAGTCATCAAGGGTTGATTGTACTTGCAGGAGAATGGGCAACTTCCCCACATAAAGCTGAAAAACCAGTACAGAGAAGCAGCCTCCCATTTACCACTGCAGGATCAACATGCAGATTTGATCACTTTTTTTTTTTTCCCGAAGAGTTAAGTACTCTTTCGTCAAGGATAAAAACCATACGTAGCTATTGCACTACCAATAGGTCCAGTCATGCTACAAATGCCCATATGTTTCTAGGATGCCAGTGGCTACTGCTACTGGAAATATCTCCAACCACTCTCTTTGCTAGTGTTGCTAGGTTGGTCATCAGGATTTACCTAAGTGAATAGCATTAGTGTTGGGTTAAAGAAGAGTCACCCGCAGACAGCGGTGGGTCAATGACAGTCTGCACACACTTTTTGGCAGGAGGAGTAGCAGTGGAATCTTGCATGCCATTTGTTTGAAATTCAGATTAAATCCCTATTTGTGTGCACGTGCACATACACACACACACACACACACACATCACAGGGTTACGGGGGAATGGGAAGGGTGACTAGGAATTAAGAATTGAGGGCTGTAGGTTAGATGACTGGTATTGGCATGCTCAGGTTGACCTGTCAGTGCTCTTCACTTCATTTCTTTGTGAAATGAGCTAATGCCACAAAGAAACTGCATGGTTATTTCATCTGCTTATTGGTCTGTTTATATGATCAGCTGTCACTGAAAACAGGAGCACCATTCCTGGGACATAAAAAAGGAGAAGGATCTTTTAGATAATCAATAGTTAAAAGAACAAGCAAAAAAATTTTAAAGCCAGCAGCAAGTGTGGCATCTATGGTGTACAAAGCAACCAAGGAAAATGCTCAAAGGAGTTATCAAGATAAAAATGAGGGCATCAAGGGAAGAGCACAGCAATGAAAGAGATATAAGAAGAGGTTGAACAAGAGACCAGATCTTCTTGAAAGAGTGGCTTTTCTAGGGTGGTCTACCTTTTGCTGTCTGATGGTTCCCTTGCCCTTAGAAGACCAGGCCAGTGCTGTAGAGGAAAAGTCTTCACAGCTGGACTCTGCCTTTGGAAAAGTGGCGATGTCCTGTACAAAGTGAAACCCAACAGGACAGCCATCCACAAATGATACCCTTCTGTTTTACCCTAAACAGATGAAATATTCCCTACAGTATGATTTAAGTCCCCACAAGCAGACGTCAAAGACCTCAGAATGAGAAATGTGATGATTAGTATGATGGTTTTCACATCACAAACATTATGCATGGTTAGATGATGGAGTGTGGAAAATATCATGCATCCCCATGCCCTTTCCTCACAATGCCTGTCATACACTGGATCTGGATGTTTCTGGAGTCCCTTGGAGTTTGAGATGTATTATAATAGTTTCTGCACCAAGATTAATGTGGCACAGCAGGAACAGGATACTGACAGACCCCTGTCACCTTATCTTACCCACAGGGTTCCCTAGAGGCTCCCTTTATCCTCATAACCTTAAACTTCGAGGTGGTTTTAGGTCAGGTAGAAGGGACCGGCTGGGCCACTCACCATCACTTCTCCCAGCTCTCAGGTGAGGCATTTGACCCTTTTGTGCTCCTGACATCTGGGGCTGTAAACCTGTTGCTGGATAAATATCACTGAGCAACCTCCCCCAGACAATACTTCTATTCATGCAGGTGTCCTGGGGTCGCACCTGTTGGTACATGTGTGTGCACGCATGCACAGATCCCACCCCCCTTCCCTCACACACGTACACCTGATCATGTGCTCCAGTGGAACACAGCTTGTTTGGATATAAGATGAAAACTCTGCAGAAGCTGTTATTTTTAGAAGGCTGCTTATCTCTGCAGAATGCCAATTTTGGCTTGTCATTCATCTCAGAGCAAGCATGGTGCATACCCAGGGCAAAGCACCCTGTTCTGTGTTTGAAGCAACCTGCATCTTCAGTGAAGCTCAGGATGCGGCCGACACTGGCAAACTACCTGAACTGACAGCACTCACATCCCGATTCAGACCAACTCAACGTGCATTTAGAAAGTGCCTACTGTGTGCAGGGTAAGGTACCAGGTCCCTCTTTATTTGGGTCAAGTGCAAACCAGAAAAGACCTGGGTTGACTGTGGGATGTGTATGTGTGTACATGCACACGCTTGCAAATACACGGGTTTATATGGGTATTAATATTGGATGGAAAGTCTGGCTTTTTATTTGTCTATTTTTCTTTCAGTCTCAATTGTGTTTTATGACTGTGCGAGGGATGGCAGGAAAGCATGTCTGTCTTGGCAAAAGCTGTGGGCAGCTCTCCCTTACTTTGTCATCCAGGGGCTTCCTTAGACAGAAGGAACGCAGACAGGTGGGCTGGAGGACCCCGGGGTGAGGAACCCATCCCCCAAGCCTGACACCATGCCCTCCCTCCGCGGGACCCTCCTCCGGGCTGGCTTCACTGCCGGCTACTTCAGTGCATCTGAGCTCCCCCCGCCACCACGTGAAGACCTGAGATTGAACGTGGGTGTCTGTTCTCCACCAACTGTGCCGCAAGGGCCCTACCAGAGGCGTCGCTTCCTGTCATCTCCTCTTGCTGCTCCCGAGTAGAGGCACCTAAACAGAGATCAGATTTCTGGTTTCAAGGCATATCAAACCAAGCACGCTGAATGAACATGAGTTAGTTAATTAGCTCGGTCTCTCTCCTTTACGTTCCCTGGTCTGCATGTTCCTTGATGGCAAAGCGACCAGGAGAGAGTTGATTTGCATCTTAAGACCTATGGGTAATGCTTCTGAAGTGGGGAGTTTTATTTAGCAACTGCTTGAACTCGTGTACGGGGTTGGGAAGGAGGTGGAGCTGACCCCGATTGGGCTGTCGGAGAGTGGGGTGTGGGTGGTGCCCACTGCCACGCTGACGCCCCGGGCCTCCGTGAGGGCAGACAGGAACTGCCGCTGCTGCTGGCGCAGGGTGTCCGCGATGAGCAGGGGCAGGGAATTGATGCTGGCGGTGAGGTGCTCCAGCTTAGACTCCAGACTGCCGATTTGTTTCTCCAGATCTTCGCTCCGATCATTGAGTTCTGTGATTAAGTCATACATGACGTTCTGCATCTGTTTGGAGAGACAGGGAGACGACAGGTCATTGCAGAGGAATCTGCAATGGAAAAAATGAAATACTCCTCCAGATTACACTTGAAATACAACTCCTCCAGGGATCAACTTCCACACCAGCCGTGTCGGATCTGGCCAAGGACAGAGAAACAGTTTACTTTCCTGAGGACTTGGAGGCTCAAATGGCACAGTGGGTTTGTATGTCTGTGTTTTTGTTGTTGTTTTATTACAAAAATAATGTATATTACTTATAAAAATAGATTAGAAAATATATAGACTGGAAAGGCAGCACTTTCTTCTTAAATAGAACAAGTCCCTGAAGTGTCCTCAGGTTCTTACTTCGTCCAACCTCTCAGCTCATATGGCAATGGCACCTACTGATGAAAGAGACGGCTCTGTGGTGGGGAGCAGACAATGCAATAGACTTACCATTGGTAGGCCAGGGCTCAAGTACACGTCTGCCACTCACTAATAATGTGCCTTCCCTCATGCCCTTTAACCTCTCTGCTTGGTTTCCTTATGAAATAGGAGTTAATAATAACAACACATAGTTATAAAGCTGTTGCTCCCCCCGGCCCCAACTTTCAACACAGCAGCCAGAATGTACAACGTACAACGTAACTCACTCAGGACTGGGCTGTAGTGAAAGGGAGCTGCCTCGCTGAGGTTACAGCCCCTCTGCTGCCTGGTCAATGAGGAGGGACATTGCCTCAATTTGGGACACCCCTGAAGGGCCGGAACTCCCGTGGGTTGGTCGAGGCCTTTGTCAATCGTATCACAGTTCAGACTCTCCCTCTGCCCCATCCTGCTTCCCTTGCTCCCCAACAGGTGCTGTCCTGATGGTGCCCCCAGTAAACCTCCTGCTCTCGGTGCCATCTCCCAGCGTCCCAGGGACCCGCCCTGTCACCACTGCTCACTCCCCACACATCCCATGGCCGACAGCCTCACCTCCTCTCAGCCTCCCCTTAAAAATCATCTCCCCCCATGCCCTTGTTAATACGGCACCTTGTTCGCACCCCTACCCCGATCCCGCTAAACCTGCTCAACTCTTTTCTTCATGCCACCTTCTAATACACTAGCTAATTTGCTGTTTCTTCGCTTATTATTGTCTGTTTTCTCCCACTAGAAGGAAAGCTCCTCCAGGGCGGGGACCTTCACCTGTTGTGTTCACGGATGTGTCCCAAGGCCTTAAAACAGCATCTGGCACATAGGGGATGCTCAACTAACATTTTTTGATGGACAAGTGTACATAAACATGCCTAGCAAGGGGGTCTGTCATACGTGGTTGGCACTAAAAGATGTTGGTAGAACTAATGAATGAATAAAGTGCAGGCACAGGGGAAAATCACCGTCCCTTCCATCCTTTGGCCAATGTAGGAGTTTAACTGATGGGAAAAGACCTTTTGCGCCACAGATTATTTCCATATACCTGGAAAGTTTCTCAGAGTTTCCCACCGAGACCTGAGTGGCTGACGGAAAGGAGAGAAGACTCCCAAGGGGGCCCAGCCCAGGGCCTGCCTCTGGAGAGCAGGTGTTCTGTAAGCTTTTGTGAATGAACATTGCACAAGGTCGTGAGAGCAGGGGAGCAAAAATGGGGTACGTCCGGGGAACTGCCAATAAAATAAAATGTTAATGTAATAAAATAAACGTCTTCTGAGAGTGAAGCTATAAAACCAGGTCAGAGCAGCACTAAACAAAGGCAGCTTGTGCCAAGTGCACCATTTTCGGTCCTACATCTGCTCTTTGCCAGTGCTCCCTGGTTCCATGAGAGGCCACTCATTCAGGCTGTTCCCACCTGAAACCTGGGCGTCATCCTCTCCCTCAGCCCCCATATCTCACCAGTACAAAGTCCTGCCCACCCTACATCTAACTATCCCTCAAATTCAATTCATTTAAGTGAAATGAAACCACTTTTGTTCCAACTGTACCACCATGGTTCTGACTATCCTCTTACCAGGCAACTTTCTGGTTATAATTTGGCTTCCTGGGTTGGTCTGTAGAGCCCTTATCTATGTGACAGTCCATTTCTCCCTGCAAACTAACAAGTGACATCAGACTTGGGAGCAAGACTCTTGGGAGACTTCATGCTCTTGGGTGTTCCTGTGGGCCAGGTTGGCGGTTGCTTTGTACCCTCCCAAACCCCACCTGCAGGCACTGTGGCTCTAGGGGCTTCTGGTCATCTGCCAGTGACACCCTGATCCTATTTTACCTGAAATTTCAAGTTACTCCAGGAAGATGCAGAAACCATGGGTGCCCGCGGGGGCCAAGGTAGTAGGGAATGAGGTGAACGAAAAAAAAAGCAAAGGAAGGTGGCAAAGTATGAGAAGCCAGAAAGGAGATGGGAGAAGGGGGATTGAAAATGTAGTGATACCTTCCCACCAGGAAATTGGCTGCAGCCCCAAAGGGAGCCGTCACAGAGGTGGAGTGAGGCAGCTCTGCCTTTGCAAAGGGCGGGACTCTTCTGTGGCCTCCTCAGAGGAGAGCGTGACTTTAGAAGCAAGAGTGCTTCCTTCATTAATTAACATTCACAGAACCTCTTCAGGGTGTATGTTCTTCCCAGAATGTACAACACCACAAATCTATTTGACCGCAGGGACACCCTAACGAGCTCTGGACTGAATCTGGGCCCCTGGGTCTCAGCCCCAGTGCTGCAGCTCTCCAACAGCCTGACCTTGGGATGGTCTCTTTGTTTCTTTGGACCTTGGTTTCCTCATCTATATTCCTAATCAGAACTACCACATGCAAAACCGTTATAGTTCACAAAGCATTTTCACAGATACCATCTTATTTGATCAGTTGAGCCTCAGATGTGGGGAATGATTTTTACACTTCAATGGAAGACACTGAAGCTAGCATATAAAGCATCCCAGCGTTCCCCCACCCCATCTCTGCCACCCTATGAGCGAGCTCTTCAATACAGCAAGTGTTATGTGGAGGCCACACGCCCTTTTCTTAATCTAGAAAGGACCAAAGGACAGGCGTGGAAGGTGGTGAGCTGGGAGGACGAAGCACAGAAAGAAAAGGGAGAGAACCCAGTGTTATTATTGTCTCCCCTGTTCTGTTGCTTGGTGACAGGATACCAGGGGGAAGGTGGACCAGTGTGAGAGACGCTAGGCTGCTGCCAGGACCTTGGCTGAGTCTCCTGGGAGGAAAGCTGAAGACTGGATGGATGTCAGAGTGCACCCTCCCTGTAGGTCCCACACCACTCCCGGTAGCCCTGCAGACGCTCTCCCTTCACCCTCTCCTCCACACCCTTTCTTTCCAGGTAACTTGCTCCCAGGTTATTGATGGTTTAGTTCCCCCACCCAATTCACATGAGCCTCTTTCCAGTTCACTGAGTTTTTTGCTTCACCCAGTCTGCTCTGCACGGGGCCCTGTCTCTGTGAGAGGCGGTGGCTGGCACTGAAGAAACGCAGGCTTGAAAGTCCAGTGTGCCCGCTATTCCCAGGAGAACACCAGCCACAGCCTGTCCTGCCAGGTGAGAAGGGAGGCAGAAACATGGCTACCTGTAAAAGAAATATCTTGGGGCTTGTTGGGCTATTCCTGCACCTCCCAGCGTGGGTCCCCAGCCATGTTTGCCCTACCCGACCCCCTGCTGGCCTCAGCTGATTGGCCCAAGGGTGGACACGTGACTCAAACGGGCCAGTCATCTCATCCCTTCTGAGAATTTAGAATTAAGACCAATAGGAGGATGGCCAATCCGTCTTTGCCTGTGGCTAGAACTAGAACATGTACTCTCTGGATAGGGGCCTGCCATGGTCTGCCATGGAGACAGGGGGCATAGAAAGTTGTCAGGAGGTGTGGGAGAGGGAGAGAGAGAGAACTGAAACAGGCACTTGAACAGGAGAGAGAAGAGAAGGTGAGCGAATACTTTCCAGGGTGAGGGGCACTTCTAGGTAGTTCCTTCCTGAAGTCTGATCACATGCCTGCCTTGAGGTTCTACCTGGAATGAGACTTCCTTGTATCCTTATAATAAACACCTACATTTTAAAACCTACTTCCAATGGGTTTCTGATACTGGAACCCAAGAGTTTTAAGCAGTTCACCCAAGACCATGGGGGGCTCCCTTCTGCACTTGGGCATTCCATTCACATCCTTGCTTCCTCCTGGCTCTCAGGAGCCCTGCACTCCACCACAGCGCCCCCTCCAAAGCACACAGCCTGTGGGCTTCTCCCCACCTGTGCCAGCAGCACATTCCCTGATTGAAGTCCTCCCAAGCTTAGGGGGCCCTTTCTTTGGCCTGATCCCTTCATTGAATAAGGTGCCTGCACGTGGCCCAAGAACTGGCAATTTCTCTGATTGCACCATCTTTTCAAAGGGGGCTTAACTGGCCTGAGGGAACTTCTCTTGCTTACCCAGGGAATGTGTTCCATGATGATAATCGACATCTGCTGGAATGTTCTGCCAGCCTGGCCCTGGGCTATATATTTGATATACAGTTTCTATCAAGAGGCAATGAGAGGGCTTCTCTGGTGGCGCAGTGGTTAAGAATCCGCCTGCCAGTGCAGGGGACATGGGTTCGAGCCCTGATCCGGGAGGATCCCACATGCCACAGAACTAAGCCCGTGCACCACAACTACTGAGCCTGTGCTCTACAGCCCGCGAGCCACAACTACTGAGCCCTCATGCCTAGAGCCCGTGCTCCACAACAAGAGAAGCCACCGCAATGAGAAGCCCGCGCACTGCAACGAAGAGTAGCCCTCACTCGCCACAACTAGAGAAAGCCTGCGCTCAGCAACGAAGACCCAATGCAGCCAAAAATAAAAAACAAATTAAAAAAAAAAAAGAGGCAATGAGGAGGAGGGGCTGAGGAGGGGAGGCCCTTTCTTCATTGGCGCCTACACTCAGCTCTGCCAGCAGTGCAGCCTCCAATTCCTTCACTCCAGAGATTTGCAAAAGGAGAGAGTTCCTTTACAGTATTTACAGCAGTTCAGGGCCAGAAACACAGAATGACAGTAGGGCTCTCAAAGGAGGGCTCTCGTTTTTGGCATCTTCATGAGAAAGAAAGAAATGCACCCCTCACCACCACCACCACCAATTTGGGTCCAGAAAAGCTGAGTTGTAAGGACTGCAGGATGCAAGAAAATGAGTTTGCAATTATAACAGCAAACCGGAAGGATCCTCCTAGGTGTGACCCAGGCAGCAGCATCGCCATTATCACCATTTGGTCTCGTCAGTGTGCTTCACCCTGTGCAAACTCAGTGTACAGCTAATCAAGCAACACACCGAAAAGATGTAGTAGGTCAGCTAATTAAATCCCAGCAAAGACTGACCTGAGTGACTGAATTTAAGAAGTACATGCCAGGGGCTTCCCTGGTGGCGCAGTGGTTGAGAGTCCGCCTGCCGATGCAGGGGACGCGGGTTCGTGCCCCGGTCCGGGAGGATCCCACATGCCGCGGAGCGGCTAGGCCCGTGAGCCATGGCCACTGAGCCTGTGCATCTGGAGCCTGTGCTCCGCAACGGGAGAGGCCACAACAGTGAGAGGCCCGCGTACCACAAAATAAAAAAAACAAAAAAAGAAACACATGCCAGGTTTTAAAAGTCAACAACATGCACTAGTAGATTGCCAGTGTCAAGAACTCGAACCCAGATGATTTTTTAACAAAGGAGGAAGCAGTCTTTACCTTCCTGGTCCTGCACTGTCTAGTTTGGCCAAGGCCAGGCCTTCACAGCCACACCTGAGAAATTGAAATGCCAGCACCTGAGAACCCTTTACGGGGTCTTTGGATTTTGCCACTCACCTTGGAAAGGTCCACCAGGGTGTTGGCTTGGTCACTCAGCTTCCTCTGCTCCATCTTGACGCTCCTCAGTCTGCGGGAAAGAGTCGTAACAGCAATGCTCTTCAGGCGCTGGGCTCAGCCCCACGGGCAGATTCCACACCCACATCAATTCATCTGGTTTTGGAACCCAGCCCAGGACCTCGAACATGGGTGACAACTGACCAGAATCAAAGGCTTGGCAGGTCCCAAAGAAAGCAAACTCTTGCCTCCACTCGTGCCTGCCTTCAGTCATTATAGCTTCCTCACCACTCTCAGACCATTTCCCGGCTTCTATGCCTTTATCTAGGCTGTGCCTTCTACCTTAAGTGCCCTACTCTCAGCCTTTCAGGGTTTTCCCAAGCCTCCAGGTCAGAATAAATGTTTTCATCCTCTACTTTAAAAAATCCACTATACTTTTTAAATACTTAGCTTATAGAAAGCACTGACCACAATTTGTTCTGCTTCCAGTTGTAATGTGTGGGTATGTGTGTGTGTGTGTATGCGTGTGTGTGTATGCGTGTGTGTATGTGTGTGTGTGTAGACTATGAGAGACCCCTGAGGCTCTTACCTAATATTTACCTTCCATAGCAGTCTGTCCAATGTCTGGCAGTGGCAGGTGCAATAAGTGAATAAACAGACTGATCTGCGTCCAGTTCACCGCCCCCTAGTGGTTGTTGAGTGGAAAAGAATGGATTTCTCCTGCTCCTCTAAGTATACAAGAAGATACTGATGGAGCTCTGGGGAACCCACCACTTCTAATTTGGTCCTCTGGTGGCTGAGCTGCCCCGGCCTACTCACTGGTGGATTGCTTGGAGGAACTTCCTCTGGTGTTTCCTGACTTTGGCGTGGTCAATCTTCTTTAGCAGCTTTGTGTGTTTATAGATTAGCCACGTTTCCCGAAGGACATTGGCTGCAGCATTCTTGATCTAAGGAAAAGTAAATAAAACAGGCTGCTATCAGGTAAATTTCCCTAGGTTCACATAACATGTTTTTTATGTCTGTCGATATAGTCTACCTTATAAGGAAATGATTCTGCAACAATCTTTTTCCTTAATGAAATCATGAACTCTTAGAAAGGATCATTCAAATTCATCTCTTATTAATCCTGTATTGGACAGAGTAGACTGGAGCCCGAAGTGGAGGGGTGGATCCTGTCTCTTTCTTAATTATTTCAGGACTGCCTATCGACTGTTGATGCTATATTTAGATAGGCTACATTACCAAGACCTGGAGGCCTGGGGCACACTTTGAATAGATAAATATGTACCATTGCTGCCCTTGGATGCAGAGTTCCATGCTCTATGTGGGATTTCTATTTAGTGTACATGGTACATTTCTTGGATTCACAGAGTAAACAGATTTCCTATCAGCTAGATATTTTATTTATTTAAAATTATTTAAAATTTATATACCATCTTTAAAGGTTACTTTCCATTTACAGTTATTACAAAACATTGGCTATATTCCCTGTGTTGTCCTATACGTCCTTGAGCCTATCTTACACCCAGTGGTTTGTTTCTCCCACTCCCCCAACCCCTATGTTGTCCCTCCCTGCTCCCCACTGGTAACCACTAATTTGTTCTCTTTACCTGTGAGTCTGCTTCTTTTTGGTTATATTCACTAGTTTGTTGTATTTTTTAGATTCCACATATAAGTGATATACAGTATTTGTCTTTCTCTGTCTGACTTCTTTCACTTCAGCTGGAGATTTTACAAGGCCTCTTTGAGGAAATGTCTTTCCCACCGAATAGAACTCTAGGTATTAACAAGTCCATTGTTTCCTTTCCCAAATGGCAAAAAACATTTACACTGCAATTTTACATGTAAATGTAATTGGCATTAAACTGAAATCATTTCCAAGCAGTATCTGAAAATCAGTGAAGATATTTTGGTGTGAAACCAGAGCTGCCTCTTTCCCAAGGCTGGCTCTTTCACTGCACTGCAATCACACATTTCAACATATGACGCTGTCATCTGTTGACATGGAAACCACTGATATCACCTGGCTCACGACAGAGCTGAGACATATCAATGGCATCCAGATGGCAGGGGACAAAGTTTTAATCCAAACACAGACATCTTCAGCAATTAGTAACAAGAGCAAGAGGAAACATTTCTTATTAAGCACAAGCTAAACAGATTTTTGATTAACCGTTCCCATTTCTGTCAGCCATACAAACTGGCACAGGCCCACAGGCCCAGGGCCTGGAAGTAAGTAGGCCAGCCTAGTAGAAATCAGGTTACTAGCCAGGAAGGATTTTAATAAAATTGGAGAGTACAGGCCTGCTTCTTCAGACTGACATCAACAGATGGGACGTTGTTAAAATACTGAGACGTGTGGGAAGGCCTGGGAAACATTGTTTTGCAGGCTGATAACTTCTGTGTGTATGTTTTAAAAATTTATTACTAAGGCTGGATTATATTTTCCATTGGCGCTGAAGTGATATTCTAAAAGAACAGCTAGGTCTTCTCAGAAATGTCTAAGTGACATAAATACTGCCTTTTTGTTCAGTAAAAATCTACCGTGAAGATGGTTTTAAATGACTTAATTGTCCACCTTTGGTACTTTCTTGCCTGAAAGGAAGCAGGTGGTGGTGAGAAGAAGCTGGAAATGGTAAGTGTCCAGGTGAGGAGGGGGGAAGTAGAGGAGGGTGTGGTCACTGGGGTTCTGTCCAGGAGCTGGAGTGGACATCAGCCTCCTGGCAAAAGAAGCAGCATAGAAGGGAAGGCTTTCTCTCTGTGGAGTGCCTACTCCTGCTGCCCTTCTGTGGGGAGAGGGCAACTTGACAGGTGGTTTTTTCAGTTTCCCTAGGTGCTTAGCCTCCAAGGAAAGCCTCACAGAAGAACAGGAGGGAAAAACCTGCCCAGCATGTATGATGATCGGCAGAGCCCCAGTTACACGGGTCTTGTCTTTGGAACACTGAGAGAGCCATGGAATGTCAGCGCTGATGAGCCTTTGACAACTGTCTCTGTGTTGGTGTGGAACAAACATTTGAAACTGGAGAGGCTGCAGGTGACTCCTTCCTCTGCCAGTTTAGGAGTAAGTGCTTAACTATCTATAAGAAGGGAAAAATATATCCTTACCTTAAGGGTTGTTATGAGGCCCAAATGAGGCAATAACCATGGTGCTGATGGTGCTGAGCCTAAGAGCGGACATCTACCAGGTGCCACTTTACATATGTGTAAACTCATTTAATCTTCACAACAACCCTCTCAGGAAGGTACTAATATTATCCCCATTTTACAGATGAAGAAACTGAGACAGAGACCAAGACCGTAAAGCTATAAATGGCAAACTGAGTCAATGTGGATTTAAGTGTTATAGAAACTATAAAGTACCATAAAGATACTAATTATCATCATCTGGCCCAAACCCCCATTGAAAATGTGAGGAAATGACAGCTTCAGAGATAGAATGTGAGGGCCAGAATCCCACAGCTAGCTAATGGCAAAGTCAAAACAAGAGCCAGGTCCAAAAAGAGCATAAGGTTTTCATGTGGTCTGAAGAAAGACCTGACTGACTAGATGTCATCTCTACACAAACAAAATTATTTCCTGTTTTCCAGGATCAAGGAACTGGAAAGGACATTAGATTTGTTTTTAATCATCATGGCCCTCACTTAGCAATATGACAGAACAAGGAGTCCAGGTCCTGCACTTAACTTTATCCCAAATATAAGGTACTGAAACCACAGCACAGCCGGGGTAGCTGAGCAAAGCAGTCACAGCATCTTTATGGGTTTGAACGGGAGGCCCCTGCGAATTCAGGAAAGTGATGTTAAATGCAAGCCTTGATGCTGACTCTGAATTAATTGCCAGCAAACAACCTGGCACAAAGCTAAGCAGATCATTGCAGCTCTACTTACAATAGCCAGGAGATGGAAACAACCTAAGTGTCCATCATCGGATGAATGGGTAAAGAAGATGTGGCACATATATACAATGGAATATTACTCAGCCATAAAAAGAAACGAAATTGAGCTATTTGTAATGAGGTGGATGGACCTAGAGTCTGTCATACAGAGTGAAGTAAGTCAGAAAGAGAAAAGCAAATACCGTATGCTAACACATATATATGGAATTTAAGAAAAACAATGTCATGAAGAACCTAGGGGTAAGACAGGAATAAAGACACAGACCTACTAGAGAATGGACTTGAGGATATGGGGAGGGGGAAGGGTAAGCTGTGACAAAGTGAGAGAGTGGCATGGACATATATACACTACCAAACGTAAAATAGATAGCTAGTGGGAAGCAGCCGCATAGCACAGGGGGAGATCAGCTCGGTGCTTTGTGACCACCTAGAGGGGTGGGATAGGGAGTGTGGGACGGAGGGAGACGCAAGAGGGAAGAGATATGGGAAGATATGTATATGTATAACTGATTCACTTTGTTATAAAGCAGAAACTAACACACCATTGTAAAGCAATTATACTCCAATAAAGATGTAAAAAAAAAATGCAAGAGAAAAAGAAATAGGCTTTTAACTGCATTGTGCTTTCCCACGTCGACAGTAAATGCTATTGCGACCAGGTTCTCCCTCCAATTCACCTGGCTGATTGTTTTAAGCATCGCCGGGGTGGGAGGCAGTTGAGGCTGTGTGCCCCTCCTGGGATTCACTGAGCTTCCATAGGGCTTCCAAGCACCACTCCCTGATGGGGACTTGGGTACCCACTGAGCTCTCCTAGTGGGCGGGGCACCAAGGCCAAAAGATGTGCTTGAGGGTGAGGGTGGGAGTGGGTGGGTCAGGGAACTGGGAAGGACTGGGTAAGGTTGGCCATGATCCGACGGGCTCAGGGACGGTTAGAAGAGGGCCGTTTGTGCATGGAAGACTGGCTGTTTCGTCCCCCAAACCCCTAAGCATGCGAGCTAATTGTTTTCTTTGGGCCCATTCATTCTCTCCCAAGAATTGTATGCTTTCACTCTGATGGTGGCCAGAGAATTGGCTCAGTGACCTATGTCCTTCAGGGAGGGCTCTAAGATTCATTAGCCCAGGCAAGAAAGTCATCCAACTAAGATCTTGCATATAATACTGACAGCTAACATTCACGGAGTGCTTACTCTGTGCCAGGCTCTATGCTAAACACTTTCTGTTTACATTGTTCCGCTAGCCCCCAGAAAACCTCACAAGGGGATGAATGATCATCTCTACCTTGGACCATTGCGGAACCTCTCTGAGACTCAATTTTCATATTCATTCCTTCCCAAAACATTTACTGAGCCCTTACAATGGGGCAGATACTGTTTAGGAAGTAAGAAAACTGGGATGCACAAACCAATAACATTTCTGCCCTCAAGGAGCTTCTAATCCTATGGGGACAGCATGCCCTGTGTAATATAGTGTCAGGTAATAAGTGCTTCAGAGAAAACTACAGCACAGTAGGGTGCTACAGAGTGATGCAAGTTCTCCCAATCTGTGAAATGGGATTGTGGTGTTGATTCGATGAAACACTTAGCACACAGCCTGGCTGCACCGTACCTCAGTACACAGTAGTTTTACTGATGTTCCTTTCCCCCAACAAATGTCAGCTTCTTCCCCCACCTCCAGCAAAAGAAAACATAAAACAGAACACATATGTCTGTTCCTTGAGCTCTTGGCCGTATTAGCCATGTCAACGACTTGCTCTGGCTGCCTCTCTGCCAGGGTAACCTGCCTCTCCAGACTTCGTGTAGGCTGGTGCAGGAGGAACGTGTGGGGCAGACGAGAGGCACCCTTCTTCACCTCCCCCCATGCTCCCAACAGCCACAGGGAGCCCTGGGAGAGAAATTCCAGGAGGCCTACTGATGGGACCCTGGGAAAGACATAGCATGCCCTCCATGCTGCCAGGACTCCCTCCCAGGGAGAGGGCAGTTGGAGAGGAGGGCAGATCAGGCCTGGCAAGTGGGTGTAACTTAGACAACTTCAAGAAGTTCCAGGGGTTGAATTTAGATGAATAAATCTAAAGGGATGATAAAATCGCAATCTGAGAGCCCTCAGGTCAGGCCCGTCTTCAGACACCTGACTGAAGGTGTCCATTATAACCAGGGGGTCCCCTCTTCTCCATCCACCAGCCCCTCACTTCCCTCACGCTCACCCACACACACTTCCTGCTGGCTTCCTGCCGCTGCCATCTCTTTCATCTCCCCCCTCATACCCACTCTTCTTTCTCCCCCATCCTATTCCACACTCCCTTCTCAGGCTTCTCTGCCCGCCTTACCCAGAAGCCCTCACCGAACACTTAGAAATGGGGGCTCCACCCCTGTGGCTGGCAGGACACTGGGACAGGGAGCGCAGAGGGATGTACTTCTGTGGTTCAAAGTCGGAGTTTGCAGTCTTTCCCTACAGCAGCCCAGTAATGAACCACGGCTAATTCCATAATGCTATTAATGTGATGCTCAGCTAGTTTGGAGGTAAACTGGCTTTTCTCTCCAGCAGACCTGGGACCCTAACCACCATTCTGAGTTCCAAGGAACTGGCTGTTCTGGGAAACCCATTGGGTTATGGCTGGAGAGCTGCCTGCCAGCCTGAGAACAAATGGCAGCCCTGGCTGGGGCCCAGCTCACTGCATATGGCTGGGGGCCCACACTTGCCCATCTCTGGGCCTGAGAGGCTCATCCCTAAGAACGCTTCCAGCTCAAAAGCTCCATGTTCCTGTGACTACTGTTAAAGAAAACTGTACCCAGTCTGTCTGGGACAGAGCTTTAGTGGGTGATATAATTTATAATCCCCTTCTTGGGAGAATTAGCATTCTTGATAACTGCTCAATTGATTATCTGATAAATTTTTAAAAGACTAAGACATGTTCTGGGAATCCACTCATGGGCCCTACCAGCTGTCAGTCAGGAGTCTGTGTCCTTTAGCCAGGCTTTCTGTACCCTGTACAACAATGACTACCATTGTCTTTTCCTATAAAAGACCCCTACTATGAGTAAACCTTTCAATTAGCCTGCTGGAAAAAAAAAACAATTTTTCCCCCAGCAGGATTATGATAAAACTTTGACACACGCTCATAATTAAAGAAAAGTTTTCGGGACTTCCCTGGTGGCTCAGTGGTTAAGAATCCGCCTGCCAGTGCAGGGAACACAGGTTCGAGCCCTGGCCTGGGAAGATCCCACGTGCCGCAGAGCAACTAAGCCCGGGCGCCACAACTATTGAGCCTGCGCTCTAGAGCCCGCAAGCCACAACTACTGAGCCCATGTGCCACAACTACTGAAGCCCAGGCACCAAGAGCCCGTGCTCCGCTACAAGAGAAGCCACCGCAATGAGAAGCCCGCACACCGCAATGAAGAGTAGTCCCCGCTCGCCGCAGCTAGAGAAAGCCTGTGCTCAGCAACGAGGACCCAATGCATTCAAAAAAATAAATAAGTAAAATTAAAAAAAATTAGCCCCTATTTAAAAAAATAAAAAATAAAGAAAAGTCTTTTTTATCAGTGGATCAGTAGGTTCTGGGGGGTTATTAAAGGTTTTTGAGCAGGTTGGTAATATGTTCAGAGCTAAGTCTCAGAGTCTAAGGAGAGTCACAAGGAAGCAAAGTACAGGATGGCTTGGGTAAGGGAGGACCAGGTGAGATGAGAAGGTAGCAAGCAACTGAGATGGTACATGACTGAGATGGTGGCTTTGAGTATGGTGGGCAGAGGACCTGGAGAGGCTGGTGTGGCCAGGTGGAATCAGACTCCAAAGCTGCTCGGACCCCTGTGGGGACCAGGGCAGAGAGGAGTCAGAGATGCTGCTAAGCTTTCAGGCCTGGAGACTGGAAGAACGATGATGTCATTAACAGGGAAGGCAGGAGAAGGCACTAGTGTAGGGAAGATATGGGTTTGGTTTTGGTCTTACTCATTGATTTCATGGGGAAATGTACTTGGATGAAGTATTTGAGGCAGGAACCCATCGTGGCAAGGATAAGGAGACAAAATCCTCAGCCAGTGGCACACACCGCAGAGGCTTCTGCAGGTTTGATGTGGAGAGGAGGCGTGGCAAACAGAACGTCTCCTGTCCATGGTGCCTTTGAAGTCAAGTGTGTCCATGGGCAGCTACCTTGCTCTTTAGAAAGGAGAGGTGCTCTTTGAGGACAGGCAGTAAGTATGAGGGCAGGTACCATCTCTTACTCATCTTGGTGTCCCCAGAACACAGGGAGTGCCATCCAGCTGTGATGGATGTGTTTCGTTACCTAAAACAGCGACAGGGGGATGTGTTGCATTGAGTGGGAGAAAAGGTGGGGATCTAGTATCGTTTTTATAGTCTCTCTGTGTGTCATTTACATATATATTACCTAGTAGCCCAGAGGTTAGCAATAAATTATAATTCTAGATTAACAATGGCAGTAACACTGCAAAGTCAGTGTGGGAAGATCTGATTGCATTAAATACAGAAATGACGTTGCCACCAGGGTTGACAAGTTATACAAGTGAGAGTAGAAAAGCCACGGGAATCAGGAAAACCAGAAACTGGGTTCCGACCCTGTGCCATCAGACCACCGCCGCACCTGCCCCCGCCTCCCTGGCAAATAAATGAATAAAAACAGTGTGACTCTAGTGGAAAAGTCTGGGCTGAAGCCTTTACAGCAAGACAGGCAGAGTAAATAAAGACTAGAACCATCTGAGTATTTTTATGATTAATAGGTTACAATTCCTCGTTTTTGTTTTTTCTGCTTAGAAGTTTGAAGAATAAAGATTGCATGTATTGTAAGAGATGGCTTTTCTCTGTTAAATCTATTAATTGTCCACTCTTCAGAGGTTTGCAATTATGTCCCAATCAGCTCCTCCAAAGACCGGATCTTTCTCTGCGAATTCACTGAGAATTCAGTGTGAATTCACTGTGAATTCTGTTTGACCCATGAGCCACTCCTGCTGGACACAGCGGGCCCCCTGGAGAGGACAGAGGATGGATGAGGCCTCGCCAGGGGAAGAAAGGTGGGCTTCTCTGAGACCAGGTCAAGGGGAGCTGAAACCAGAGCAGGCCAAGCTCACAGCCAGCTTCCTTTCGATCAAGGTTAGGTAAAAGAAACTTTCCAGTCTTGCCAGCTTTGAGAATCCTCTCTCTGTAAGAGCCACTCCTTTCGTGTTGTTTGTTTCTCTGGGAAAAGATATTAGATATTAAAGGGACATTTCAACAGATTTAAGTGTTCTCAGAAAAGTGAGATGTTGTTCGATAAAAAGATGCCTTGTACTCATAGATGGGCAATAAATATTTGTTGATTTGATTTTCAGTCCCACTTTTCAAAAAGTAAGTAGACTTGAGGAGGATTTTAGAGAATTATTTTTGAAAGCTTGAAATTAGCAACCACAATTTCATCTCCTCGTACAATTATATTGCAGAAAAAACTGTTTATTTTCCTGTCATGTGAGGGAGCTGGCTTTCCTCGGCTTTATTTTCCTCTAATGTCTGATTCACAGAGTGAAAAATGGAGAGGACAAAGGAATAACATGATATACAAAGTATATCCTTGGTTTCGAAAAGCAAATCAAATAAACAGAGAGGCTGTTAACGTCTCTGCTCTAAGAAACAGCTTCTGAGAAGGTTTTGGAGGCTAGACTCCCTTGCCCCTGACTCCTGCACCAAATTGTTCCAGGAGAATAGAGGCAACTTTGGTAATTTGCTCAATGCTTAGCATGACTTCTGCATGCTTACTAGGGGGCTGAAGGAAAGCAGCTAGGTTACAGGGCTCTGGGTGGAACCCAGCTGGCCTACCCACGGGTATGGCCCTCCATTCTGCCATCTTGATGATACAAATCATGTTTTCTCTTGTACCACGGACAGCTCGGTGCCGGGATGTACCATATACAACCATCTGTATGGCAGCGACAGAAGACTATTTGCCTGTACCCCTTCTTTTTCACATCTATGGAGGCTCTTTAAAGAATCCAGTACATGTAATCAAAGACCAAACAATCAAACACCATAAATAATTCTGTTGAGAAACTGGAGAGGCCTTGGCAACTTCCCATTCCCCCGCGCCTCCCTCTGCGTGAGCGCGCTCACCCTTTGTCACTCTCCCTCTCTTTTTGTTCTCCCTTCCTGCCTTTGTCTCTATTTAGAACACATTTTTACTGTGCTGCAACATTCATCACTGAATATTTTCTCCAGCTTTCAAAGACCCCCATCGAAATCTCGTTGCTCAGGGGTCTCCTAACCCACTTTAATCCTAAATGAGAATATTGTGAGAGCGGCCAAGACCCCAGCACAGGGTTTTGCTTCGCTCTCATTTCGGAAAGAGGAGAGTTTTGCAGGAAGTCATATTACTGACCTTCGTTCAGCCTGCAGCTCTAAAGAATTTTCCATAAAAGCTGTCATTAAATAAACAGCTTCTGCCTTGCTCATTTGGCCTGCTGTTATCCTGGAAGGCGCGTTTCTGTCTCTTCTAAATGGGCCTTTTCTTCTCTGACAATTCAGTGGGGTGTCAGACTTTGAGCTGCTACATGATCTCCCCATTCCTGCTTATATTCAGTTTTTCACCCTCCTTACCCACTTTCATGACGTTACAAGGGAGAAACATTATTTGGAAAACCCAAAAAGGGGGAACATTGGATGATGACATTTTGATGAACGTTATTTAGGAGTGATTGTCTGTAATGATTTTTTTTTAAGGGTTGGATTTAGATACATTCCCAATATTGTTTTTAAGACTTTCTACTGCCCTTCCTAATGAGAATCATGAAAATATTTAAGCATAAGCAAAAACACCTCGTGCTGGGTGATTTACTCGGTACCATTGGGTCAGGGGGGTGGGTTACATCATTGTATGCTATAGATTTAATTATCAGGAAAGTTATTTGGTTGCCTGAACCATGCACAGTGATTTAAGAGAAGACAGGAGCCTTCAGCTTTGGGACATGGTACCCATTTTGCGCTGGCTGTTGGCATGTGTCTGGGGCTCCCTCCACCCTCCACTGAAAGGTGTAGCCCTAACCCACTGTGGCTACTTTCTGACTGGCTCTCATGTTGGTCTTAAGTCCCCCGTTAAGACGTGGACAGTGGCGTTTTACCCGTTTGGTGAGCTGAGTGTCCATCATGAAGTTGTGAACGTGCTTCTCTGCTTTGGTGAGTTCCAGCTTTCGGGCCACCACGGCCACCACCAGGGCAGTACAGCCCGCACCCTGTGAGGGGACAACAAGAGGACCAGAGGAGAGAGCACATCATTAAGAGGCAGGGGTCAGGCGGAAGACTCCACGTGCCCCGGGCCCACGATGGGGTCTCCAGGAGTGGAGTGGGGACTTGAACTCTGGCTGGACAAGGCCAAGCCACAAAACCCATCAGGGCCCTGATTCCCGCACCCATGAAGGGGTCTGCAGTGCTCTTGGCTTAGCTGCAGAGCTGACCTCTGGGAGACTGAGCCTTCATAAAGCTGGCCACTTCTTCATGGAGCAGGAGACTGGATGGGGCTGAGGCTTGGGGGAATTTAAAACACCGAACAATCACTTGGTCACCTGCCAGGGTGTGCAGGCAAGACAGAAAATCCACACAAGCTCCTCCCCCTCCCTCATGCATATCCCAGCCCCACCACCAGCTCCAGAGCAGGGGGCCAGGAGGAAAGAAAGCCGTGCAGTCTGGATGGGTCACCTGTTGGTGGTGGAGAGTTTTCCTGAAAATCTAACGAAGAGGCAAAGCATCACCCCGCCAAGACTGCTTCCCAGGGCTACACTGGTTGGCATGAGTCTGTGTACTCAGTGACTGAGCTTGCTCCCAGCTGCGTCTTTTTTACTGGAGGTCTAGCCTATGACTCAGCACAAGAAATTCAGTTCCTTCTTGCTTTCACCAGGAGGCTTATGAATTCACCATCTTTCAGAGATTTAAAAGACGATAACAACACACCTGCCTCAAATCAGGATTTTAAGGGAACCCGCAGAAGGCGCTCAGTATTCTCCAGACCAGCGTTCTTATTCTGCTCTGGAAGGTCCATTCCAGGGAAGCCCAGGGAGAGTGAGCAAAAGAGGCCAGTTCCTCAGGACTCACTTTCTCTCTCCTAATCCTCTGGGCGCCTGCTTGACTGTCTGAGAAATGAGCAGAAATGGGCTCATCCCAACATTCTTCCAAAGGACTTTGAAGTCCTCTTTGCTGTGCATCTTGACCTGGCGGTGGGGGGGATCGAGAGAGAACTGCTCCTGCCCTGCTTCTCCTGCAGGCAGCAGATGACAGCCCCACCCTTGCCTGGTTCTTGGAAGAGAGCACACGCCCCTTGTTGACCATCACCCTCTTCCTGCACGTGAGACCCTGCACCATCCTGACCTCCACTCACGGAAAGAGACAATAAGCTCAGAAAAGTCAGCAGTCTGATCCTCTAGACGCCAAACAGTAATTATAGTTGCCACAGAGCTCAGTTTAGCAACTGAGGTCCTAGGATTGAAGGAATCCATCAATAACATTTAGGGCTCACCCAGTTTAACGGAATGCATAGGAAACCTTAAAGACTGTTTTCAAAGGTACTATAATCCGCACCAGAGTTGGGCGGAATGCATATGGTAGATCAATCCCCTACTCTCTCCGTCATAATCTCTTTCCTTTGCCACAGGTTGGCAAAGGTTGGTCGGTGCAAGGTTTTGGCACAGGTGAGGTTGGCAACGCTTTCCCCTAGCTTTTTACAAGGGTTCCCATGAAAACAATCTCATGTTTCTCGGTACACTTGGTCAGCCACCCATTTCTAGCACAACAAACTGAAAAGAAAGGAGCCTGTGTGAACTTTCCTTTTCTGACCTCATTTTCCTTTCTTGTTCAGGGACGGCCCTGTTTTCTTGGCATCTGTGACTTTCAGGAGACTGTGCCCAGTTTTCAAAGGATATGTATGGGCAGTTGGACAGCCTGGTCTGTAGGTGTCATCAATTGAGCCAGGCCTCTAGAAGCAAAAAATAGCTTAAAAAGAAGCTGTTCTAGAGGGAAGATGTGTGCTCCATTTCCCATCAAGCAGACCGAGTATATAATCCCTCTCTTTTGTATGGAGCTACAAAAGAACTTTGGGCTGAACGCCCAAAAAAGGGATATATCACTGTGTTAAAAATGGAACATCAGATGGAGAGGGTTCTTCCTAGGCTCCAGGCTTCCTCATTACCCTGGGTCCAGGGAAACTCTGCTTAAATCACTCCTGAAAGCTGGGGGCAGAATTAGCCTGAAGGAGTCTCCCTGCTCACCACGCCACTTTGGAAGTTTCATTAAAACAATCAACCTTCCACAATCCCGAAGTTCCAGGGTCTAGAAGGATTGCTCCATGGTTCTTGCTATGGCTCACAACCTAGGCTGCTGAATGCAGAAGGGTTCTAATGAGAAGCTAGAGTGTTCTAACTAAGGAACCATCTATCTTATATGATTAAGATTCATTTCTGGGCCTCCCTGGTGGCGCAGTGGTTGAGAGTCCGCCTGCCGATGCAGGGGATACGGGTTCGTGCCCCGGTCCGGGAGGATCCCATATGCCGCGGAGCGGCTGGGCCCGTGAGCCATGGCTGCTGAGCCTGCGCATCCAGAGCCTATGCTCCGCAACGGGAGAGGCCACAACAGTGAGAGGCCCACATACTGCAAAAAAAAAAAAAAAAAAAAAAAAAAAAAAATTCATTTCTGCGTGGAGGCAGGAGGCTGGGCTAGATGACATTTCCCAGTTTCTTTCAACTTAAAGATGTCAAGGCTCTCCTATGGATATTTCTCTGAAGGATGCTTGGTTCTTAACCCCTGATTCTAACTTGAATAAATAGCAGTGGATACTCTCAACTTTTCTTTTAGAAAATCCATCATCTGGCTGAATTAGGGAAGTAGCCAATAATGAAGCCTAATCTGGTCATTCCCATTAAGAGGCAACCTTGTAAAGATGGGGTCAGACGTCAGCAACCTTCAGAAAGTGGTGTTCAGGGTGCTGAAATGCAAACTGATCCTCTCCAGTGTGTGTGTGTGTGTGTGTGTGTGTGTGTGTGTGTGTGAGAGAGAGAGAGAGAGAGAGAGAGAGAGAGAGAGAGAAGAGCGGGCGAGGGAAGGGAACGGAAGGGAAGGGGAGAGGGGAGATGCAGAGAGACATAGAGCTGGAGCAGAGACTGAGACAGGGAACAAGTTGTGCTGCCTCCTCAACAGCATGGGACAGACAGGGGAAGTGGAAAGGAAGAAGCAGACGAATAGGAAAAAAGGATGAGCTGATGGGAATTGAGTGGAAGGCAGGAAAAACAAGGAGCCTAAGACTTGAGTCAGAAGTTAATGGTCAACTTTGGCTCTTTAGAGGAAATAAAGGAAGTACTATGGGATTCCCCCTCCCTCCTGTTGTATTCACCTTTCAAGTGGTATAATGATCACCTATGTTCCTTTTGGGCCTTTTTACTTAGATGAGTTTATCAGCCTGACAGGGCCCTGTTAGCAGTTTGGGAATGCTTGTGTGATACGGCAGGGATGCGGGTTGGTTTTAAGAGACAAATTGCCAAGGGCTTGGCTCATTTGGGTGTGTGAGAGCTCCTGCTGTCCTAGCTGTCCTCGTGTGGAATCTCAGAAATGGTTGGTGTGCAGGGGGGCCATGTGAGGAGAGATCGGAGTGGGACAGAAGAGGGTAAGCAGCTGCTAGGATGACTTCCATGGGGTCAGACTGTGGAGCAAATCCATGACTCAGACTTTTGCCTTCAGAGGTGCCAAGTCCTGAATCCTTGTTGACACCAGCTGAATTCCCTGGGTCTTCTCTGTCCAACGCTATTTCCATGGGAGGGCTGTGGGAGGGGAGAGGGTTCACCTCTAATGAGGTCGTACTTGGCAAGGTACGTGGTGAGCAGGAGTACAGGAGTGAACAGAGAGAGGAGCGGTTGGCCTGGGGTCAGCATGCCTAACTCGTCCATAGGTCTGGACCCAAATCAGAGACCCAGTCTCCTCCACTCTGGTCCTCCTCCTCCTTGTTTCCAAGAAACATTTTCCAGCTGGAAAACCTTAGAGTCTCAAAAAACAAGTATCCCAAGGGGAAAAGTATGAGGTGTACTTAACTAAAGAAGCAAAAAATAAAATAAAATAAAACATAAATGAAAATGACAAATGGAGGAGGGAAGCCTGGAGGATTTACAGTTGGATTCTGTTTCTGCAACAGATACCATGTAACAACTAAAATAACATCAATTGGTTTGAAACCAAGGTGTTTCAGGGAGAAGCTCATCTTCTAAAACTGACATTAAGCAGATGTCTTACTGAGCCCTCTTTTTCCCTCCTCCCCAGATGACTCAATTTGTGCTACCTTTTACTTCATCATACCTTTCCTTTTGCAGTTCAAAGAAGCCTCTCTCATGAAGCCTCGGGGAAAAGCTCAGTGACCCCCACAGATATCCTCGAAGCTTTTGTCTATTTGTCCCTAACTCATGAAGGGTCCACAGAGTGAGTCCAGCTTTAGAAACTGGCTGTATTGAAATGGGATTCCTACCAAGGAGTCTTGGGGGCCCCAAAAGTCTTCCAGATGCCTGCAGAACCAAAAAGCCTTCAAAGGCCCATTCTGGTACTAAATATTGCCAGCTTTCTCTCTACCTTGTAACTGTCATCATAAAATTCTTTATGGAAAGATGATGCACTTTGAGATACCTGCTTTTGTGGATGAAATCTCTCAAACACACCAGGTCTGTGCCAACAATGTCAAGTTGTTCAGACAATTATATACCCTGCTTAATGGTTGATAATTACACCGTTACTGGGATTGCCAAGAGAAAACAATGATTAAGATTATTTACAGCCCGCACACACAAATTCTTCCTTTCCCTTCCCGAGCAGGCCTTGCCTTGGCCTGCATGGTGTCCATGGTAACCAAACAGGAAGCCCTACCTTTAGTAAAGGCACTTTCAATAATAATCAGGAGATGTACAAAGTGTCGGGAGGCTGGGAGAGGGGAGGAAGGGATTCTCAGCCATGCGAAACCCCGGAAAGGAGTGACTCAGCTGGAAAAGTCACATTTGTTAGTAAAAATGCCACCAGGGTTCCTCACTGTCAGACCCCAGAGGGAGGCAGCTGATTTTAATTTGGGTAAACACACCGACAATGAGAGGAGGGGAGCTCCCTGTCTCTGTTATAGATAGGTATATATTTACGCAGCAGGTTTTGTGCAAAAGGAGAAGATAAAAGGCATGTGCTGTATTTTTAATATGGGGGGTGGGTATCGGTTCCTCCTCACTTGTTTGTTCTTTCCACTTTGATCACTCCTCTCTCCACAAGGAACAAACACTCCTTTCCAAGGAGCTGCTACAGCCCCAGGAGCAAAAGCGGGTGCTGAAGACCACACCCCAGGAGAAGTCAGGGAGAGGCCCAGGGGTCCTGCCCACCCACCCCCTAGCCATGCCAGAGCAGAAGCCCGGAGATGCAGGAGTGAGGGAACCAGGGAAATGGTGGCTATGGGGCTGCTTCTTGGATGGGGCACAGCTCCGTGCTGAGAGGGCAAATGGCTTGTATTTAAAAATAACGGAGGCTCCCAGCAGGGCCATCCACCTATTGGCAGCCTGGCTCCGTGCGGGACTCGCTGAGAGCTGGTGCTTGCACCCCACGAGCGGCTCTGAGACAGGAAAGCTTTGGCCTTCGGGCGGCATTTCATTCCCTTCTGGAAGGAAGAATCATTCCTTGGTTTCCTGGTGACAGCTGGAGCTGTGCCAGATAGACTCCTACTAACCCATGGGAGGTATTTGTTCTGAGGGCTTACACTTACCCGTGATTTATCCCAACCCCAGCGCTAAGCCTTTTCTCATTAACTGTTGCCCAGGACCTGCTAATATGCACCGGCTCTGGATTTCAGTCCAAAGGGGAGAGGACGGTGTCCAGTCGCGACATGGCAGCACTGGACCCCTCCTGCTCACCAGCCCCACGGCCCCAGGCCTCTGACCCTATGGCCTCTGCTGCTCTGAGCTGCCTTGTCACTGAGATCAGTCCCAGGAGGCCACCAGGCTGGCGAGGGCTTAACCCCCTTCCCACTGCAGAAAGGCGTCACTTCCCTTTCAGAAGGAGGGTCTTTTGTGTCCTCCTGGAGAAGTGGGGGTGATGACTGAAATCTGAGGGAGCCCTGGAAGGATTTTGAGGATGGGGGGGGTTGTGCAGAGAGGGCTCCCTGGGGAGGGCTGCCGTAACCAACCGCGGAGACCTAGGACCAAGTCACAGGCCTCCTGTCCACCGTCACCCCCACGACACCCAGGCTTAGCTGCCCGCTCCTTCTCTGACCCTCAGCTTCCTCTTCTGAAAAGAGGACCCGGTGTGTTTACTCTGTACTCTGGGGTTCTGGGAAGGAGGTCAAAGGGCAGGGCTGCCTGTCCTGGCCAGAAAGCACAGCAAGGTGAGGAGCCCTCACCTCCGGCCAGTGAAGGAGTAGTGGCGGCAGGGACGCCGAGGACTCGCCAGCACCGAGGGTGGCGCAGCTCCTTGCTGCTGACGGAGTGCATGAACATAAAGCATTGCAGTTTATCCCCATCACCAGCCAGGGAGGAGGGCAGAGCAGGCCTCCCATCCGCCCTTTGTACTCGAGCATGCTGAGGTGCAACAGGCCAAGTGCCCTGCCTGGAGTCCGCAGTGAGGTCATGGGGTCAGAGGACTGCGGCTGTGGGGCTGGAGAGTAGGAGGGTCCAGCGCTGCAGCGAGCAACGGGGACTCAGACTCTGGTCCGACTCCCTACCCACATCTCTCCCAAACTCCATGCTGTGTGGCCGTGTGATGGGCACAAGTGTGTGTAGGGGTGGGGGATGGCAGGGTGATGGGTGGGAGGAACATACACTTTGAAAGGAGGCAGCACAGCTGCTGGACACCTGGGGAGAGATGGGGATGCAGTCACAGGATAGCCAGGTGCCAACACTGGGAGGGAACTGGCACTCAGAACCTGGCACCTCGACATTTGGATGCAGAGGCCAAGAGTTGGCCCAGGGCCATGTCATCAAACCAAGACCGAAGCAGTGGCCAACCCAGTCTAGGACACGGGTCTCTCATGGCCGGCTCAGTGAGTTCTAGCTATACTCTATCAGATGTGGTACCAAGGTCTGCGGGGCCCAGGCGATAGGAAAGAGGACAATGAACTGCAAGCCCTAATGCTCACCGGGGCTGGTGGATGGGAGCAGAGGGTAAGACCCATGGCCAGCTTCACTCGGCCCGTTTCTGGGGGGCTATGAAGAGGCCATTAGATGTCAGCAACCGGGACATAGTCCTATCTTAGACAAGGAAATGAAACAGTGAGAAGCCACGCAGATATCACATCTGCCTTTCTACGTGCAGGGACACGCATGCTGGCCTGTTAACTAGCAGCTGGCCCCATGCCCGGATGAGGAGGGCCCCCTGCACCCACCATAAAGGCGCTGCTCCTAGCAGCATTCGGTGGGTGGGGAAGGGTAACTGGCCGAGGCAGGTACTCACCATGATGCCCGTGAGAAGACAGACACCTTTCCCACAGTATGTGTGGGGCACCATATCCCCATAACCAATGGAAAGGAATGTGATAGAGATGAGCCACATGGCACCCAGAAAGTTACTAGTTACGTCCTGCTGGTCATGGTACCTGCCGGGGGGGAAGACAGGAGTTAGTTAGTGGAACTGCCATTCCCGGGAGTAAAGGCTCTGGGTAAACCTGGACAAAGAAGGAAATGTGACATTTTGCTGAGATGGAGACAGCAGCGATGGTGGCACACGGATCTCTTCAGGAGACTGAAGCTGCCGCAACTCTGCCCACCCAGATCCTGCCTACAGTTCTCCGTCCATTCCCCCAACCCCCCACCACGAGCTTGGTCCCAGCGGTAAAATGTTTTGTCATGATTTGCACCATATCATAGACGTCCTTTCAGTAAAATACCTCTGGATGAAATCATGCAGTAACAAAATTTAGATTTTCCCTTCCAAGCTGACAGTCTAAATGTATGTGGATGTGATTAATCTGAAATCACAAGCTCCCGAACAAGGGAAATGTCAAAAAAGAATCACCAAACGCATTTAGCAATTTCCCCTAAGAAGGCTGATGGAGCCCAAAGACTGGCACCTCCCAGGTGTCTGGAGGGAGGCTGCGGTAGCCGGGGCTCTCTTGGAGCTGTTTCCAGGGGAGGCTCTGGAGCCTCCACGGAGCCATGGCCTCCTCTTCTGAGCTGGATGGAGGCTCATGGCTGTCCCGCCCTGGGAGTAACCAGCTGGAAATGTATCACCACCATTCCCTCTGCCGGATACCCATTCCACCCCATCCTTTTCCTCCCTCCCTTCATCCCCAAACACCAAGGCCCGCTGTGGGCCAGGCTCTGTGCCAGGCACTGAGATAGAAAGATGAACAGGATACAGCCCCTGCCTTAGGGTTCTCAGCCCAGGGCAAGGGTCCATCCAGGATGCAGACATTTGTGAAAGCGTCAGTAAGTGAGTGGACGAGGCACCTGGAGGACAGGAGGGAAAGGGCGATGACCTCGACTCAAATGTAGGAGGATTAGTCAGAGGCTTGAGTTTTCCAGGCCGGCCGGGGGAAGGCAGTTCCAGGCAGAGGGAATGCCCTTATGAAAAGACAGGGCCCAACCTGAGTGCAGCAGGTGGGCCTGGCTGCACCTGGGGTGGCAGGGCAGATGAAGGCGGGTCCTTTCTCAAAATGTTCTCTAACAGGATGAGCCTGACATCACTCCTTGATTAAACTCTTCCCATCAGCCTCTTGGAGGCCACTGGATGGGAAAGGTGAGATGGGGCCAGGGAGACCAAACCATCCTGGTTGGATAGAGCAGAAAGCCATTTAGGAACCTTAATCTACAGAACTGAGTTACCAGCAAGGCTTACATGACGTGCTTGGGATGGCGTCTGGTACAAGGAGACCACCAGAAAGTATTAGCTGCTACTGTCAGTGCTCTCCCTGAGCCCCACACCCCCACCCACAGGGTGTGGCGCCCAGTGGGCAATTGACAAATGTTGCTTTTCTTACCCTTAACCCCCGCCCCAGGTCAGGTGTGCTGGAAAGGCTGCAGATACAGGTACATCTGGAGATCAGCGTAAAAGGAGGCAGAAGTCTGCTAGTCAGAAAGGAGATGGAGGGCACGTAAGCGGGGAACACCAAGGGCACTCTATGACGGATACCGTTTATGGACTCACACTGTATTAGCAGGAGCCACACAATACACATTACCCTGTGGCTAGCTAGCACTTTGTGTACAAACACTCAGATTCTCACATCCTGTAAAGCAACTGGAAGCACAGAGGCATTGAGTGACTTGCCTGGAAACACACAGGACGTAACCAAAGCCAAGCCCATGCCTTTTTCGCTATTCCCTCAGCATCAGGGAGATGGAAGTGACTGCTGTGTGACTTGGGGGAATGATGAGGAAGTTTTAGCAACAGGAGGGCACCTGGGCTCCAGTAGCAAGTGATGAGGTAGCTATGGAGACCAAGAGTCTGATTTTGGAACGCCTTGAATTCCAGGATAAGAGGTTTGGATCTGGTCTTAGAGGCCTTGGAAATGATTCTTGGTTCTTGAGCAGATGAATGACAAGATGACACGGCCCACTGGGAAGAGTGGTCTGTAGGTGGTAAGTAGACTGATTAAAAAGATGCAGCACAGGGGTGGCGTAGTCAGGTGGGAAGCAAATGCGCAAAGCCAGGAGGGAGGTGCAGGCAGCAACCTTCATGGCCCACCTGAGCCTGGCCCAAGCAGATCCCGGTAAGCACATCGTTGGTGGGCCGTCCAGCCCCAGCTTGAATCCTCTACCAGCAACTAGAGGAGGGTGGCTTTAGCCTTTCACAGCTGTCTGCACAAGGGCATGCATGCCCAGAACTCTAGGGGCGACATCTGAAAAGCAGACATCCCTCCCCAAAGCTCTGCTGATTGTCTTACCTGCCCTCCCCCACCTGCTTTGCTTGCTCCCCAGTGATACTCTGTTGCTACCCAGATGGCACCCTGGCTGCCTGCTCCTTCCAGTTGGCCTCATGTCCCCAGGGCTGCACTGTGTCTGCTCATCTGGCCACGCTGGAGTAGCATAGGCTGTTGGTGCCCAGGTCTGATCCCCAAGAGGGAGTGTGCCCTGCCCGGCCCCGGGACACCAGCCCCATCCCAGGTCTGACATGGCCTTGGATGGGCAGCCACACTCCCCATCCCATTCCCCACAGCCCTGGGTCTCTGCAAGGCCCCTGGGCTGATGTGGTCCCCTCCACTCACAGCCTGCTTCTCTTTGGCCAGGAAGAATGGTGGTGACCCTGGCTCTAAGGGCCTGTGCTGGGGTTAGTGGTAGGGATTCCTTCCCTGGAGGGCTGGACTCTGGAGTCTGTGAAGCAGAGAGACTCAGTGACAGGTTGAGTGTGGGGACACAGACGGGGCAAGAGTTAAAGATGGCTCCATGCCACAAGCCAGCAACAAGCAAACACATGTGTAGAGTACAGCCGGGGTCGTCATCTCCTGGAAGGGGTCTTGGGTCAGGTCTGATGACAGTGAGGTTGAGGCAGTGGGTAGAGAGGAGGCGAGTCTGTGGTCTCGGGCTCAGTTTCCCTGGCTTTGAGCCCCAGCTCCACCTTAAGTAGCTCCACGGCTGTGGGCAAATGACTTAACCTCTCTGTGACCCAATTTCTTTATCTGCTGATGGGAGGAGTAAGGAAAATAATTCACCAGCAATATTAGCACAGTGCTCGGCCCAGAGTAAGTGCACACTAAGTGTCAGCAATTACCATTATTGCTGAGATTGGTATGTGTTATCAGTCTGAGAAACAATCTATAGAAAAATACAGTGGCAGGGATTTACAAGTGCAGTGGGTAGAGGGTCCCAGCAGGGAGGGAAGATGATGGAGGGAGGGATGATGATGGAGGGAGGGATGAAGATGGAGGGAGGGATGATGATGGAGGGAGGGATGAAGATGGAGGGAGGGATGAAGATGGAGGGAGGGATGATGATGGAGGGAGGGATGAAGATGGAGGGAGGGATGATGATGGAGGGAGGGATGAAGATGGAGGGAGGGATGATGATGGAGGGAGGGATGATGATGGAGGGGGGAATGAAGATGAAGTGGGGGGATGAAGATAAAGGAGGATGAGGATAAAGATGTCTTGGCATTTAGGCTGGAAAACTATCTGATGAAGGGATGAAAGGAATCTACTTTAAGTTCTTGGACAAAGAAGGGACACAAGACACTTGGTATCTGAGAATGATTCTTCTAGCAGCTACATGTAAGACTGATTAAAGAAGACAGGCCCCAGACAGTGAGAACCTCTAGAAAGTTTGCAGGTACCCAAGGAGAAGCAATGGAGAGACTTGAATGCTGAACTATGGGGTTTGGACTTAATTTGCAGCCTATCTTCTGTGGACTTATTGGCTTTGCTGTGGACATGGGTCTCTAAAGTCCTCCTTTCTTTGCTTAAACTAGAGTTCCTGAGCTGCTCAGCTGCCCTCGGGACCATGGCCCATCCTATTCATATGTGGGTGGATTCCGAGGAAAAGAGATCAGAACTCAAAGTGGAATTAAATAAAAGCAACCAGTAATGTGTCTCTCTTTTAAAGTTGAGGTTTGATTTACTGCTTTATTTTTCTCTAAATTCTCTTTATGTTCTTGTGGGTTTCTTTTTCATTCACCATTTAAAATCCCTTGGTGCTAACTATGTGTGCTGAGGAGAGGAGAAGCAGATCTTGAGGATGTTATTCATTCATCGTTTGTCAGACTTTGATGATCTCCCCTCTGACAGGGGCTATTGAAGATCTGGAGATGAATCGGACATGCACCCTGCTCTCCCGTGGCTTGGAGCATCATCATGGAGATAAGACACGCATGCAACTCACCAAGCAGGAAGTGATGAGTGAGAGAGCAGGGCTGGTGATTCAGGACTGTGGGAGTGGAGAGGAGGGAAAAATTGTTTCCAAATCTATTCACAATTTTAGAGTGGTTTACACTTGTCACAAACTCACATACTAATCTCATGATATTTTTTGCAATAGAGAATTTTTTGGAGAAAAGAGTCCCATGTTTTTCCTTAAAGGCTAAGGAGGAAAAGGTGTAGGTATTTTTTTAGGGTTATTATAGTTATTAATTTATCATTAGCGTGTGTGGACTATGGTTTTTTTCACTTTTTACTATTATGAAATAAATGACAGATATGGAAGATTGTACAATTGGGTAAAGACGGTAGATGAAACACACATGTTACTTTTGCTCTCTCTTCACATCCCTCTACAACTAACAGTTTTAGTTTCCTGCTTTTAAAAATAAGCAGACAGCCAGGAATCCCCAGACATTTGAGGAAAGTCTCAAACATTAAAGACACAGACCAAATCAGTCAATTAAACAAACAAAGAAAAAAGACTCTGGATCAAATACTGACCATTAACAGAGAAGAACTCTTGAAACAAATCCTGTAGTTAACATCTTAAGAGAGATAAAACAAGATATTGGACCCATGGGACAAGAATGGCATGCTATACCAAAAAAGTCCTCCCACGGGGCTGGAAAATAAATTGAGGAAGTTTCCCAAAAGACAGTGAAAGAGATGAAAATACGAGAAAATTAGTGAATCAATCTACCAATTCAAATACCAAGAGTCTCAGAAAGAGAGAACTGGAAAAAAAGAAGGAGGAGGAGAAAAAAGGAAAAGAAGGAAAGAAGTAATCATTAAAGACACCATTAAAAAATTTCCCAGAGCGGAAGGACACACGTTTCTAGATTAAGGGCCCACTGTTCCTAGCACAGTGGATGGAAATAGACTCACAGCAAGGCACATTATTGTGAAATTTTAGAACACCAGGGGGAAAAGAGAAGATGCTATGGAGCTTCCAGGGAGACAGAGAGAGAGGTCAAACACAAGAATCAGAAGTCAGAGTGACTCTGGACTTTTTCACAGCAACACTGGAAGCTAGAAGGCCATGGAATAAAGGCTTCAAAATTCTGAAGGAAAATTATCTCCAAACCAGAATTCCAAACCAGCCAAGGCTCTCAAAGATTTGCCTCCTTTGCACCCTTTCTCATGAGGCTACAGGAGGGTGTGCGTCACCAGAACAAAGGAGTAAACCCAGAAGGAGGAAGCCCTGAGATGGAGGAAACTGGGGATCCACAGAGGAGAGAGGCCTGGGGTGATGGCACCAGGAGGTCCTTGGGTGACGGCCACGCACCAGGCATGGAGGGCAACCCGTCCAGACTGGAGCAGGTCAGACAGCTCTGGAAGGTATTTCTCCAAGAAGATGAAATTGATAGAAAACCTCCAGTGCCTAAACATCCTGAGGAGAAATTTAGACAACTGTCAGAGTCTAGAATTGAGTTAGTGATAAATACACAGCAAACTAAGCAAATGAACAAACATGGTAATTAACCAGGAGAAACAAAAAGTTATGCAGGGAAGGAAAAGCTATCATCCTTTACTACAAGGCTCAGCTCTGAATAGAGTCAAATTAGTGTTGGCTGAGTAATGTAAACACCGATTACTGATCTAACCAAAAACGTGATATAATGATGAAACGAGGATGGGGGGACGGGAAGAGTTGGAGGGGAGGAAAAGGAACTAAATCCTCATCTTCCGCTGTGGGAAGGGGATAGATGATGCCTAAACCAAAGCACTGAAAAGCAGCAATACAGTGTGTTACGAAGAGACATGGAGGAAAAGGTTAAAATTAATTAGCAAAAGAAGGTAAAAGCACTACCCGTGGGGAGGCATAAATGGGAAAAACTGGTGGAGGACAGCAAATACCACAGAACAATTGACTCTAAATGTATGCAGGTATAACTTCCATAATATCAAACACAAAACTAAACCTAAGAGAAAAAGACCACAAATATATATAACATAAAATTAAGTTACAAAGCATAAAAGTAAGCATTCCTGAACTCACTGTCCTGTTGAAACCACTTGTGCATTTTCTCCATTCTCAGCCTCCCATGTCCCCCCAGAGATCATCAACATCCTGAATTTCATGTCTGTGTTCTTGTTTTTCTTCACAGTGCTTCTCTTTTTAAAAATATTTTAATTCTTTAATTTAATTGAAGTATAGTTGATTTACAATGTTGTGTTAGTTTCAGGTTTACAGCAAAGTGATTCAGTTATATATATATATATATTTTTTTTTTTCAGATTCTTTTCCCTTACAGGTTATTACAAAATACTGAATAGACTTCCCTGCACTATATAGTACGTCCTTGTTGGTTATCTACTTTATATATAGAAGTGTGTATATGTTAATCTCAAACTCCTCACAGTGCTTCTACCTAGCTATGTATACCTACCTAAACAATATATAATTTAGTTTTGCCTATTTCAGAATTTTATAAAAATGAAATCGTACCATAAGAGTGTGATAGGCAGCCTCTAAAATGACCCCCGGTATTCTCCCTCTTCCTGGGGTATTCACACACTTTTGTAATCCCCTCCTTTTAAGTGTGGGCTGGACCTAGTAACTTGTTTCTAAGGAATAGAATATGGCAGAATATGGCTATCACTTCTAAGCTTGGGTTATAGGAAGACTGTGGCTTCTGTCTGGGAGATCTCTACCTTGTTCTCTTTTGAATTGCTCTCCCTTGGGAGAAGCCACCCGAGTGGTGAGTGAACTTGGGAGCAGGAACCCCTTAAGTCAAGCCTTAAGGTGAGACCACAGGCCTGAACTACAATCTCATGAGACCGCTTGAGCCAGAGGTACCCATTTAAGCTGTCCCTGAATTCCTGATGCATAGCAACTGTGAGATAGCAGATGTTTGTTGTTTTAAGCTGCTAAATTACAGGGCAATTTGTTACACAGCAGTAGATAACTAATACAATGAACTCTTCTCTGAATTGCTTTTTTCCACTCAACATATATGTTGATATATGTGACTATAGTGTATTCTCATTCCTGTACTGTGCTTCATCATATGAACATACCATTATTTATTCATTCACCTATTGATGGACATTTGAGTGGTTTCTAGGTTTTTCCTCTAATGAGCAATACTGCTACAAACATTCTTAATCATAGTTCCTGGTTGTGTTAGAGTCTTAGGACACATAGCTAAGAGTGGATTTACGGTTTGTAAGGCATGTACATATTTAACTTCCTTTGAAAATGTCAAGTTATTTTCCAAAACGGCAGCACCATTAGGTTTCTACCAGCAGTGAATACATGTTCCTGTTGCTCTATGTCTTTATCAACACATCGTCATCTGACTTTAATTTTTGCCAAACCAGTGGGCAAACTGGTATCTCATCATGCTTTTACTTTACATTTTCCTGATAAAAGCTGTGTATCCTTTTATATGTTTATTGGTCATTTGTGTTTCCTCTTCTGTGAGGTACCATTCATGACTTTTGCTTATTTTTCTATTGGTTTGTTTTTCTTTTTCTAATTCATTATAAGAGTTCTTTATATAATTCTAGATAAGAACTTTGTCTTATCTAGACAGTTTATGTATTGCAAATATCTTCTCCCAGTTTGTGCCAGGTCTTTTTATTTGCTTTATAGTATTTTTAATGAACAGAAGTTTTAAATTTTACTATAGCTGAATTTATCATCCTTTTCATTTATAATTAGCAACTTGTATAATTTTTTAAAGAAATCCTTTCCTATCTGCGGTTATAAGACTTTCTTTTAAATGTTTCTAAATGTGGCCTTTCACATTTAAGTCTTCAATTCACCTGGAATTGATTTTGTGTGTGGTGTGAGGTAGGGATACAACTTCATCTTTTTTCATATGGATAACCAATTATCCCAGGTCCACTTAACAAGTAGTTCATCCTTTCTCCCACTGAGAATGCTACCTCTGTGATATAGATTATATGTGAAAGTGAAACAATTTCTGGGTTCTCTATTCTGTTCCATTGGCCTATTTGTCCAACCCTGGAGTTACATTATACTCCTCTTTGTAACCTTTTCTGGGTACCTTCTCAGAGCCTAAGGCATGAAAGGTGCTCAGTAAATATTTGTGGAATGAATATGGCCTACTTGTTGCTTTTCCTGTCCCTTTGTGAAAGCGATGTTTGCTTTAGTAATTCAGTGACTCATGTTAAGGTGACTTCAGCTGTTCTCTTTGGCAGATAAACTTTTGTCAAAGTGGCTGCCAAATTCCTTGGGCTTGAAGTTGGTTCTCACTATTCATAAGGACTCAGCTTCTTGACAGTAGCTGTGACCTAGCTCTTTTCATATGGATCTTAGTGATTTAATGGCTCTAGCCATTTGTCCTGGGTCTGGTTTGTTTGTTGGGAATTTTCAGGAATCAAGCCAAGTGGATTCTTTGTCTTCACCTTCCAGTCATTCCCCAGCTTCACACAGTCAGATCCCAGGCCCCACTGAGCTGTGGAACCCGTGCTTGCTCAGTTCTCCAGTGAAAAACCCAACATGTACCTGACTCGACCCTTTGGTGGCCTTGGATCCTATTGGTGCCTCCCTCCTCAGAACAGTCCTCTTGGCATCCTCAGTGGCTTGCTCTCCTGCCTTCCTCCTGCCCTGACCATCCTTCTTGGCTTCTTCTGGCCTCCTCTTCAGTGTTGCTGTGCTCCAAGCTTGCTTCACACCTTTCTTGCTTCTCTCATGCCTGCCACTGTCCTCGCTGTTCCCTTCTAAATAACCCTTCAAGAAGCAGCTCAAAGCCTACCCTGACCCACCCAGCCAATGTGGGCTCTCTGTCTCTAACCCCACACCACTCAGCTTCTGCACTTTCCATTTGATGCCTACACACTGTCTTTGGTAGGAGACCACCGGTGTGGACCATGGTTAGGTGTCATGGTGGACTACCTATGTTTGAATCTGGGTTTTGCTCCTTAGTATCTACATGACCTTGTCCTCAGTTTTCCTATCTGTAAAAGGGGATAATACTTGTACCAGCTCACACAGAGTTACCTTTAGGGTTAAATGAGCTAATATTTCTAAACCATTAGAACAGTGCCTGGCACATAGACACACTAAAAAATGTTGGCTATTGTGCTGTTACAATCTAGTGTGTATAAGCCTGGCCTTGTCATAGCAGACAAGATGCAGGATCTGGAGCTGAAGAACGGCCTTTCATGCCCTAATGGCTTTGTGACCTTGAACAAATTACTGTCTCAGGATCTGTTTCCTCTTTACTGAATCAGGGTATGATAATGTCTGCCCTGACCATCTCACAAGGCTGTGGTGAGGAGTGAAATACTTGTTGAATGTATGAATGAATGATCCCATTTTGTCTTTAGCACAAGCCAGCAGGACAAGGTCAGAGGGACAGGGGCTGTTATCCCAATTTTATAATAAAACAATGAGAAGCTCAAGAGACTAACTGGCCTCCCTAACTTCTCAGAGCAAATGAGTGAAAAAACTGGGCCAGAAACCCATCTTTTTTCTGATTCTAGAAATGGCTGCAGTGAGCAGGACCCAGGGTGGGGCGGGGTGGCAGCATCTGTGGGCCTGGGCAGATGCCAGCCTGTCCTAGCAATGCGGAGCTCCTGCTTGGTCCCTGCCAGTAGGACAATGGCCAGGGGACTGTGTGTGACTGGCGAATGAGTACCAGCTGGGATCAGGGGGCCTGAGATGCTCTTCCCAAGGGAAGACATTTTCATGGAGTCCTGGGTTTTACTCCCATCCCTACCTCTACTTTTGTCTTGGTTGCCAATATAATCAACTCCTAATTATCAAGGGCCCTCATCATGCAAGGGCATGTGATTCCAGCGTTGGGGAGAAAATCACCATTTCTTAAGCATATTATGAGCCTTAGTTTAGGAGGACTTGAGAAATGCTTGAGGTATATGAAAGAGTACCACTGAAATTCAAAGTTAGCTGAGGAATAAATGGCTTATTACAGTGACTTTAGAGCTACTCCGTTATTCCAGCTACAAGTGAATTCACATAAAGACCAAAAAAAAAAAAAAATTCTTTCTTTTCTTAAAAACAGTCTCCCTCATAAACATCTTAAAATATAAAATAAATGGCCCTGGAGGCCCAGGGCTAACCACCAGCCTACTGGACCACATGTCTGATGACACACGCATCCACGAAGTCACTCCCTCATCTGCCTCATTCCTATAGCCAGTGTTCTATTTTTTACAAGTTGGCTTTGAATTTAGGAAAATAAGGACATTTCCCTCCACCAGGTAATTCAAGGCAACAGCGCTGAATCTTTCCAAGGCAAACCTAAATCTAGTCTCTTGTTTCCAGCCCCAAGAACTAACAGCATGGGTGCAAAGCCTCTGGTTATTTTTAAAAGGGGAGAAAACCACCACCACCAAAACAGACAACTCCAACAAACAACCAGACAGAAGCAGCTCATCCCCTTTCTGTGACTACGGTGGGTGTGCCTTTTTCTCTCAGAGGTGGTGGCATGCATGCCTCCTCTGGCAGTTTTCCTTGGAGACTTTTGCCAAATGTGGGAGAGTCGGGACATCTGGCTGGTGTCACACATCTGGATGCAACCTCTCTACAGGGAAGTCTGAACAAGAATGCCAGCTCAGCTTTTCTTGGGGTGTCTTTGTCTTCTCTTGGGTCTCTCCCTCCCTTTGTTAGGCTAAGAAGTTTTGTTCAATTCCCCACTTCGCAAATGGATACAGCATTTGAGGGAGGCCAGCTGCCATTCCTTCCACGGTCTGTTTTCTTCACAAAGAGGAGCGCTGTCAACCTCTTTGAATGGTTATTAAATTAAAAACCAGATGGCTCATCTGGCAAACCTTTCTGAGTCAGTTTCACTATTTGCAATGTTTTCTTTCTTCTTATTAAAAAATATTTCCATGTTTCCTCATTTGGAAATGTTTAATAAATGCATGAAAGTGGAGAAAAACAATATGTTTGGAATAAGCACTGTTCCCATGGGAAACATGTCTTCCACGGTCTTTGGAGGTGGCGTGGCGGAGTGGGGATGGGGGCTCAGATCCCAACGCTGCCACCTGTTAGCTGCGTGGCCTGGGTAAGGTGCTCACCTCTCCATGTCTTGGGCTTTCTTTCTGTAAAACAAAATGTAAAACCTCTCTCATGGGATCATGTAGGTGGTTAAATGAGATAACAAATATAAGACCCCGTGCAGTGCCTGGCAGTTATTGGGGGCTCACTACATGAACTCATTCAGTCAGCAACTGTGAGCGGGCCCCTACTATGCGTCAGACTTGGCACCTACTTCAGGGAACTTACAGTCCAGTGAAGGAGGCTGACACCAAGCAACGCCGAAAGCTGAAAAAGGCTGAGTTAGAAGTGAGATGCATGCCAAGAGGCAGCATGGGGTGCCCTAAGCAGGGACCTCCTCTGAGGATGCAACCTTTACACAGAGCCACCCAGGACGAGCAGGGATGAGGCTGGAGCACAGGGGTGGGCCGGGGTGGAGGTGCTCCAGGTGGAGGGACTGCCCTGGAGAAGGCTGGGGGAACTGGGAGGACGTGGCTGGAGAGGCAGGGCGGATGAAGGATGCTCTCTCCGAGCGCCAGCACTGGGCTTTGATGAGAAGAGCTGCTGGCACTGTTGGCCTCCCTGGCACCGGCTCCCTGGGCCCTTGTTTCCCTTCCTCTCCCCGCTCCGTCTGTCTTTCCATTGCCGATCTGTCTTCTCTCTCATCCTTCTTTCTCTCGTTCCCTCCTTTGAAACACCCCCCTCCCCGCCCCCCTCTATGTCTCCTCTTTCATTCCCCTTCACCGGCTCAGTCTCTTTCTCATCCTCTCCTCGTGAGCAAAGCCCCGCCTCGAGGAGAGGCGGGGGCTTCTGTCTCCAACCAAGGGGTTGACAATTCCCGTGGGGACACCAGTCTTTCTTGGCCTCAGGTTGGTTTTGCTTATCCAGCAAACTTGTATTCTGCACCTACTGGGTGGCCAGATACCAATGGCATGAGATGAAAGAGCCCAGGGTCCCTGCTCCAGGAACCCCTCCCCTGCCCGCCTGCAGAGTCAGACTCCCGGGATGGGAAGTGGGCAGGGCTGTACCAGGAGCAGTACCCACGTGCTTGTCCGACCGTATGCCTACTCGTGGTTTCAGCTGCCACCCCCAGGCCTCTGAGACCAGCCCAAACCTCCCCTCTGAGCTTCGGACCCGTGGACCCACCTACCAACACGGGGCATATCCGGGGGGACAGCAGGTAAATTACGTTCAGCTTATCCTGAGCCCTGCTCATTACCTGCCCCCTGCCTTGTGCCCGGATTCCCTCCAAACCCATCCTCTTCCTCCTGCATCTCCTATCTGTGGGCAATACCACCACCCAGCCGCGCCAGGACACTGGGCATTGTTCTCGAACTTCCTCCACTGTCACCCCACATCCAGTGAGTCTGCGTGTCAATTTGGGCTCCTCTAGTTCTCCCCCCCCCTTTTTTTTTGTCCGCACCATGCGGCACGCGGGATCTTAGTTCCCGACCGGGGATGGAACCCGTGTCCCCTGCAGCGGGAACGTGGAGTCTTCACCACTGGACCGACAGGGAAGCCCCTCCTCTAGTTCTTTCAGACCTGCCCCTCACTCATCATCCCCGCCACCACCTCCCTGGTGGAAGTGGCATCCTATCACATGTCCATCATGGCAGCCGTCTCCCAACCGGTCTCCTTAACTCATGGTCATCACTGTGTTCCCCTCACACATTGCAGCCAGGGAAACCTTTCCAAAACAGAGGACTTTCCCCCACTCAAAACCCACTAGTGGCTCCCACTGGCCTAGGGTAGGGGCATGGGGTGTTCCTCAGCCTCAGCGTGGAGACACACAAACAATCCATCCAGGACTAAGAGTGGTTGAAGAGTTGACATCTGTGAAGGATTTACGAGATAGTTTCAAGGTTACCCCTATGATAACATCACTCTCTCAGTCTTATGTTCTGATTTGCTTTCTCCAGTGGAAAGGAAGGGCTAGGACTCCGGCTAGGCTGGTGGAAATGATTTATAAGCTGGGGCACACCCACAGCAGAAGTCAGGTATCTCAATACCATCTCTCCTGCGTCACTAGAATAAAGGGAAAAAGTAAATAAACAAGGTTGGGAACTGTTGGCTGTGATAAAGGATTAAGTCCAAACTCTTTAGACTGGCCTGGCCCCTGCCTACCTCTCTAACCTTGAGTGCAGCTGCGACCTCTCACTGACACCCCCTGGCAAGCAACTGCTTATTCTCTCTCCCACCCTGTGCTCCCCCACCTCCAAGCTCTGCTTGTGCTGGTCCCTCTGGCTGGAGTCCCCTCAGGCCCAGAAGATCACCTCCTCCAGAAAGCCTTCCTGGATCAAGCACCCTCTGCAGAGCACCCTTAGCCTCAGGGTCCTCTCTGTCACCTCCTACTGCAGGATCTAATCATGTGCTTGCTCCTGGGGCTTGCCCTTCCGCATGGCCCAGTGCCAGTCCTGGGGCCCTGGCACTTGGAGGAAGCTCTGAGAATCCACTGAAGGGGGTAGTGAGTGAACAAAGGTCCAGGGGATGTGACTTTCAAACTTGGTCTCATCTCACTCCCCTCCATGAGCCTCTGCTTTCTCACAGCTTCTGCCTTTGGTTTTCATTCAGTTGCACCCTCCTGGGGCCTCAGTCTTCAGCCTGGGAGCTTTTTCTCTCCTGGTTGAGCCTTTTCCTGACATTAGTTACAGAGTGTGATTTGGAAGCAAAGGGGCTTCACAGCTCTTGGTGTTTTATACACAAGAATACCAGTGGTTGGGACTCTTGCCAAATATTTCCTCAGAGAACTTAGAGATGATCTATTTCTCATCTCATTTTATTTCTGGGACTAACTCTATGAGGTGGGTAGGACTGGATATATAGCCCTATTTTAAAAGATAACAATCAGGGCTTCCCTGTTGGCATAGTGGTAAAGAAGCTGCCTGCCAATGCAGGGGACATGGGTTCGAGCCCTGGTCCGGGAAGATCCCACATGCCACGGAGCAACTAAACCTGTGCGCCACAACTACTGAGTCTGCTCCCTAGAGCCCACGAGCCACAACTATTGAGCCCACTTGCCACAACTACTGAAGCCCACACGCCTAGAGCCCGTGCTCCGCAACAAGAGAAGCCACTGCAATGAGAAGCCTGCGCACTGCAACGAAGAGTAGCCCCCGCTCACCCCACAACTAGAGAAAGCCAGCACACAGCAACCAAGTCCCAACACAGCCAAAAAAATAAATTAAAAAAATTTAAAAAGATAACAATCATCATCAGCATTTGTCAAGTGCCAGCCATGTGGGCCAAACCTTTGTGTGCATTATCTTATTTAATCCTCACAATAACAAGATTTGCAATTGTCATTTCCTGTTTTCTTGAGTTGGAAACTCAGGCTCAGCCAGATTAGGGAACTTGCACAAAATAAACATTTACCAAGTGGCAGAGCCTAAGTGTGAGCCTGGGTCTGGTGTATTCCTCAGCCCCATCTTTGACCATATTATGCCTTTGAGGAAGTGAAGACCCAGTGAGGTTGATGGGAGAGATTACTGGGGATGCTCCCTTTCTCAGGCATCTGATCCTGGATGTGTATTACAATGAGCCAGCTTCACAAGGGAGTGAGCCAGAGCCAGGGTTGCCCTGTTCAGCACCGTAGGTTGTGTGCTGTGCAACTCCAGGGAGTGCCATTCGTGGAGCCGTCAATGCGAATAGCGCCCCCTGGAGGGCAGTGCCGCGTAGGCAGTGGTCCCGGCTAGAGCCTCAAAGGAAAGAAGGGTGTCTTTCTCCTCTCAGTTATGCTTTCCAAAGAGAATTAAAGGCAGGCAGCTGCCCAGGCGCACAAATGTTGAGGAGGGCACAGAGCTGCGGTCTCAGCTGGGCATCATTAGTGTGGGAGGGAGGGGACCGCTCTGTGACCAAGAACAAAGAGAAACAGACTGGAAGAAATACGCTGGGAAGGAGTTTTCTTGTTACTGTTTCCCAGAGCAGTGGGGATTCCAGGGCAGGACATGGGAGCTCTGGCTGGACAGCTTCCCCTGCCACTGAGAAGAGGGGGGTGCCAAAGAGGTGAGTAGGAAGAAGTCTAACTCAGCAGAGACAACCACCCCCATCTGGGGAATATGGCTGCAGCGCTCCGGGGGCTGCAGGATCTCTCTGACCACAAGTAGCCTGCATGTGGAGGGCAGTTGCCTCTAACCTCTAACCTCTTTCCACATGCCTGGGCATCCAGATGGCATTCCTTGGATTTCTGGGGGTGGACTTTGGCCACTTGAAGAGTGACAAAGTCTCGGGCAGGGTCTCAGGGGCTGGTCCAGGCTCACCTGTCCCATAGCCAAACCACCCAGACCTTGGCTTATATGATTAACTGGAAGGTCCTGGAACACATCAGAAAGAAAGTTAGTTCTGAAAGCTCAGGACTGTGTGGAGAAGGGAATGGAGACACCCAGCACCTGCACCCCTCCAAGCGGGGGTTTCTTGCTAGAGGAACTTCTAAATCTCCGCAGCTGGCATGCCCCAAGATCTACAAGAGCAGCAGCTGGAAGGAAAGGCTCGTGTGCTGGGGCCTCCCTGCTCATATCTGTGGCCCCAGGAGCAGAATGAAGGGATGCAGCTGGGGAAAGACAGCCTGCAGCATCCAAACTCCTTTTTTCTGCCTCTTGAACTGAGAGATTCTTGCTGGGGAAAGAGAAGGAGCAAGACACAGGGGAGATGACCCATCTGGACGTTTCCTCTCATTTTCAGGACATGAAGAGGATGGTATAAATCCCCTGCACAGCAGCGGTCTCCTCATGAGCTCCGTCTGCTCCTCTGAGAAATGAGGGGGCCTGGTCCCCAGCCCCATGCAACTGTAACCCCCCAAACAGGACAGAGAGCTGGCCAGGTAGGGGAGTGGTCAGTGACCAAGAACACAGAAACAGGATGGAAGAAATACCCTGGGAGCACGTCTGTTGCTTTAAGGGGCCATATTTGTAAATACACAGATTCTCAGAGACTTACCCTAAATTGACCTGATGGTGACAAGTGTCCTTAGGAACACAGTGTGGCTGTGCTGAGGGGTTTTGCCTACAGAATGGCATTCTCCTAAGGAGCATTAACCAGAGGCCTAGGACTCCTCTGGGCTTTTCTAGGGAGGGGAGAGAACAGCCATTGACATAACATCAAAGACCTGGGCAGGAGGTGCTTTGCCTGTTGGGTAGGCTTTGTCTCTGGGAGTCACTGAGTCTTGGGGCTACCTTTAGCCAGACAAACCTCATTCTTTTCAGGCGAGGAAATGGAGGCCAGAGAGGAGCATGCTGGGCCCAAGTCCATCGTACTTCTCATCACTGCGCTGCCTCTTCCTACTCTACCAGCACCAGTCATGTCAGCCTGGGATGGTCAGTCCCAGGAGAAAGACCCTCAACAGGGAGCTTAGATTCTCTCCAACTTGTGTGACGTTGGACAAGTCGCTTCCCCTCTCTGGACCTTGGTTTCTTCATGTAAAACGTGAGGATTTTTCCAGTTCTTAGGTAGGTGTTTCTATGACGACACTCTACCATCACCCACACCTACACACCCTCACTCAACCTCCACCCGGTCTCTGGTGAGCATTTGGCTGGGCTGACTGCAGACACAGAAGCCAGTCATCTTCACAGACAGGGGGCCTTTTACATCCCATGGGGAACAAGATGAAGAGTTCTGCTCAAGTGGAAACCACCTAGCAGCCTCCACCCAGAGCCAGCCAGCCACCCCTTGGGCAGCTGCAGCAGGTGGCCACCAAGTTACACAGAACCTCTGACGGCTCCTAACCAAGACTTTTGACCAGTGAACACCTGTGATTCCTGAAACAGAACAGGAGAGGGTGAGTTAGTGTGCCAGCTATTATAAAAGAGTCAGAATGGCTACACTCGGAGTCACCTGAGTCTGCCTGCCTGTCTCTCTACCCCCTCTTCCTCCCCAGCCAGCCTGGAGAGGCCCCTGGAGCCTCCTCCATCCCAGCACCCCAGCCCTGGCTCTGTTTTCCAGGATGCAGCCATCACAGAAGATGCTTGTTACATGTTGCCAGGCAACAAAATGCTGCCTGAAAACTACAACCCACCTCTGACACTTCATAGGGCTGGAAACCGCAGATGAGAGGAGCCTGCCAGAACAAAGGAGAAGCGTCAGGAGGGAACACGTCGGAGCTGAGCAATTGCAGAAGCAAAACGAAAGAGCCCAGACAGTTGTATAAATTACCAAACAGCAAACAGATGGGGAGGAAAAACTGACTCACTGAAATGAGGGAGACAGAGAGAGAAGGTGACGTGGAGGAGAGCCCTCCGCAGGTCAAGTCCTCGAAAGGCCTCCTTTATTTTATTTTTGGTCAAATCTGTCATGATTAGAGTTGAGGTTGTTGATAAGGAGGATGATGGTAATGATACTGATGATGATTCCTTAGGCAAATACTTATCTATCGGCTTTTACTTTGATGAGTGATTTTATTAAACACTCTCAAGCAATGGCACGATTTTCCATAGACTTTCCAGGAAATAACAATTATTCCCTAAAACAAAGATCTTCGCAGCCATTATCATCACCCCCTTGCCCAAATACAGGATGATTCACTTGTTAGCTTAAGTGACCTTGGGCTCTGGAATCTCAAGCACTGAGTAGATCCGGGAGAGCCAGGCCCAGGAGATGCCCAGGCTGGAAGGCTCCCGGGCCGCCAAGGGGACCTCAGAGCGAGGTGCCGGGAGCTCGGCACGGGAGTGTCATGGGTGGAGGACCCTCCCTCTCCAGGCAGGATCTCTGGACCAGCAGTGAGATTCTGCCTCACATACCTCTCAAAGCCTCCATTCCCTAGTTTCTGAAATGGGAAAATTACTCCTGCCCTGCCCACCCCACAGAGTGCTGGCCCCAGAGGAGAAAGTGCATAGACAGAAAAGCTGTGAGCAAGAAGACAGTGTTCCTGACTTATTCAAAAATAATGCCTAACCTCCTACAAGTGCTGGGCATTCTAGAAAACATTCTCTTACAAACTTACCATCTGCTGGGGGAGAGGCAATTAACAAGCAACCTCACACAATGGCGGGTGAGCTACCCCACTGCCCTTGGCTTCAGTTTTTCCATCAGTGAAATGGAGATAACATCACACAAGATTCTTGTGAGGGTTAAATGGGATGATGAATGCAAGAAACCAGTACTTAACAAATGACGGCTCTCTTTCTCCTTCCTCAGGCTTGAGGTCATCCTTAACTAGGCTTTTGAGACCCTGGCTCAGTCTCACCAGCCCTCCAGCTTTGCCTAATTTGGCCGCAGCAACAGTCTGGCAACCTCAGGAGGGTATAGTCTTATTTCTGACATAATGAAAAGCCTCAAGACACATTTACTCCCTAAATAAAATCCACAGTTTAAATTATAAACAAGAACGAAACAAATTAAGAATGTTGGTAACTAAGTGAGAGCAATTTCATATGCTAAACTTGACAAAATAATTACAAAGCTACTCCCCAGTTAACTGTATTCACATTTACTTAACTCTGTAAGTTTGACAATACAGCTGTTTACTTTATTAATTTTGACATATACTTTCTCAGAAAATGCCTAGCCAGTCTCCAACCCCGCCTGCCCCGGCCCCCCGAAAACTGACATCATGGCATTTGAGGATGATGGGCCGTTTCTACCTGTACCCACTAACAGGAAGTGGCTTCCCACGAAAAATCGCTGTTTTTCTACAGCACCAATCACAATTTCCATCTAGGTACCAGATAGCATGCCCTCAAACAAATTATAAATTGTCCTCAGAGCGCCAACTGAAAGAAAAATTAAATTCACTTTGCACATTTTGCTCTTTCTCCTTTGGCCCCAACACAGTCACACAAGACAACTCCCTAATTTAACAAATATCCCAAGGGCCCTACAGCAGGCAGTCAGGGTCCCGGGGTCCCAGGCCTCTACTGTCCTGTGAGTCAGGGGACAGGACAAATCACCGAGTCTCGTTGAGTCGCTATGTCCTAATCCACTAAATAGGGGGCTCTGGACTCTATTCCACCTGCTCACTTCTTAGGGCCATTGTGAGAAGCAGAAGAGATTAAGTCCTTGATTTTATGTTTTCCTCAGCTTTTCGTTCCCTCTCTTATTTGAATTTCATACTCACCTAGGAAATAGGTAAGACAGGCTTATATTTCCAACCTATGGATCAGAAGAATGAGGCTCAGGAAAGGATCCAGTGTTCCCCAAGAACCAGCTACAATCATAGGCACTTGTCTTATTTAATAGAGGGTAAGTGACTTGCCCAAGGTCACATAGCTGGTGCACTATTAAGCTAGGCTGTGAGCCAGGGTTTTCTGACTTCAGATGTCACCGCTTTCAATTTTGTAGGCAATAAAACCTCACATAGAAATGTGAGGTGTTATTACAATCATTGCTAGTATTACTGAAATTGAACCAAATGGGTTTTATCATGAGTTGACTGTAGAAGGCCTTGGACCCTAAAGCAAGGAATATGGACTTAATCTTCTAAAGGGAGCAATTGCATGTTTTTCAGGGGTAATAGAATGTATCTACTGGTAGTATAATTTGAGGCCAGAGAAGCTACTTCTATAGTCCAGTGTAAGATGACAGGGATCTGTGTCAGTGAGGTAGCAGGAAGAGATGAGTTTGAGAGACATTACAGCATGAGAACCCTAGGGCTTGAGGCCTGAATAAAGGGGTGAATGGGGGTGGGCATAGGCACAAAGATAGTGAATGGTTATGAGCATATGAGAGAGTTATGGCCTGATAGTCCTTCTTCCCTTCTTCATTGTAAAAGAGCCCAGGAATGAGCAATGGCTGCCAATAAAGACTACATTTTTCCAGCCATGTGAGTGACCAATGAACGTGAATGGAAATGACACATGTCACTTCTGGGAAATGTCTTTAGAGAGAAAGAGCACACCTTACTTTGTCCCTTCCTCCCTCCTGCTGGCTAGAAGGTAGATGGGATGGCTGGAACTCTGGCAGCCTTCTTGAACTATGAGGAAGAAGCCATGTACCAAGGCCGGCAGGGCAACAAGGCAGAAGAAGCCTGGGTTCCTAATGCCATGGAGCACCATAACTGCTCTGGAGTGACCCTTTTCCAGTCTTCTTTTGCATAACAAAGAAACTTCTATTTTGCTTAAGCTGCGGTTATTTTGGGTTTCCTGTCACTTGCAGCCAAAAACTAATACTAACTGGAAAATTCCTGAGAAAAAGAAGAGAAAAACAGAGAAGCAGAGAGAAACGAGGGGCAGCATGATGAGTTTGAACAGAGCCTTGATACATGGGACATTCAGTCTTGGCCTAGTACATAGGACGTATCTAAGAACCCTACACTGCCACCACCATCCTTCTAAGTCACCATGTCCTTTGCCCTGGCCTGTGCAATGGCCTCCTAACTCATCCTCCTAGTAGTTTCCTTGCCCACTTCCGATTTATTCTCCACAAAGTTGCCAGAGTGATATTCTTAGAATGAATGGGGTTGTATTACTCTCTGACTTGAAGCTTTCAGAGGCCTCCCACTGCACTTGTCTTCAATCCCTTAACACAGTCCCCGGAGCCCCCTCTGCAGCTCAGGCTCTGCCACAGCCTTGTGCCCGTCCACACTACCCTCCTTCCAGCCACTCCACACACCATGCTCTTCGCCAGCTCAGGGCCTTTGTATGATCTGTTCCCTCTTCTTGGAGAGCTCATCCCCTTGGTCTGTAAATGACTCATTCCTTACCATCCTTCAGGTCTCAGCTGAAACATAACCTCTCTGGAGAGACCTTCCAAGCAGGTCCCGGCTGAGTAGGATTCCTCTCCAACCCCATTACTTAAAAAAAAAAAAAAAAATCATTGCAACCTTGTTTCTTTTAACACCTTCAACAGTATATATCATAGATTTGAAAGTACCTACTTGTGTCTTGAGTTGTTATTGGTCTACATGGTCTTCCCTGGTAGACTATAAGCCCCATGAGGGGAAAAAAATCACGTGTGCTTTACTAAGGTACATTTAATGGCTAAGATACTGCCTAGTGAATAGTAGGGCTCAACAACTATTAACATTATTCCTACTTAGCAAGCCATTCGGAATTGAGCATTACATCTCAGGGAAAAGGCTTGGCTCAACGTTTAGACTTCGGAGGCGAGGATGCATTCTTGTGAGACTGGATGCATTCTCTGGGGGCAAGCATGATAGAGAGATGCCAAAGGGTGGAGAATGTCCTTTAGGAAGCAGTTCTGATGGAGAAAAGAAGGGGATGGGGAAGACCAGCATGAGATGGGTCCAGAGAGCAGAGGATGGAGGGAGTGAGCTCAACACTGGGGCAATCCCTGTTTAAAGATCTGCAAGGGCCTGAAAAACCACTGCTTTTATCAGCAGGAAAACTAAGGCAGAGAATTGGGCTCCCAGGCCAGATCCAGAGCTCCTTGCTAAAGCTGGAAGCAGGATATGAGCCTCTTGACACTTAGAGTCCTAACTAGTTCCCCACTTGACTTAAAACTCTTTGGCCTAAGGCTTCCCTGGTTGCGCAGTGGTTGAGACTCTGCCTGCCGATGCAGGGGACGCGGGTTCATGCCCCGGTCCGGGAAGATCCCACATGCCGCGGAGCGGCTGGGCCCATGAGCCATGGCCGCTGAGCCTGTGCGTCCGGAGCCTGTGCTCCACAACGGGAGAGGCCACGACAGTGAGAGGCCCGCGTACCGCAAAAAAAAACCAAAACCAAAAACAAAAACAAAAAAACCCTTTGGCCTAAATTCAGCTGTGGCTCTGTCAGGTGGCAGGCTGAGTGGGGTGTGGGTGCTGGTCATAGGGCACAGGCTAAGCGGGGCCTCTGCAGTTGTACTGAGGAAATATTAACAACAGCGTATGGGGCTGTAGGTTGGGACTGTCAAAAGCGCCAAACCTAAACAGAGATGTGCCCTGGGTCTCAATCCCTAATTCCCAGGTCATTATGCCTCTTCTGGGAGATGCTTGCTCTTCCCATGGGCCACTCTCAAGCAGCACTAAAAGGAGAATAATGCCGAGAAAATGGGACGTTGCCTAATCTTTGGGGCACTGTGTTCGGTCTGGGGCCTCCAATTTGTGGGGACACTGATGACCAAAGAGGAAGGTGAGAAAGAGAGTGGAGTCTGATGGGAACTGAGTCCTGTGAGGACTTGCTGAAGGATCAGAGACCATTAGATTGAAGAAGATGAAACCTGAATTCTCAAACTTTTAAGGGGCCTTCAGCGGAAGAGGGAAGATCAGCCTGCTTCACTGGGTGCTCAGCATGTGCTAAATGCTTTGCCCTGTGCTAAGCACTTTTTGTGAATTATCCCACTTCCCGGATGTCCTGAGGCTAGCTTGCCCAAGGTCACGGCTGTAAGAGCTTGAGCAAGACCCCAAGCCCATATCTGCCTAGATGGCAATGGTTTAACCACCAGCCTATGTTGCTTGAATTTTTGTGTGGCTACAGAAAACAGTTAGGACCCAAGTCAGAAACTATGAGGAGTTTAACTTTAACCAATATTAGGAAGATATTTCTAAGTCAGAGCTGTCTGCAGATGGATTGAATGGTCTTTTAAAGTGATGAGTTCCCTGTCCCAGAGCATGGTCAGTAGAGGCTGCATGACTCTGGAGAGATTAAGTACATGTATGATGTCCAAGGTAAATGGTGGAACCAGGAGGCACATGGTCTTTTAACCCTGAGTTCAGGCTGTATCCAGCCTCTGCACACTGTGTCACTGCACGTATTGGCTCAGCTGCAGCATATTTAACACTTTCAAAAGGAGTTTTACTCAGTAGGCTCTGTGCCCCCTCTATTGTAGGGGTGTTGAGCTCATATGGCCCTTCTTAGTGTGTCTGGGCCTGTCTGGGCCAGCCTGCAGGGGCTTTGTTGGCAGGCAGCTCCTATGAGCCTCTTGGGAAAACAAAATGACCTGGTGTGGTAGGGTTGGTGGGTTCCCAGGGCCACTATTCCCAGGCCACGAGGGGATGTGGTTGCCAGGGAAACTCTTGGGCAGTGCACAGAGCCGGGAAGTAGACATCCAGGTGGGGTGGGAGGTGGAGCCCAGTGGGGTAGGGCTGGGGATGCTCAGTGAGGTTCCATTTGCAGTATAGCATATCTCGCCCATATACCCTCCCAGCTCAGCCTCTGAGGGACTGGGGCCAAGCCTCAGGGGACGGAGGAGCCTGTATTAAATGGAAGGAGAAAATCTCATGAAAAAATCCCCTAGCAGATATGCTATGAGAGCGGGAACGCAGGGCTCCCCATCAGCTTGGGTGGCAGCAGCCATACCCGCAGTGGAGGGAGGTGGAAAGCACAGAATGGCAAGGAGTGCACACATGACGTGTCCCAGGCCACCAAACACATGGAGAAGGCCTGTGGGGTGAGGGTCCAGTCCCTTGCTGGTGGGTGCCTGCACTGAGATGCAGGGCACCAAGGGATCACCAGGGGCAAACAAAACCACCCCAAAGTTGAAAAATGGAAAAGTTGACAGAATGTGGGTTTCCTGTCTTGACTAATGTCAGCCCACAAATAGATGTGGCTGACGTGGCTTACAGGAAACCCTCCCTTTTCCTCACCTTGGCTCCCTCCAAGGATTCCCACCCTTGTAAGATTTTTGGCATTGTCTCCTCCCAGTGGTACAGCCTTTTTCAACTGGTCCTGGGGATAAGACTCAAGCCTGGGTGCCCTTAGGCATCCATGATAAGAAACAAGCAACTTCCCCCTTATACATCAAGGGTGGTACTAGCTGTGTACCTTCCTTGGTGGAATCAGGAAGATGGTCATTCCAGCCCATTTCTGTAGGGCTTAATTCTCAGATCTCAGTTGAGAAAGGTTGGATGATCCTTCCCAGCTGGAGAAAGAACCCTGTCCTTAGCTGGGTCTACCTAAGGCAAAAATCCTGGAGGTGAAAAGGCACTGGCCACCTCCCAGCAGAGAGAGTTTATGGAAACCTAGTGTTTAGTGTAACACAAGTTGGAGTAATTTGGGGATTGACTTGACTGGAAAAATGGAATGGTTTCTCAGTGCAGTGGAGTTCACTTTGCACCCACACTGTCCCAAACTAATCTTATGGGCATTTTCCTCATTTCTTGATTCTCCTTTCTAAGAGGTGTTACTCATTACTTATAATTTGTGAATAATATATTATTTAATATAAATAAAAATACCAAGAAACCAGTCACAAATTAACGATTTCCGTGCGTAATTGTCAAAGAGCACAAACATACTGCCAGTAAGAAAGGAAAGAATTGCTGAATCAAAAATAACAGAGAAAGAGCAAGTGGGCTGAGGTAGTAAGGATGGGGAAAAATGTAAAACATGCACATGAAATAAAAATGGGACGCTACTAGAAGCAGGAACGAGACGCAACCTTGGGGCAGAGGACCCAGTCCAGAAGTTTATTCTTGTTGCCCTGGGCGCCGGCGCCACAGCAGGGTTAAACCTGAACTCTGGCGGCGCCAGGAGCTGGCCGACTGGCTCCTCCCCCGCAGCCCGCCCCTTCCCGTGAGACCCCGCCCACCGGCCCCCACCTGTTCGCGTTCCCCCGCCCGCCCCGCGCCCCCTGGCGGAGCGAGCCTCGGCCCTGACCCCGGTACCAGCCTCCTCCCAAAAGCCTTGGCATTGAGGGAACCACCTACCGGCTGGCTGTTTCTCCCTATCGGACGGGGCCTTCCGCGTCATTGCTGGGATCCCAGAGCCTGGCCCGCCTAGAGCCGGTGCTAGAGAGTTAATGCAGCCCTGCCTCGGACCACACCTCACCTGCATAACTCCACCTGCCTGGACACTGGTTCTAGGTCCTCCCATAATCATCCCGCGGCCACAGAGGGGCTGTAAGTGGCACCCCCGGCCGAGGAGAGAGGACCCCAGCCTAGGCTCACGTCATCCCCCTACCTTGTCCACTAAGGCCACTGGCAGCTAAGTCTGAAGGGGAGCCCTTTAGGAAGGAACTTTCATTGAGCTTTTCTGAGAAAATTATATGTAAAAACTGAGTGAGCCGTTCAACTTCACATTCCAAGCCCTGTTGATATAAAATATGAGTTCCTGTGCAGGATGAGAAGAGGGGCTTTGTGGAGGGAGAAAAAACAAAATGCTCCCTCTTTACAGTAAAACACACACACACACACACACACATACACACACACACACACATATTACCATGCATTCTCACTGAAAATACAATAAAATGTAATGAAAAAAATCACATGTAACATCCCACAGAAAACAATAGATGTATTTTCCTAGCATTTTCTATGCTTGTTATACATCTATGTATTTTTAATTGGTAACATCCTATATAATACCTTTGTGTGCTCTTTTAAAAAATATTACATCACGACTATTTTCCTACCTTATTATAGTCTTTGAAGGATGATTTTTAAAAATTGTTGCCTAACTACCCATCATATTGATGTGCTATGATTTATTTAACTGTTTAAACCCTGGACATTTGCTTGGTTTCTGATTCTCCACTGTTGTAGAACGCATCATGCCGAAGAATCTTGACATAATTGATTATTCCATTAGAATAGCTTCCTAGAAGGTGAATTCCTGGGTTAAATTTATGAACTTGTAAAGGCTCCCCTGACATACTATTTAATTGTTTTCCAGAAAAATGGTGCTAATTTTCCTTCTTGCCGTCAGTATGAAACAACCCATCCACCCCACCACAAACAATAACAACTTTCTTCAGCATCGAATTATATTTATTTAAATTTTTGTCAATTCTGGAGGAGAAAAAGCAATTCTCCTTGTAGTTTTAATTTGTAGTTCTTTGATTTGAGAGGCTGTGTTTTTCATTTTATTGGTTATTTGTATTTCTTCCTTTGTGGTTGTCCGTTTTTATTTTTAGCCTATTTTTTTTTTTTACTGAGGAGATGAGTTTTTCTGATTGGTAACTAAGACTGCTTTGTACAATAGGGATATTTACCTCTTCTCATGTTTGCTGCAAATATTTTTCCTAGTGTAACATTTGCTTTTTAAAATAAATTTATATTTTTTGAAGGACAGAAATCCAGAATTCTATGTATAATATAATCAGATATACCAGTCTTTTCCTTCACATTTCTTCTCTTCTAAGATTATAAGCTTAACAATTCTCTCCCATCTCAGGACTGATTAAATATTTACTTTGTTTTCTGTAGTTTGTTCATGGTTTCTTCTTCTACATCTGACTCTTTAATCCACCTGGAATTTATTTTGGTGGCTGGTGAGAGGTGGGGTTCTAATTTGATTTTTCATCCAAGTATCCAATCTTCCCATTAACATTTATAGAATAATCTATTCCTTCCTAATTGGTTTTTTCCTCAAATATTGGGTTCTCACATACTAGGATTTATTTCGGGAGTTTCCATTAGGTTTCATTGATCTGTCATTACTGATTTTTCAGTAATGCCACAGGGACTTAATTACCTTAGTTTTGTAACACATTTTAATATCTAGTGGAGAAAGTCCCCATCAAAGGTCTTCTCTTTCAAAAACAATTAAGCTATCCTCTTTTATTTATTAAAACATCCTCAGAATCAGTAGGTTTCCACCTTCAAATTTCTAATTTTGTTTGTGTTTTCTTTTTTTCTTGATTAGATTGATTAGAAACTGGTATCTTTTGGATTCACAAATTCTGTTTTTCTTTTTTTAAATTCATTAATTCCTGTCTTTGTTATAAAGCTAATTTGTTTTGAGGCTTGTTCTGTTCTTCTAATGAATTCAATTTATTTTCATGCTTTTTATTTTAAATGAAAAATCTTAAGGATATTTTTCATCTGAGAACAACTTTGGTCACATCTGAGTTTTAATATATAGAGTTGTTATAATTTTTCAAATAGTCTTCAATGGTAGTTTTGAATAATTCTCTTTTGACCAAGTTGTAATTGAGGAGACTGCTTTAAAAGCCCCCCCACCCCCGCCAAAGTTTCCTTTTAATTGAAGTTTATGGCCTTGTTGTTAGGCCTTGTTGTTGTTGCCTGAATTTTTTTTTCTGTTGTTTTGAAACGTGTGGCCAAGAAGTTGATTAATTTTTGTAAATGTCAATGGATGCTTAAAAAGAAAATGTATTATTTGTTTATAGGCTACAAAGTTCAAAATTTATCAGTCAATTAAAACATTAAAAACTCAGATCGTCTATCTCCTTATTTATTTTTGCATAAAAGTTCACAGTTTTCCTGTGTATAATATTTTTATCCATATTAAATGGTTCCTTTGGACCATTTAATGGTTTTGGCTTTGAATTCAACTTGGTTTAAAATGAGGATTTCTACTCAATTGCCGTTTGGTTTGTACTTAACTAATAAATTTTGCTATTCACTTATTTTTCTGGGTTCTTCCGTTTTAGGTACCTCTCTTGTAAACAGCGTAAAATTAAATTTTGCTTTAAAATCCTATCTAAGTAAGGGACATTGTCTTCTAATTGGGGAGGTAAATTCAATTATGTTGATTGTTATAAATTTTAAGTTTGGTTTCCTCTCATCTTGTTTCAGGCTTTCTGTTTTTAAATTGTTCCTTCCTGCTTCCTTTATTTTTCTGTCTCTGATGATGTTTGTGTGTCTCATCCAGGAATGTGGAAAATGCACATTCTCAAGGTAGGGAAAAGCAAGGCTCTCAGGCAGGGGGTTGGGGGTCCCGGGTCTGCTGACCCCTGGCTCCATGACCCAAGGCACATTGCATAACGGTAGCCTCCCTGGGCCTCCATTTCCTCACGTGTAGGATGAAGATAATGATAGTCCCTGTACCTCATAGAGCTGTGTCTGGATTAAGTGAAATAACACCTGGCTGATGCTATCGTTATCATTATTATACTTATAAAATTCTCCCTGTGGTTGCCTTTAGCTTTAAAAAATGATTTAAACTATATTTCTCTAATTATTAAAATTGAGACATAAGGCTTTTAAAATTCTCTTCTACTTAAGATGATGAATTTATCATGCTTTTACTAATCCTTCCTAGACAACTTCTCTCAACTTTTTTTTTTTTTTTTTTTTTTTTTTTGCGGCATGCGGGCCTCTCACTGTTGTGGCCTCTCCCGTTGCGGAGCACAGGCTCCGGACGCGCAGGCTCAGTGGCCATGGCTCATGGGCCCAGCCGCTCCGGGGCATGTGGGATCTTCCCGGACCAGGGCACGAACCCGTGTCCCCTGCATCAGCATCCGGACTCTCAAACACTGCGCCACCAGGGAAGTCCCTTCTCTCAACTTTTTAATCTGAGAGTTAGCAACCCTCTCATTATTATGGAATTATTATTTTGTTGCATACATTTACTCTTTCCAGAATCTACTTTTTCTTTGACATTAGAACTTCGTTTTACAATCAGGTTTAAATGTAGTCTGGATTTCATGTTTACCTGGTTTCAATACTGTCTACCTGTCTTTCTTTCATATAGTTCCATTATTAAGATCTTAATCGTGATTCATCCCTTGGTCAACGGACACACAAGCTCCAAAAAAAAGTGTAGGTTGTAGCCTTCTGAGCCCGCAAAACTCCAAGAATGACTTTTGTTCCTCTTGTTTCCTCATGTAAATGACACGAATGCCCTAATGTCTCCTGGAATTTAGGGTTCTGAGGAAAAGTCAGCTCTGTGTTGCCTATGTGCTTCTAGGATTGTTTAACCTTATGATTCAGAACATTTTCCAGAAAAAAAATTATTTTTCCCCCTATTCTAAGTGGAAAACAGGAAACTTTTTGATCTGAATAATCTTAACCTCCCCACGACCGCCCTGGCAGGCCAATTCTGATAAAGTTTTCTTCATGTATGTCCTTGATTTTGCTTTTATCCAAATCATTCTGGTTTCTTCCTCCAAAATAACTCTAGAGCTAGGATTTAGCCTTGATTCTGCAGCTTCCACTTCTGTCCTATTCACCCTCTTCTCTCATCTCTTTGTTCTTGTCTTCTACATTTGGAGAGAACTTTGTTTGTCCTTCACATTCCGCATTTTAAAAAATTCAGTGCCCCAATGTGGATTTTCTTTTTGCTAAAACATTTTCATTTTCTGTGAACTCTAGGCTTATGTGAACCAGATACATTTTCATTTCATATCTGCCCACTCCTCTCTATCATAGAGATCACATCTTCTTGCACTCTGTAAGGGATGCCCAAGAATTTTCAAATGTTGCTTTCTGTTCCTCATGATTAAACGTTATTCTGCATCTTCAGAATTATTTTCCTCTTTCTTAATGCTGCACATTTGTTTCAAGGCCTCCTGTATGATTCCCCTTCCCTCCCCTCCTCAGTCTCCCCCACCCACCCCCTGCCGGGAATTCATCTTTGAATTAGGAGTGATCTATCCAGACCTGGCACCCGGCAGCAGGATTGCCCTAGGCTGCTCCTCTGCCCAGCGGGGTGCTGATTTCCCCTTCCTCTAGCTAGAGGGCAGGGTTCCAGTTCTAGCAGGCTTCAACCAATGTGACAGGATACTTTCCTATCCTTACTAACTAGTCCTCTCATTCCCCGAACCAGTGGTTTGTATCCTCTAAAGTCATGGACTCCTGCTAGTAAAAAATTTTTGAGCATGCACCCTCCCCCTGCTATATGTATATTTATTATAAATTGTCCACATGTATTACAGTCTACCTGCATATTAAGATTAGCAAAGATTAATTTTCTTAGATAAAAATAACTATGAATAGAAACTCTGATCATTTCTTCCCGTCGTCCCAGTGGGTCACTGTGCACGTGTTACACATTGGAGGTTGTGCCTGGCATCAGAGGGCCCGTGAGAACCCATTGCTCTCAGAGCTCTTCCCAGCTCTGCCCAGCACACAAAGCCTCTATTTGGGCACGTGTGTCAACCTCGTGCTATGTACTTCCTTCTGTAGACCTTCTCTCTGCTTCTTTCTTGGAGCTGAAGCCCCTGGCGGAGGTGGTAGGAGATTGTGGGAAGGAGATGGGGAGGAGGAGGGAACTGTTCTTGCTCCCAGCTTCCGGCTGGTGCAGACCTGGGTGTCTTGGACAGAAGCAGAAGAGACTGGAGGAAGGAAGCCTCTTTTTATCTTCCTTATGATGGGAGGAGTGGCTCTCTTTTAATGAGAGAAAGAATGGCCACTCATTGTTTTTCTCCAGTTCCAGCAGCCAGGTCTCCAGAATCCATTTTCTCATGAAAATGCCAATATACAGACTTAGATGAAAGTTCACACCATCACCAAAGACCTGTTGATAGGCTGGAAGGCCTGAGATACTGACACAGCCTGTGAGCAGAATTTGGAGCCTCAGGAGAGAAGAGGCCAAAGGGATTCCAGTCACGAGGGTAGGACGTCATTTACAAAACTTGGCTCGGGATCACAAGACTCAGCCCACTCTGTCAGTGTCATGGGAGGCCTTGTCGCTCCTCCCAGGGAGATAAACAGCCACATGTGAGCTGGCAGACTTCGTTCAGGGCGTGCCAGGAAAGCCCCCTTCCTGCCTTGCTGCCTTTAGGCCTGGGGCCCCCCGTGGTCTCTCCACCAGCTCAGCTGCTTGGCGTGTGACAGTGTTTAATGAGGAGGTTCCTCGGATGGGCTCTGGGAGGCCTGTGGGAGGCTGGCACGTGACCAGGAGAATCCCAGAGAATGGGGAGTGCCACACTGTCAGGCCTCAGAACCCATGATGTAATGTTTCACCGGGGTCCAAGGAAAACAAGCCTGCTGTTGATACTGCCCTCCCAGCAACCAGGCGCTGCCCTCCCCATAGCAGGCTGTTCTGGGTAATTACTGATTCCCTCTCCCTCCTTGGAAGGAGGAAATGTGAAAAACCTTTATTGTCACATAAAAGCCAACCCCAGATATGAGAAATGTCTTTCAAAATGAGTCTTGCTGAAGAGGGATTTCCATAGCAACTTCAGAAGTGTGTGTTCACAGCTAGAGATGCATCCGGGCTGATGAAACCCACCTGGAATGTGAACAAGCCCTGCTCTGGGCATCAGCAGAGGGGAGTTTTTCTAGAGCCTGTCATGCTGCTATGTGACCTTGGGCGAGTCCTTTACTCTCTCTGCTGTCTCAGATGACAGAATTGTCATTGATCAGGCTGAGAGAGAAAAACGGAATCTTCCCCACATTGGACAGGGCAGGTCCTTCCACCCTGGTCCGAGGCTTCAGTCCTCCAAAGCACCGCCTGCCTCCAGTTTCTGTCCGGTCTCTGGTTGAATAATTCCTATCTCAGTCTCTGCCAATCTTGCTGATTATTTGACATTGGGGAAGGACAATGCTCATTTAAGCTTGATTCTAAAAGAAATTGCTTGGTCTTTTTAAAAGAAGCACTTTGCCTGATTAGGAAAGAATATACTTACTCATAAACGCTTCCACAGCTCCATAGGTCAGATTCCTGGGAAAGAGTCACTGGGACGCTGCGATTTGAGTGTGGGAGGTTTGTTGGGGCTGCTCTCAGGATCAACACCCATGGGCCCTGAGGGACATAGGACTGGGGAGAGGGAGGGGTTGAAGTGCCATGTGATCCCTCAGGAGCCCTGGAGCCAGGAAGGCCCTGCAGAGCTGTGAGGTAAAGGGGCTGGGCCTTTCAACTCCTACACTGACAAGTCATTGGATGCTTGCTGCCCTGGGCAGGAGGCTTGATCTTAGCTGAAGCAGCTCCCTTCATCCAGGGCAATTCTGCCACAGCTGACAATCCCAGCTGAGGGAGTGAGAGCCTGGGCCGAGAGGGGGCCCCGGGGTGGCATACCACAGCATCCACTACACTCGGGTATGTTTGAATTTAACCTGAAGGCAGCCCTGAAGACAGGGTGGTAAAATGGTTAAAAGCACAGACATCAGAGGCAGGCAAAACAGCAAGACTGGGATTTAAGTGCCAGTCTCAGTGGCTGTGAGACGCTCAGATCGGGAAAGTCGCCAGGGGAGTCTAGGCCACAGTTTCCTTGTAAGTGCAGGATTCAGCCTGGGCTGGTGAGACAAACATGAAGTTCAGAGTCAGAAGCAAGTTCAAATTCTGGCTCCATATTTACTGGCTCTGTGACCTCGGGCTAGTTACTTTACATCAGTTTCCTCCGCTCTAAAATGAGGACAATCACAGTGCCTCTACCACAGGGCTACTGGGAGGGCAAATGGAGATAACAGTGAAGTATTTCACACAGAACTGGCACAGGGTAAGCTCCCAAAAAACAGGGGCAATGATAACACCCCACATGTTTTAATATATCTCATGTGAGATCTAAGCAAAAGCCTTTTGGTCAAAGGGTCTTTTCACAAGAGAAGGGGAAGCTTTAGGAGAACCTTTGATTTGCTCGTTGCTTCTCTGTGCCTTTGCCTTGGACTTCAGCTGGGCATATCAGTCATCTCCGAAGACAGAGGCCCATGGTCTGATAGAGGCCAGGTCAACCCAGCCCCAGTGTGGAGGTCATAGAGTGTCATTCAGTGCCAAATAGCATGCAACAGAGTACTCTGCAAACTACACACTCGGATGATGAAGCACGCTCATCATCCAATAAAAAATCATCACCCAGACTTCTGACAGGTTCAATAAACAATGAAACTCACTTGCTGGTACTTTGTTCCATGTTTGCGCATCTGAAAAATGGGGTAATGATACACACCAAACAGGGTCGATTTGAGGACGCGGAAGATTTCAAACACCTTAAGGGGCTATGCAAATTCAATTATTATTGCTGTTAGAAGACTCAGCTTTGATCAATTAAAAAGGAAAACAGGAAGAGCATAGGTCCACATATAGTAGGAATTGGTTTGTTCTAATTATAAAAAGGCAGCCACAAGATTCCCAAGAGTTATCAAGAGATCTCCGTTATTAGTATGAATAGTCACTATCATGATCACAGTGTACGCTTCACATACGTTATCTATTTGACTCCAACAACAAATCCTATAAAGTTGGTATTATTATCCCCAGCTTGCAGATGAGAAAACTGAGGCCCAGACTGGCACCATATTGCTCAGCTAAGGGAACTATGAGGAATCTGGGGTTGGAACCCAAACATATGCTTTCTCCATTGCAGAAAGAGTGTCTGCTTACCAGAGAAAATTCATGAAGCCTGGTGAGTTATGGTCCTACTTAGAGCAGATGTTATAATGTCAGCTGCTGAGTAATGATGGGGTTCTGAATACATGGGTATCGTGGGTCCTTCAGGCTTTGTATGTGAGAAATGTCTCCCAGCATGGCACTGGCTCTCAGAGACTGACCCTGCCATGTGCAGGGGTCCCTGTCTGGCTGCAGCAGAATGGCCTCTTTATCTGACTGTGTGTCTGCTGGCCAAACATCTGAAAGAACTGTCTGCACACAGAACATTTCAAAATAGGTGGGAAATCTGGTTCAGTGAACCCCTGAGATATTGTTAGACTAACTCTCCTCCAGACTTCTTTTGCTTGTTTTATCCCTCCTGGGACACTGGTACATGGAAGATTTGATAATACAATTTTTTGTGTGTGTGTGGTACGCGGGCCTCTCACTGCTGTGGCCTCTCCCGTTGTGGAGCACAGGCTCCGGATGCACAGGCTCAGCGGCCATGGCTCACGGGCCCAGCCGCTCCGCGGCATATGGGATCTTCCCGGACCGGGGCACGATCCCATGTCCCCTGCATCGGCAGGCGGACTCTCAACCACTGCGCCACCAGGGAAGCCCTGACAATATAATTTTATGTGATAATGAATGAAGGGTGATCTGAGTAAATTACACAGGACGCTTGACCAGGCCTCCCAGCATACTAAAAATAACCTCTCTCAAGTAAATATATATCTACCTTCTATCTCAAGTGATCCTCACTTTAAAATGAGGACACTGAGGCCCAGAGAGGTGAAGTGACTTGCTCAAGTCTCACGGCTACTTAGGGGCAGAATCCAGGTTTTTAACCTCAGTGTTCAGACTCCACATATGAAATCAGAGAAAATGAATATCCAGGACAAGCTTGAAAGGGAGAGGAGTCAGTAAGGGCAGCTTGAGGATGGCGGTGGAAACGGGTAGCCACAGACCTACCCTTGAGCCTTGATGATGGCAGTTCTGAGGGGCTGGCATGATGCCCTAGAGCCCCAGATCTCTATTAGGCCATATCCCCCTTCTCTCCTACCAGCCACCAACCTCCCAAAACAATGTTTCCCAACAGTGAGGTACTTCTCAAACTTTAAGGTGCATACAAATCACCAGTGAACTTGTTAAAATGCAAATTCTATTCAGTAGTTCCAGGGTGAGGCCTGAGATTCTGCAGTCTAACAAGTTACCAGTGATGCTGATACTGCTGGTCTGTGGACCAAATTTTTGAGTAGTGAGGCATCCATAGTGATGTACAATGAAAAGCGTTGGTGGGTGAATACTCTTGAGAAAATCTGGACTAAACAAAATTAAACCAGTTTCATTACTGCAGGACTTCTCAGAGCCTTTAAAATGCTAGCGAACATCCTTAATCTCCAAGAGGGAGAGATAATGCAGAAATTGCAAAGTGTTATATGTGAGAAAGGGGTAATGATATAACCAGAACGCTTTGAGATATACTGGTTTACAAAGAATAGGAAATGAGGATTATATATGCATTTTTCCCAGCTTACCTTGGTTCCAATGTTTCAATGTTGCAGTTCATATTCAGCCCCAACCCGGTCCTCTCCTCTCCCATTTTCTCCTGAGGTGTCTGGGTACATGCCTGATTCTTCCATCAGACCACATACATCTGGCTCCCCCACACCCCGCTCCTCCTCCCTTCCCCCATCCCAACATGCGCTGTGTGCTCAGAGGCCCCGGTCGAGTGGAGAACCCGACCCGCTGGAATACCTTTCGCAGACGCGGACGGTCCAGGCAGCGATGATCCACAGTGAGATGCTGAACACGAGGAGCACGGTGCCGGGGCAGATGGTCATGAGGGTCTTCATGACGAAGCGCGTGTTGAAGTTGATCTTGTTGAGGGCCCCGATGCTGCGTGACGAGGCGTCGGTGAAGAGCTTGCTGTGCAGTAGCATGACGCGGGCGATCAGGTACAGGCGCAGGAACATCGGGATGGACAGGATGATGTCCACGTCGGCCTCCGCCCGTGAGGGTGTGTAGGAGAAGGCCAGGCGCGCCGTCCAGAAGAACTTGTACTCGCCAGGAATGGGGTGGATGGCGCACACCAGCATCTCCAAGCTGATGTAGAGGATGCGCTCGTAGGTCATGGCTATCCGCCAGTCGTCCGCACCATTGTCGATCACGAAGAGCTGTGGGAGCAGACAGCCTTGTTAGCACAGCCAGGATGGAACCACACAGCGGGGGCGAGGGAGGATCCGGCAGCTGATCCGCCTCATGGCCCTCTTTGGAGGCCTCGCCTGGGTGAAGAGAGCCCTGGACAGGGAGTCAGGAGACCTGGCTAAGACACGTCAATCTCTGGGCCTCCATTTCTGTAAATTGCTTCCCAAGATTCCTTCCAGCTCCAAGGAGCCCCTAAACTGGTTGTTTCATGACTAGGAAGATGAACAGCTCACTTGTATTGAACACAGGTCCCTGGGCCCCTGCCAGGCCCTGAGCTGAGCCCTGAGGGGGATGCGGAGATGAAAAAGCTATGTTTCCTGAGTGAACTCATAGGGCTGGCACAGACTCCTCTTCCCACTGGGAGAAAAGTGCCTGCTGGCAGCACTTTGCTCTCTGTCGGTGGTGGGGTGTTAGTGGTGTGGGCCCTGGAGCCAGACTGCCTGGGTCTGGATCCTGATCCCAACACGAACTAGCTCTGTGACCTTCAGCAAGTTACTGAGCCTCTCTGTGCCTCAGTTTCCTCATCTGGGGACAATGATAATAATACCTGCTGCATAGTGGTCGCTATGTGGCTGCAATGGATTAGTACGTACAAAGTGAAGAGAATCCTGTCTAGCACCCAGCTCTGTAAGTATTAGCTATTGTTATTTTTAGCGTTATTAATCCATGGGGTCTCTTTCTGTTCATGAGGGTTGGGCTCAGTGATGTCTAAGCTCCCTTCCGGCCCTAACCTTCCTTCCACAAAGATGAGGCTCCCACTGTCGCACCAGGAGGACTGGCAAAGCAGCCGAAACAAGCCTTCACTGAGCATCTGCTATGTGCTGGGTTCGCATACTGGGAAGGCCCAGGCTTGTTCTCAAGGAGGTCCCACAGTGGGGGGTCTCCCACACCCAATGACTGTGAAGGGGGCCTCACGTTCTTCCCCTCCATGGCCCCAGTCTCCACATCTGTGAAATGCAAGGCCTCTGAGATCCACCTTGGACATCTGAAGGTTCTGATTCTTAGAAGGTGAGGTCTGCAGTCAGGGGCCTGTGCTGGTCATGGGGACCTCCTGGACAGGTATGCGCCTCACTTATGAGAGGCGATGGAAGCATTTATCCTCATGATAATCCTGGGAAGGATTCATGGCCAGAAGGAAATTAGGCTGCGTTAGAAAGAAATTAATGTTGGGGCCAGGGTTGGGTGGAAGAAGTTTGATTTAACCTGGAAATACACCCTTCAGCATGGAGGGAGTAACAGAGAGTTTAGGTCAGCGTGGATTGGGCGTGCTGGTTGAAGGCTGAGCTAAGCCTTGCTTGCCCTCACACTTCACCCCACTTCACAGGGAGCTTAGGAATGGAGAGGCCCTTTACTCTGTGTGTCCCCCTGTTTCCTCTGCAGTTTGGGCCAAAGGAACATTCTGCTGTGTTTTGAAGTTAGTCACCAAGCACCCTTCTCTTCTCCCTCCTTCACTGCCTGCCCTCTAGGCCACCATGCCCACAACCAAGGACCCAGGAGAGAAAACCGTGGCACCCATGTCTGGGGCCTCTGAGGGTAAAAAGGGCCCATCAAGGGATCTGTGTTGGGGGACTTCCCTGGTGGTCCAGTGGTTAAGACTTCGCCTTCCAACTCAGTGGGTGCGGGTTCGATCCCCGGTAGGGGAGCTAAGATCCCATGTGCTTCGTGGCCAAAAAACCAAAACATAAAACAGAAGTAATACTGTAACAAATTCATTAAAGACTTTAAAAATGGTCCACATCAAAAAAATCTTAAAAAAAAAAAGAGGATCTGTGTCATGTCTGAGACAAATTCAAGGTGAACCAATCAAGTCACATGACTTGAACAGGGGTCTCCTGCTTGCCTTACTTTTAGGGTGTGCCTGTGATATTTGTCTGCCTCATGGAGCAAGTGCCAGGCAACTCAGTGGGCTGCCCAGAGGCAAGGGCAGCTACAAAAGTGCACAGGGAGGGGAGGCAGCCTGTGAGAGCACCTCTCTCACCTTTCTGGACCATAGTTTCCTCTTCCTTCTGCCCTGGGACCTCACACAGCTATCATGGGGAGTAAGGGAGATAATGGGTATGAAGGGCTTCATAAACTACAAAAGATCATTCATTCATTCATTCATTCAACAAACATATGTTGGAGGCCCTCTATTTGCCAGGGAGCTGGGCATTCAGGGTTCAATGAAACAGCTCTGAGCATGGCCCCCTGTGATGAAGATCATGGAGGGGAACTAGAAGGCTCTATGGGAGCAAGTGGCTGAGGGGCTGACCTCTGCCCAGGCGGCTGTAATTAGTAAGGTGTGCTCTCTGAACAGGAGAGGGTACCCAGCACAACACCAGCCGAGACTCCCCCTCCCTCCTTCCCCAGCGCAGCTGAGCTGGGGGGTTTTCCAGACACAGGTTTCCACCATCAATTAGAGGGACCTAGAGGCTGCTCAAAGGATTCCCTCTGTTTCTAACTGCTGCCGACAGGCTGAGCCATGGCAACGCGACTGCCTGGCCAGACTCTTCAAATACAAAATGAAAACCATCCACCCTATAAGAACTGCATCAGGTTACTATAGCAACCGGGTTCATTCTGGGCAGGAACTGAAGTAAAGAGTCACAGGTTCCTTGGATTTCCTGATGGAGAATGAGATTATATACCATCCAAGTTAAAGGTGAGGCACATCGGCAGTTCTGCCCAGCTTGACAGGAGGGTGCTGGCCCCGGGGTGGTGTCCCCACCTGCCTCCCAGGTGCCCCGCTTCTGTTTCAGTTTCCTGGCGCACGGCTTGGGGTGGGGGGACGACATGGGTAGTGGAGTTGGAGGCTGATGAGCTAGACTGAAGTCTCACACATCCAGATACTTGCTGTGTGATCTTAGGCAGGTCACACCACTTCTCTGAGCCTATTTCTACATCTCTATCATCAGACTATTAACCTTGACCCTGTCCATCGCACGGGATTAGCATTAGGATCCAATAATACAGATAAGAGGGAATGTGCTTTACCAACTACAGTTGGGCCTCCATATCCATGGCTAAAGAACTGTGGATCCGGAGGGCTGAGGGTCCTACACCATTTTATATAAGGGACTTGGGCATCCTCAGTTTCCTGGAACCAACCCCCTGTGGATACCGAGGGATGACTATACTCTTAAAATGTGAGGGATTATTAATCCGGCTGGCTTGGGAGGCACTCATAAATAGTATGTATGGGGGCCAGCAGGGAGATATTTCAGGTGGCAGATTGAGAGGCTCTGCTAGACAGGGCTCCAGTGCAGGGATTTGTGGATCAGCAGTGTGGGCAATATGGCCCAGAAGATTCCATTGCTGTCCCATATGAGGATGCCCTTGTGCTTGCTCCCATCTGACTCCTGGAACCACAGTTCTCCAAGTGTAGCCTCACTCAGACTTAGGCAGGTAACAGTACCCCACACTGCCATGTCCTCACTCAGCATCCTGTTCATTCCTTACAAATCACAAATTTCAGTTATGTATTTATTCATGTTTGCTTGGTTTTTGCCTGTCTCCCCCACCCCAGAGCAGTGGTTCTTGACCTGTCTGCACATCAGAATCACTTGGAGAACTTGCCTAAAAATACCCACACTTGGACCCCAGACCAAACCTCTGGGCATGAGGCCCTGGCATTGGGATTTTTCTTAAGCTTCCTTGGGTAAGCCTAAAGTGTAACCTGGATTGAGACCCACCAGTCACAGCTGGACTGCCAAAGGGATAGGGCCGTGTCCACCTTGTTCCCTGTGGTATCTCCAGTGCCAGACCAGATCTTAGCATATATAGGTGTTGGGTAAATTCTTGCGTAGTGAATCAATAACTACTGCTTACTGTGTGACCATGGATGACTAAACACCCCTCTCTTGGGCTCAGTTTCCTCCTCTGAGGAATGAGGGGATAGATTGGATGATCCCCGAGGTACCTTCTGCTCTGAAGAGCCCTTATTCCATGGTCCTATCAGACCTTGTGTGTGGTCTCGGGGCACATGAGCTCCCAGGGGACAGGACCCATGCCTGGCTCATCTCACCTCTCCCCAAGGCCTGAGATGGTCCTGGTACACAGTGGGCAGTCAATAGAATTTTAGTGAGTAAAGGGGTGGGTAGGTGGATGACTGTGTCATGTGAAGAAAAGGACAGGTGGCCAGTGGCCCTTTTTAACCACCCAGAATGGAAACTCCCATAGAAAACTCATTGCTAAGCCTGTGAGTAATGAAGTACCTGACGATTTATCTTATGCCATAGGAAGGACATCCTCCTATTCCCAGGGGGTGGTCCAATCTGGAATAAAGGGTCACAGGTGATCTCCAAGCCTTAGAAAGTGCTGGAGAAGTGCTGGAGCACTGCTGGACCAGAGTGGGGAGGGTGGCAAAGGACTGTCCTTCCCTCCATTTGGGTCTCAGCCACCCATGACTGGTTCTAGAACAGCCTGACTGGTCACCCTGATGAATTTTGGAAGAGTGCTGAGGTGATATGGATGGGATCTGGCATGGGACAAGGGGTGCCAGAGGGCCCGTGGAGGTTTGGGGTGTGGGGTCTGCTCTGAGCTGTCACAGAGTAGAAGCCTCAGAGGCCGGGGGCTGACAAACATGTTTCCTTCTGACCTGGCCTGGGTTTCCCCTGAGTGAGGAAGGAAAGCCACGATCTCCAAACTGCTGTGTCTTTCTGCCTCACACGGTGATGCCGCTCATTTGGGGTATGGCCGGACTGAAGATGGAATGCTTTGGTGCCAGGGCCTGTGGTCACCTGCAAGTCCCACTCTTACCCCAGATAGTGTCCTGAACAGAGCTGGCTCCAGACCTGATCCTCTGCCACTTAACTGGTTCTAAGAGCCTGCGGGATTTTCAGCCTGTGGTATAATTCCAAGAGCTTTGGGAGGGAGATTTTATGTGAGAGAGCAATTCCAAACTTGCCTTCAAGGAGCTTGTAATTAGAAAGAAAGGAGAACCAACTTAGTCAATTCAACTCAACTCAATTCAAGAAAATAATTAGTAAGAACCAACTAATACTTGAAATTTGCTAAGAGAGCTGATCATGTGTTCTCAAAAAAATAAAAAAGGTAATGATGTGAGGGGGTAGATGTGTTAATTAACTTGACTGTGGTAATCATTTCACAATGTATATGTATATCAAATCAACACACTGTACACTATACAATTTTATCTGTCGATTATACCTCAATGAAAAAGAACCAACTAGGTGAGAACACTGTGGTGATATAAATATGAATCAGACACATGTCCCATGAATCAGCTCACAATCTCAAGGAGCTCTAGCATAAGAGAGGCATGATAAGGGCCCATCATGGAAAGCTTCTTAGGCAAGATAGGGATTCAGTAGTGCTTGGAAGGCCTGTATCAGCAAACCTGTTGTGGTGCCACCAAAATGCCACCAATTCCTCCCATCCCGTTTGTTTCTTTCTTCACATGTGACTTTGCTTCTCCTCCCAGCAAGAGGTACATACAGTCCATTTCTCAAGAGGTACAGTCCATTTCTCCCTTGAATCTGAACCTGGCCATGTGCCTTCCTTTGGCCAAAGGGACATTAGATAATGTGATGTAGCTGAGGTTTGTAGAATGTCAGTATGATGGGGCTTGCTGTAGACACATGGCCCCATTTTCCCTGTCACCCCAGCCTACAGCCAGCACCAGCTGCCAGGCACACGAGTGAGGTCATCCTTGACCAGCTGCATGACAGAAGCTCACCCCAAGTGAGACAGCAGAAGAACTACCAAGCTGAGCCCTGCCCTGATTGCTGACCCACACAATCGTGAGCTAAATGATTATTGTTTTAAGTCGTTAATTTTGGGGGTGCTTTGTCATGCAACAAAACTAATACATAAACAAATCTAATTCACGCGTTTACTTAGCATGCGTATTAGAAGTTGGGTGATTTGCCTGCCATGCCCAACACTTCTCTTTTAACTTCTCATGCCACAGCCCCTAGAAGGAACTTCCACCCTCACCCTGCCACCCCGCATAGTTAATCAGACAGGGATGGCCAGTCTATCTCAAGTAACTGGGTAACTGGATGAAGAGGGGATCACGATCAAGGGCAAGGCCAGCTTCCCCCAGCCCTGCCCCACCCAGTGGACGCATCATTTCATATATCAAAGAATAACTCAAAGCATTTAAAAAATTATTTTGCAAGCAGCTGTGTTATTTTGCATGCAATGTGTTTCTCACAGGCGAGGAAGTCAGCTGGTAGACTGAATCGAGGAGCAAAGGCAAAACAGAATTTATCGGGTGTGAAGAAGAAAAACTGCAGGGACTCTGGGAACAGTGAATCTTGTTGGCAAACTTGGGGGGTAAATTGATCAGCTGGCAGCTAGCAAAAAGGTCAGTGTGGCATTCCATCCTTGAGTGGCCAATTAGAGGTATCGAAGAAAACAGTTCAGTTATTTATGGGTTCTCCAGGAACACATGAATTTTAGCTGTGGCACATGGGTGTGTAACAGGCTCCCTCTCTGTAAAGTCTTCTGGGCTCTTCCATCTGCACCAGTCAGACCAGGTCTGCACGCTTCCCACACTGGAGTTTCTCACAGAGTAATCGTGTGGTTCACCAGCTCACCATGGGGGCCAACTCTGAAGGGTCATCTGGTCACCCCAGGACAGGTCATTTCATGTGCAATCACTGGAGCCCACCATGTGTTAGCTGCAGGACAGGAAATAGGCTGTCTCGACAGGGAGACACGGAGAATGTCCCAGAGCCCCCAGTGTCAACCTGACAGAGCACCAAGCACCAGGGAACCTGCCCTTTTTTTTTCCCCCTTTAGTGTAAATACATTTGGAGTTGATTCATTGGATTTGCTAGTTTCCCCCTTCTATTTTGAAAGACATGAGGCCTTTTCAATTCTTTATTTAAGCAATATCTTTCCTTAAAATGTTCTCAGCTAGTAGGGGAGATCCTGCTTAGACATTTTCTGACCCATCTGAAAAACTTTCATTCTTGCACAACTATGAATTTTTTTTAATTAAAGGAGAGAAAATGGAAAAGGCCCTTGTGTTCTCTACTATTCTCTCTCTGTGAGAGAAAAAAATCCAGGGAAAATTTCCATGATTAAAAAAAAATATATGCAGAAAAAAAGCAAGAGAAAAACATTAAAGATATTCTTAAAATCCAATAATAATATATATGTATTTTTTTCCCAAACTCCCTGGAGCATATATTCTTCATGTACATCATTACTATGGGGGTTTCCATGGAAACGACATCAAAAGTCCCGTAATACCTAATTAGGTTTCCCCAAGGACAAGAACTGATTGCCAGTGATGAAACGAATGTCTAGGTTTGCAGTAATGGTTAACATAAAATTTCCAGTCAGCAAATGCTCCTTGGAACTAGCTGAAGAAAGGGAGGAAGGAAAAGAAGGGAAGGTAAAAGAGAGGTCAGCAAGTAGGGTGGCTGTCAGAAAAGTCTATCATTCTACAACCAACAAGACTCTCAGAGGGTTGGAGTCCATGCTAGCCAGCTCTGAGTCTTTCTGAGAAGAAATCCTCCCCTTCTGAAACAGATACGACTTACTGGGCCACGTGTAATATTCTTTGGTGGCTCTTTGGCCTGGTCAGGGTTCTCCTGAGTGCCCCTAGCAGAGTTCATATGTGGTCTCCTGCAGTGGGCATGAGAACCCATGGGACCCTTGAGCCTGAAATTTGTTCGGGACTGCCAGAGACCAGTGGTGACCTTATTAAGCCCTTTCTTGTCCCCAGTTCGTAGAGAGTGAAAGCCAAGTTACAGCATTTGAGGAAGCCAGTATTTTTCACTCACATAACAAGAATCGTTAACAAGAATGGTGCCTGACCACGGCACCATTGGGGATAGAGTGCTCTGCCACTGAACATCTGTGTGTGGGCAAGTCCCTTTCCCTCTCTGGTCCTCAGATTCTTCATCTGTAACATGAAGGGTTGGATCCAATTTGTGGTTTTCCATTTTCTCCTAGCTGTGGAGCTGTTTCTTCTAGTGAGACTTTTCATTAAAGCCCAATACAGGAATCAGATAAACTCAGAGCTCTTCTGGTTGAAAGGGTAGAAAAGAGCATTCAAAGGCCAGTCATAAGAAGGCAGACAGCAGTAGCAAGACGAACTACAATCCTGCAGCCTGTGGAACAAAAACCACATTCACAGATAGATAGACAATATGAAAAGGCAGAGGTCTATGTACAAGATGAAGGAAAAAGATAAAACCCCAGAAAAACAACTAAATGAAGTGGAGATAGGCAACCTTCTAGAAAAAGAATTCAGATAATTATAGTGAAGATGATCCAGGACCTTGGAAAAGAACGGAGGCAAAGATTGAGAAGATGCAAAAAATGTTTAACAAAGAGCTAGAAGAATTAAAGAACAAACAAACAGAGATGAACAATACAATAAATGAAGTGAAAACTACACTAGAAGGAATCAATAGCAGCATAACTGAGGCAGAAGAACATATAAGTCACCTGGAAGACAGGATGGTGGAATTCATTGCCGCGGAACAGAATAAAAAAAAAAGAATGAAAAGAAATGAAGACAGCATAAGAGACCTCTGGGACAACATTAAATGCAACAACATTCGCATTATAGGGGTACCAGAAGGAGAAGAGAGAGAGAAAGGACTGGAGAGAATATTTGAAGAGATTGTAGGAGAAAACTTCCCTAACATGGGAAAGGAAATAGCCACCCAAGTCCAGGAAGCACAGAGAGTCCCAGGCAGGATAAATCCAAGGAGAAACATGCCGAGACACATAGTAATCAAACTGGCAAAAATTAAAGACAAAGAAAAATTATTGAAAGCAACAAGGGAAAAATGACAAATAACACACAAGGGAACTCCCATAAGGTTAACAGCTGATTTCTCAGCTGAAACTCTACAAGCCGGAAGGGAGTGGCATGTTATATTTTAAGTGATGAAAGGGATTAAAGTGATGAAAGGGAAAAACCTACAACCAAGATTACTCTACCTGGCAAGGATCTCATTCAGATTTGACAGAGAAATCAAAAGCTTTACAGACAAGAAAAAGCTAAGAGAATTCAGCAGCACCAAACCAGCTCTACAACAAATGCCAATGGAACTTCTCTAAGTGGGAAACACAAGAGAAGAAAAGGACCTACAAAAACAAACCCATAACAATTAAGAAAATGGTAATAGGAACATACATATCAATAATTACCTTAAACTTGAATGGATTAAATGCTCCAACCAAAAGACACAGGCTTGCTGAATGAATACAAAAACAAGACCCATATTTATGCTGTCTACAAGAGACCCACTTCAGTCCTAGGGACACATACAGACTGAAAGTGAGGGGATGGAAAAAGATATGCCATGCAAATGGAAATCAAAAGAAAGCTGGAGTAGTAATACTCATATCAGATAAAATAGACTTTAAAATAAAGAATGTTCCAAGAGACAAGGAAGGACACTACGTAATGATCAAGGGATCAATCCAAGAAGAAGATATAACAATTATAAATATATATGCACCCAACATAGGAGCACCTCAATAAATAAGGCAACTGCTAACAGCTATAAAAGAGGAGATCGACAGTAACACAATAATAGTGGGGGACTTTAACACCTCCCTTACACCAATGGACAGATCATCCAGACAGAAAATTAATAAGGAAACACAAGCTTTAAATGACACAATAAACCAGATAGATTTAATTGATATTTATAGGACATTCCATCCAGAAACAGCAGATTACACTTTCTTCTCAAGTGCTCATGGGACATTCTCCAAGATAGATCACATCTTGGATCACAAATCAAGCCTCAATATATTTAAGAAAATTGAAATCATACCAAGCATCTTTTCTGACCACAATGCTGTAAGATTAGAAGTCAATTACAAGGAAAAAATGAAAAAAACACAAACACATGGAGGCTAAACAATACGTTACTAAATAACCAAGAGATCACTGAAGAAATCAAAGAGGAAATCAGAAAATACTTAGAAACAAATGACAAGGAAAATACAACAATCCAAAACCTATGGGATGCAGCAAATGCAGTTCTAAGAGGGAAGTTTATAGCAAACAAGCCTACCTCAAGAAACAAGAAAAATCTCAAATAAACAATCTAACTTTACACCTAAAGAAACAAGAGAAAGAAGAACAAACAAAACCTGAAGTTTGCAGAAGGAAAGAAATCAAAAAGATCAGAGCAGAAATAAATGAAATAGAAACAAAGAAAACAATAGCAAAGATCAATAAAACTAAAAGCTGGTTCTTTGAAAAGATAAACAAAATTGACAAACCATTAGCCAGACTCATCAAGAAAAAGAGGGAGAGGACTCAAATCAATAAAATTAAAAATGAAAAAGGAGAAGTTACAACAGATGCCACATAAAGCAAAGCATCCTAAGAGACTATTACAAGCAACTCTATGCCAATAACATGGACAACCTGGAAGAAACGGACAAATTCTTAGAAAGGTATAACCTTCCAAGACTGAACCAGGAAGAAATAGAAAATATGAACAGACTAATCACAAGTAATGAAATTGAAACTGTTATTAAAAATCTTCCAACAAACAAAAGTGCAGGACCAGATGGCTTCACAGGTGAATTCTATCAAACATTTAGAGAAGAGCTAACAACCATCCTTCTCAAACACTTCCAAAAAAGTGCAGAGGAAGGAACACTCCCAAACTTATTCTATGAGGTCACCATCACCATGATCCCAAAACCAAAGATACTACAAAAAAAGAAAATTACAGACCAATATCACTGATAAGTATAGATGCAAAAATCCTCAACAAAATACTACCAAACAGAATGCAAAAACACATTGAAAGGATCATACACTATGATCAAGTGGGATTTATCCAAGGGATGCAAGAATTCTTCAATATATGCAAATCAATCAAATTTATACACCAAATTAATAAATTGAAGAAGAAAAACCATATGATCATCTCAATGGATGCCGAAAAAGCTTTTGACAAAATTCAACACCAATTTATGAAAAAAACTCTACAGAAAGTGGGCATAGAAGGAACCTACCTCAACATAATAAAGGCCATATATGACAAACCCACAGCAAACATCATTATCAATGGTGAAAAACTGAAAGCATTTCCTCTAAGAACAGGAACAAGGGTGTTCACTCTTGCTACTATTATTCAACATAGTTTTGGAAGTCCTAGCCACAGCAATCAGAGAAGAAAAAGAAATAAAAGGAATACAAATTGGAAAAGAAGAAGTAAAACTGTCACTGTTTGCAGATGACATGATACTATACACAGAGAATCCTAAACATGCCGCCAGAAAACTACTAGAGCTAATCAATGAATTTGGTAAAGTTGCAGGATACAAAATTAATGCACAGAAATCTTTTTCATTCCTATGCACTAACGATGAAAAATCTGAAAGAGAAATTAAGGAAACACTCCCGTTTACCACTGCAACAAAAAGAATAAAATAACTAGGAATAAACCTACCTAGGGAGACAAAAGACCTGTATGCAGAAAACTATAAGACACTGATGAAAGAAACTAAAGATGATATAAACAGATGGAGAGATATACCATGTTCTTGGATGGGATGAATCAACATTGTGAAAATGACTATACTACCCAAAGCAATCTACAGATTCAGTGCAATCCCTATCAAATTACCAATGGCATTTTTTACAGAACTAGAACAAAAAATCTTAAAATTTGTATGGAGACACAAAAGACCCTGAATAGCCAAAGTAGTCTTGAGGGAAAAAAACGGAGCTGGAGGGCTTCCCTGGTGGTGCAGTGGTTAAGAATCCGCCTGCCAATGCAGGGGACATGGGTTCAAGCCCTGGTCTGGGGAGATCCCACATGCTGCGCAGCAACTAAGCCCATGCACCACAACTACTGAAGCCTTTGCGCCCTAGAGCTGTGCTCTGCAACAAGAGAAGCCACCGCAGTGAGAAGCCCACGCACGGTAACGAAGACCCAATGCAGCCAAAAATAAATAAATAAATAAATTTAAAAAGAAAAAAAAAAAAGACTCATTTCAACCTCCTAGAAACTTCTGGTTTCTTCTGCAATTTCTCTAAAAAAAGAAAAAAAAAAAAAAAAAGGAAGCTCAAGGAATCAAACTCCCTGACTTCAGACTATACTACAAAGCTACAGTTATCAGGACAATATGGTACTGGCACAAAAACAGAAATATAGATCAATGGAACAGGATAGAAAACCCAGAGGTAAACCCACGCACGTATGGTCAACTAATCTATGACAAAGGAGACAAAGATATACAATGGAGAAAAGACAGTCTCTTCAATAAGTGGTGCTGGGAAAACGGGACAGCTACACATAAAAGAATGAAATTAGAACACTCCCTAACACCATACACAAAAATAAACTCAAAATGGATTAAAGACCTAAATGTAAGACCAGACACTATAAAACTCGTAGAGGAAAACATAGGAAGAACACCCTTTGACATAAATCACAGCAAGATCTTTTTTGATCCACCTCCTAGAGTAATGGAAACAAAAACAAAAATAAACAAATGGGACCTAATGAAACTTAAAAGCTTTTGCAAAGCAAAGGAAACTACAAACAAGATGAAAAGACAACCCTCAGAATGGGAGAAAATATTTGCAAATGAATCAATGGACAAAGGATTAATCTCCAAAATATATAAACAGCTCATGCAGCTCAATATTAAAAAAACAAACAACCCAATCCAAAAATGGGCAGACCTAAACAGACATTTCTCCAAAGAAGACATACAGATGGCCAAGAAGCACATGAAAAGCTGCTCAACATCACTAATTATTAGAGAAATGCAAATCAAAACTATAATGAGGTATCACCTCACACCAGTTATAATGGGCACCATCAGAAAATCTACAAAGAACAAATGCTGGAGAGGGTGTGGAGAAAAGGGAACCGTCTTGCACTATTGGTGGGAATGTAAATTGATACAGCCACTACAGAGAACAGTATGCAGGCTCCTTAAAAAACTAAAAATAGAACTAGCATATGACCCAGCAATCCCACTACTGGGCATATACCCTGAGAAAACCATAATTCAAAAAGACACTTGCACCCCAATGTTCATTGTAGCACTATTTACAATAGCCAGGGCATGGAAGAAACCTAAATGCCCATCGACAGATGAATGGATAAAGAAGATGTGGTACATATATACAATTAAATATTACTCAGCCATAAAAAGGAACGAAATTGGGTCATTTGTAAAGACGTGGATGGATCTAGAGACTCATACAGAGTGAAGTAAGTCAGAAAGAGAAAAACAAATATCATATATTAACACATATATGTGGAACCTAGAAAAATGGCATAGATGAACCAGCTTGCAGGACAGAAATAGAGACACAGATGTAGAGAACAAACGTATGGACACCAAGGGGGGAAAGTGGCGGGAGGATGTGGTGGTAGTGTGATGAATTGGGAGACTGGGATTGACATGTATATACTAATACGTATAAAATGCATAACTAATAAGAACCTGTTGTATAAAAAAATAAATAAAATAAAATTCAAAAAGACAAAAAAAAAAAAAGGCCAACTCATTCACCTCGTCCTCCGCCTAGCTCTCTGTGGTGGCCCATAACCCCCCATAGAACCCTTCTGTTGAAAAACCGTTGGCTGGACCAGTTGGCCTCTAGTTACAATGAGGGATAAGTTGTGGTACTGGAAATCAAGGTGCTTTAGATCTACTTCAAGCGATGCTGGGTGCACGGGCATGGAACTTTTACCAGATCAGTTTGCTCTTTCATTCTTTCTCTGTCTCTGTCTCTCTCTCTCTCTCTCTCTCTCTCTCTCTCTCTCTTTCTCTCTTTCTCTCTTTCTTTTTTTCTTTCTTTCTGGGTTGAGTCCCTAATATGTGACAGTCACCATACCAAGCTCTGGGGATACAGCAAGAACAAGTAAACAAAACCTCTATCATCATGGAGCTTACGTTCTAATGGAGAAAAACAGATAAGAAACAGGTAAACCATTTAATTTCAGTACGTGATGCCTGCTAGGAAGAAACAAGAGCAGTCTGGGTAGAAGTTGTGCTGTCTTGGACAGGCAGTCCAGGCAGGACTCTCTGAGAACTGAACCTTTGAGTGAAAGGTAAACCCTGCAAAGGTAAGCACTGCAGGCAGAGGGGACAGCATGTGCAAAGCAGGATAGAGCTTGGAGCATTTGAGAAATGAAAGAAAGAAGGCCAATCTAGGAAATAAGTGATGGGTGGTACCAGATGAGGCCAAGAAAGTAGCAGGACCCAGATCACTGGGACCTGGGAAGCCAGGGTAGGAGCAGCTGGAGGGGCAGGGAGACCACAGGCCCACCCCCTCAGGGCCGAGTCCATGTCATCACCACTTTCTGAAGACAGACTGTACACAGATTGAATACTTGTCTGCATTAGTCAGCTTGGGCCACCATAACAAAGTACCACTGACTGGGTGGCTTAAGCAACAGAATTTTTCATTTTCTCACAGTTCTGGAGGCTGGAAGTCTGAGATCCAGGTAGTCAGTATGGTCGGGTTCTGGCGAGGACTCTCTTCCTGGCTTGTAGACAGCTGCCTTCTCACTGTGTTCTCACATGGCAGAGAGAGTGAGAGAGACAGAGAGAGATGTCTCTTCTTATAAGGCCACAGTCCTATCAGATTGGGCTACTACTATACCTCTTTTAACCTTAATTATCTCCTGAAGACCCTATCTCCAAATATAGTCACATTGGGGATTAGGGCTTCAACATATGGATTTTGAGGGGGACACAATTCAGTTCATCACAGTGTCCATATGTGTCCAAATTATCCCAAAGCCCAACTACAGGCCAAACCAAGTGATTCTGCACATACTATCTCATTGCAACATCACAACCTTCCTGTAAAGAAGTAATATCATGCCCATTTTGCAGATGGAGAGACTGACCCAGAGAGGTTAAATCGATTGCCCAGGGCCCTGCATTCTACTTTTGTTTTTTAACATCTTTATTGGAGTATAATTGCTTTAAAATGGTGTGTTATTTTCTGTTTTATAACAAAGTGAATCAGCTATACATAAACATATATCCCCATATCTCCTCCCTCTTGCATCTCCCTCTCACCCTCCCTATCCCACCCCTCTAGGTGGTCACAAAACACCGAGCTGATCTCCCTGTGCTATGCGGCTGCTTCCCACTAGCTATCTATTTTACATTTGTTAGTGTATATAAGTCCATGCCACTCTCTCATTTCGTCCCAGCTTACCCTTCCCCCTCCCCGTGTCCTCAAGTCCATTCTCTACATCTGCGTCTTTATTCCTGTCCTGTCCCTAGGTTCTTCAGAACCTTTTCTTTTTTTTAGATTCCACATATATGTGTTAGCATATGGTATTTATTTTTCTCTTTCTGACTTACTTCACTCTGTATGACAGTCTCTAGGTCCATCTACCTCACTACAAATAACTCAATTTCGTTTCTTTTTATGGCTGAGTAATATTCCATTGTATGTATGTGCCACACCTTCTTTATCCATTCATCTGTCGATGGACACTTAGGTTGCTTCTATGTCCTGGCTATTGTAAATAGAGCTGCAATGAATATTGCGGTACATGACTCTTTTTGAATTACGGTTTTCTCGGGGTATATGCCCAGTAGTGGGATTGCTGGGTTGTACAGTAGTTCTATTTTTAGATTTTAAGGGACCTCCATACTGTTCTCCATAGTGGCTGTATCAATTTACATTCCCACGAACAGTGCAAGAGGGTTCCCTTTTCTCCACACCCTGTCCAGCATTTACTGTTTGTAGATTTTTTGATGATGGCCATTCTGACTGGTGTGAGGTGATACCTCATTGTGGTTTTGATTTGCATTTCTCTAATGACTGGTGATGTTGAGCATCCTTTCATGTGTTTGTTGGCAATCTGTATATCTTCTTTGGAGAAATGTCTATTTAGGTCTTTTGTCCATTTTTGGATTGGATTTTTTTTTTGTTTTGTTTTGGTTTTTTTTGATACTGAGCTGCATGAGCTGCTTGTAAATTTTGTAGATTAACCCTTTGTCAGTTGCTTCATTTGCAAATATTTTCTCCCATTCTGAGGGTTGTCTTTTCCTTTTGTTTGCAGTTTCCTTTGCTTTGCAAAAGCTTTTAAGTTTCATTAGGTCCCATTTATTTATTTTTGTTTTTATTTCCACTTCTCTAGGAGGTGGGTCAAAAAGGATCTTGCTGTGATGTATGTCATCGAGTGTTCTGCCTAGGTTTTCCTCTAAGAGTTTTATAGTGTCTGGCCTAACATTTAGGTCTCTAATCCATTTTGAGCTTATTTTTGTGTATGGTGTTAGGGAGTGTTCTAATTTCATTCTTTTACATGTAGGTGTCCAGTTTTCCCAGCACCACTTATTGAAGAAGCTGTCTTTTTTCCATTGTATATTCTTGCCTCCTTTATCAAAAATAAGGTGACCATATGTGTGTGGGTTTATCTCTGGGCTTTCTATCCTGTTCCATTGATCTATATTTCTGTTTTTTGTGCCAGTACCATACTGTCTTGATTACTGTGGCTTTGTAGTATAGTCTGAAGTACAGGAGCCTGATTCCTCCAGCTCCATTTTTCTTTCTCAAGATTGCTTTGTCTATTCGGGGTCTTTTGTGTTTCCATACAAATTGTGAAATTTTTTGTTCTAGTTATGTTAAAAATGTCATTGGTAGTTTGATAGGGATTGCATTGAATCTGTAGATTGCTTTGGATAGTATAGTCATTTTCACAATGTTGATTCATCCCATCCAAGAACATGGTATATCTCTCCATCTATTTATATCATCTTTAGTTTCTTCCATCAGTGTCTTATAGTTTTCTGCATACAGGTCTTTTATCTCCTTAGGTAGGTTTATGCCCAGGTATTTTATTCTTTTTGTTGCAATGGTAAGTGGGAGTGTTTCCTTAATTTCTCTTTCAGATTTTTCATCATTAGTATATAGGAATGAAAAAGATTTCTGTGCATTAATTTTGTATCCTGCTACTTTACCAAATTCATTGATTAATTCTAGTAGTCTTCTGGCGGCATCTTTAGGATTCTCTATGTATAGTATCATGTCATCTACAAACTGTGACAGCTTAATTTCTTCTTTTCCAATTTGTATTCCTTTTATTTCTTTTTCTGCTCTGATTGCTGTGGCTAAAACTTCCAAAACTATGTTGAATAATAGTGGTGAGAGTGGACAACCTTGTCTTGTTCTTGATCTTAAAGGAAATAGTCTCAGTTGTTCACCATTGAGAATGATGTTGGCTGTGGGGTTGTCATATATGGCCTTTATTATGTTGAGGTGAATTCCCTCTATGCCAACTTTCTGGAGGATTTTTATCATAAATGCGTGTTGAATTTTGTCAAAAGCTTTTTCTGTATCTATTGAGGTAATCATATGTTTTTTCTCCTTCAATTTGTTAATATGGTTTATCACATTGACTGATTTGCATAAGTTGAAGAATCCTTGCATTCCTGGGATAAACCCCACTTAATCATGGTGTATGATCCTTTTAATGTGCTGTTGGATTCTGTTTGCTACTATTTTGTTGACGATTTTTGCATCCATGTTCATCAGTGATATTGGCCTGTAGTTTTCTTTCTTTGTGACATCTTTGTATGGTTTTGTTATAATGGTGATGGTGGCCTCATAGAATGAATTTGGGAGTATTCCTCCCTCTGCTATATTTTGGAAGAGTTTGAGAAGGATAGGTGTTAGCTCTTCTCTAAATGTTTGATAGAATTCGCCTGTGAAGCCATCTGGTCCTGGGCGTTTGTTTGTTGGAAGATTTTTAATCACAGTCTCAATTTCAGTGCTTGTGATTGGTATGTTTATATTCTCTATTTCTTCCTGGTTCAGTCTCAGAAGGTTGTTCTTTTCTAAGAATTTGTCCATTTCTTCCAGGTTGTCCATTTTATTGGCATAGAGTTGCTTGTAGTCATCTCTCATGATCCTTTGTATTTCTGCAGTGTCAGTTGTTACTTCTCCTTTTTCATTTCTAATTCTATTGATTTGAGTCTTCTCCCTTTTCTTCTTGATGAGTCTCCTAATGGTTTATCAATTTTGTTTATCTTCTTAAAGAACCAGCTTTTAGTTTTATTGATCTTTGCTATTGTTTCCTTCATTTCTTTTTTCTTTTCTTTTTTTTTTTTTTTTGCGGTATGCGGGCCTCTCAGTGTTGTGGCCTCTCCCGTTGCGGAGCACAGGCTCTGGATGCACAGACTCAGCGGCCATGGCTCACGGGCCCAGCCACTCCGGGGCATGTGGGATCTTCCCAGACCAGAGCACGAACCCCTGTCCCATGCATCGGCAGGTGGACTCTCAACCACTGCGCCACCAGCGAAGCCCTCCTTCATTTCTTTTTCATTTATTTCTGATCTTATGTTTATGATTTCTTTCCTTCTGCTAACTTTGGGGTTTTTTTGTCCTTCTTTCTCTAATTGCTTTAGGTGTAAGGTTAGGTTGTTTATTTGAGATGTTTCTTGTTTCTTGAGGTGGGATTGTATTGCTATAAACTTCCCTCTTAGAACTGCTTTTGCTGCTTCCTATAGGTTTTGGGTCATCGTGTTTTCATTGTCATTTTTTCTAGGCATTTTTTGATTTCCTCTTTGATTTCTTCAGTGAACTCTTGGTTATTTAGTAGTGTATTGTTTAGCCTCCATGTGTTCATATTTTTCACAGATTTTTTCCTGTAATTGATATCTAGTCTCCTAGCATTGTGGTAGGAAAAGATACTTGATACAATTAAAATTTTCTTAAATTTACCAAGGCTTGATTTGTGACCCAAGATATGATCTATCCTGGAGAATGTTCCATGAGCACTTGAGAAGAAATTGTATTCTGTAGTTTTTGGATGGAATGTCCTATAAATATCAATTAAGTCCATCTTGTTTATTGTATCATTTAAAGCTTGTGTTTCCTTATTTATTTTCATTTTGGATGATCTGTCCATTGGTGAAAGTGGGGTGTTAAAGTCCCCGACTATGATTGTGTTACTGTCGATTTCCCATTTTATGGCTGTTAGCATTTGCCTTTTGTATTGAGGTGCTCCTATGTTGGGTGCATAAATATTTGCAATTGTTATATCTTCTTCTTGGATTGATCCCTTGATCATTATGTAGTGTCCTTCTTTGTCTCTTGTAATCGTTTTTATTTTAAAGTCTAGTTTGTCTGATATGAGAATTGCTACTCCAGCTTTCTTTTGATTTCCATTTGCACGGAATATCTTTTTCCATCCCCTCACTTTCAGTCTGTATGTGTCCCTAGGTCTGAAGTGGGTCTCTTGTAGACAGCATGTATACAGGTCTTGTCTTTGTATCCATTCAGCCAGTCTATGTCTTTTGGTGGGAGCATTTAATCCATTTACATTTAAGGTAATTATCAACGTGTGTGTTCCTATTACCATTTTGTTAATTGTTTTGGGTTTGTTATTGTAGGTTTTTTCCTTCTCTTGTGTTTCCTGCCTAAAGAAGTTCCTTAACATTTGTTGTAAAGCTTGTTTGGTGGTGCTGAATGCTCTTAGTTTTTTGTTTGTTTGTTTTGTTTTTTGCGGTACGTGGGCCTCTCACTGTTGTGGCCTCTCCTGTTGTGGAGCACAGGCTCCAGACGCGCAGGCTCAGCGGCCATGGCTCACGGGCCCAGCTGCTCCATGGCATGTGGGATCTTCCCGGACCGGGGCACAAACCCGTGTCCACTGCATGGGCAGGCGGACTCTCAACCACTGTGCCACCAGGGAAGCCCCTCTCTTAGCTTCTGTTTGCCTGTAAAGGTTTTAATTTCTCTTTCGAATCTGAATGAGATCCTTGCTGGGTAGAGTAATCTTGGTTGTAGGTTTTTCCCTGTCATCAATTTAAATATGTCTTGCCAGTCCCTTCTGGCTTGCAGAGTTTCTGCTGAAAGATCAGCTGCTAACCTTATGGGGATTCCCTTGTATGTTATTTGTTGTTTTTCCCTTGCTGATTTTAATATTTTTTCTTTGTATTTAATTTTTGATAGTTTGATTAATATGTATCTTGGCATGTTTCTCCTTGATTTATCTTGTATGGGACTCTCTGATCTTCCTGGACTTGACTATTTCCTTTCCCATATTAGGGAAGTTTTCAACTATAATCTCTTCAAATATTTTCTCAGTCCCTTTCTTTATCTTTTCTTCTTCTGGGACCCCTATAATTCAAATGTTGGTGCATTTAATGTTGTCCCAAAAGTCTCTAAGACTGTCCTCAATTCTTTTCATTCTTTTTTCTTTATTCTGTTCTGCAGTAGTTACTTCCACTATTTTATCCTCCAGGTCACTTATCTATTCTTCTGCCTCAGTTATTCTGCTATTGATTCCTTCTAGAGAATTTTTAATTTCTTTTGTTGTGTTGTTCCTCATTGTTTATTTGCTCTTTAGTTCTTCTAGGTCCTTGTTAAACGTTTCTTGTATTTTCTCCATTCTGTTTCCAAGATTTTGGATCATCTTTACTATCATTATTCTGAATTCTTTTTCAGGTAGACTGCCTATTTCCTCTTCATTTGTTTGGTCTGGTGGGTTTTTACCTTGCTACTTCATTTGCTCTGTGTTTCTCTGTCTTCTCATTTTGCTTCACTTACTGTGTTTGGGGTCTCCTTTTCGCAGGCTGCAGGTTCGTAGTTCCTGTTGTTTTTGGTGTCTGCCCCCAGTGGTTAAGGTTGGTTCAGTGGGTTGTGTAGGCTTCCTGGTGGAGGGGACCAGTTCCTGTGTTCTGATGGATGAGGTTGGATTTTGTCTTTCTGGTGGGCAGGATTGTGTCCGGTGGGTGGGCAGGACTGTGTCCAGTGGGGTGTCTGTGACCTTATTATGATTTTAGGCAGCCTCTCTGCTAATGGGTGCAGTTGTGTTCCTGTCTTGCTAGTTGTTTGGCACAGGGTGTCCAGCACTGTAGCTTGCTGGTTGTTGAGTGGATCTGCGTCTTAGTGTTGAGATCGAGATCTCTGGGAGAGCTTTTGCTGTTTGATATTATGTGCAGCCAGGAGGTCTCTGGTGGACCAATGTCCTGAACTCGGTTCTCCCACCTCAGAGGCACAGGCCTCACACCCAGCCAGAGCACCAAGACCCTGTCAGCCACACAGCTCAGAAGAAAAGGGAGAAAAAAAGAAAGAAAGAAAGAGAGAGAGAGAGGGAGAGAGAGGAAGGGAAGGAGGGAGGGAGGAAGAAAGAAAATAAAAAGAAAGTTATTAAAATAAAAATTATTAAAAATAAAACAACAAAAAGTAATAAAAAAAAAAAGAAAGAAAGAAGAGAGGAACCAAACCAAAAAACAAATCCACCAATGTAACAAGTGCTAAAAACTATATTAAAACAACAAAACAAAACAAAATGGACAGAAAGAACCCTAGGAAAAATGGTAAAAGCAAAGCTATACAGACAAAATCACACAAAGAAGCATACACGTACACACTCACAAAAAGAGAGAAAGGAAAAAATATATATCTTTTGGGAAGTCTGAGGTCTTCTGCCAGTGTTCAGTAGGTGTTCTGTAGGAGTTGTTCCACATGTAGATGTATTTCTGATGTATTTGTGGGGAGGAAGGTGATCTCCACGTCTTACTCCTTGAAGGTCTCTCGGCTCTGCATTCTATATGCCTTTCACCTGCCAGTCCACCAAGCAGAACCCTCTATGTTGGGGACTAGCCAGTTTTGGCTTTAGTTTGTTTTATTCTAAAGAAAACTCAAGCCCACTCTTTTATATTATTTTTTAATCAATTGTTTATTATTATTATTATTTTAATTGATTTAATTGATTTATTTTTGGCTGCGTTGGGTCTCTGTTGTTGCACACGGGCTCTCTGTAGTTGCAGCCAGTGGGGGCTATTCTTCATTGTGGTGCACGGGCTTCTCATTGCGGTGTCTTCTCTTGGGGTGGAGCACAGGCTCTAGGCACGCAGGCTTCAGTAGTTGTGGCACATAGGCTCGGTAGCTGTGTCTCGCGGGCTCTAGAGTACAGCTCAGTAGTTGTGGCACATGGGCTTAGTTGCTCCATGGCATGTGGGATCTTCCCAGACCAGGGCTTGAACCCGTGTCCCCGGCACTGGCAGGTGGATTCTTAACCACCGCACCACCAGGAAAGCCCAAGCCCACTCTTTTAGTTTATCTTATTATTTTATTTTATTTATTATTTATTTATTTTTTTTGCGGTACACGGGCCTCTCACTGCTGTGGCCTCTCCCACTGCAGAGCACAGGCTCTGGACGCGCAGGCTCAGCGGCCATGGCTCACGGGCCCAGCCGTTCCGCGGCATGTGGGATCTTCCTGGACCGGGGCACGAACCCGTGTCCCCTGCATCCGCAGGCGGACTCTCAACCACTGTGCCACCAGGGAAGCCCCAAGCCCACTCTTTTAAATGTTCATTTCTCAGAAGAACCTTCACTGACCACGGGATCAACATACAATGAAAATAAGCTGGGTCTGCACCACCTTGGGAAACCCACATTGTGATTAGCAGTCCAGATTGGTCTCTGTGGAAGTAAGACAGTTGCATTCATCTCCCGGGGGCCAGTCCAGAGTGAGCAAGGAAGGTAAAGCCCACTTAGAAGCAGCTGCCTCTGACCACTCCTCCTCTCCCCGTTGAGGCAGGAACAGTCATGAGACTTCTAAATACAACACTATGCAAAGTTCAATGCCATGTTGTTTGTTGTGCCACCAGCAACATCATGCCCTCCCCTTGCTCCCAACCCACAGGGAAGTCAGGCCTTGATCATGAGTCCTGTGGGAATGAAGGGACCAACCAGGAGGTGACCCAGTGCCTATGGGGGTCACTATGTGCAGGATGGAACTGGAGAATTCAGTAGAAGCAGGAGTTTGGCATCAGGGGAGCTGCCAAGAGAGAAATGGAAGTTCCCAAGAATCCCCAGAGACCTGTGGGGAGACATTGGGTCTCCTCCTTGCTTGGGGTGGGAGTTCATGCCCAATTCTATTAGAAGCAGTAAGGACAAGATGACCCCAGATAACACTTGGTTTAGATTGGCCATGCCCTGGTATCATAACATGCCCTACCCCATCCATCCTCCACCCTGCTACCGGAGTGAATGGTCTAAAATGCAAACCAAACTGTGTTACTTCCCTTCTTGGAGCCTTTCAATGGCTCCCCAGAGCATTCAGAATCAAGCTCAACCTCCTAGCTGTACTTGGCAAAAGGGCCCTTCCCCACATGGTCCCAGCCATTGCCCCCTACCCCAAACCTGGCATCTCATTCCAGCCAAACCAAGTTACTTGTGATTCCCAAACTTTGTCCCTTGAAGTTTTGTCCAAGCTGTTCCCTCTTCTCAGCCTCTTCACCAGGGAGCTCCTTCTCATCACTGAAAGCCCAGATAGAGCATCTCTCCTTTCCACATGTCTTAGCAGGCCTCTTCCCAACCCCAGACAGGGTTAGGCAGCCCCCCTTGGGGATTTCCCAGTCACTGTACACTGTCACAGAGACAATTCTCAGATAGCATCTGGTCAGAAGGTCTGGAGTGCTAGCCCCAATTTCAGGGGAGGTAGGGAGGAGGCAGAGTGGCCATCTCCATAAGCACCCATAACGACAGACACCAGGTATTGTAGCCTCATTCTGTACCAGGCCCTGTGCTGTGTGCTTTACAGGCATTATCTCATTTAGTCTTTAGTAGGGCTCTGGGAATAGGTATTATCATTCCCATTTTACAGATAGGGAAACTGAGGCTAAGAGAGATTAAGTAATTGTTCAAGGCCATACAGTTAATAAGGAGCAGACCTAGGCTCTAGAACCAGGAAGACAGGTTCCAAAGGCTACAGTCTTGACCACTATGTCCTGGTGCCCAGCTATGTGAGGGAGGCTGACCCTTGGTGCCTGCTCACTCAGACCAGGCTGGAGAGTGTTTCTGGGTCTCTAGCTGCCTTGGCAGATTGGAGAGTTAGAAGGTTTCTGAGCACCTGCTAAGTCTGGGGTGAGAAGAACTGTTTTCTCAACAGGAAGTCTCTGATAAGTTTCCATTTTGTTTTGACACATGAACTGATCCTGCTGAATGTTTTCGGGGTAACAGCACGATCACTGGGGCTGCCAGACCTGGCTCCATTGTAACATGAACCTGTTTACCACTAGGGAGAAGATCTCTAACCCTGGCGCAGAGGGAGGCTTTGCAGCTAAAAACGAAGAGGTTTCTGGATCTGTCAACCACATGGGGTGCTGGAGAACCAGGTCAGGACCAGGTGTTGGTGGTGGGTGGGGAGTGTTTGTTTTCCCCCAGCAGACAAAAATGCCCTTCAACTCATCCTCAAGGACCAGCTGAAATGTCCACCCTCAGGGGAACTTTCCTGATCTCCCCGCAGACAGGGGGGCCACTGCAAACAGCAACTACAGCCCACTGGGGCTTCCGACTTGCTGGCTTGGTCCAAAGTACTTTTCTTTACATTAATTAACACTCTTTGTCCTCACAGCAGTCCCATGAGAAAAGTCCTATTGTTTTCCCTAGTTTACAGATGAGCCAACTTCCCCAAGACCACACAGCAAGTGAGTGGTAGAGACAGGGTTTGAATCCAGAGTCCACGCCACCATCTATTAATCCTCTAGCTCTCCCAGTGAGCTGCCTCATAGATGCTCCAGTCCACCCACCTGTCTACACCAACACCCACCTGACACATGGCTCCTTGAGGACAGACTGTCTTCTTGGCCACAGGGCCACGCACAGAGCTCAGGAGACGCAGGCTGTCCCAATGCATGCATAATTGGGGCAAATATTCTGAAAACGTCACAAGTTAAGGTTTCAAAACTCTATCAGTGGGGCTTCCCTGGTGGCGCAGTGGTTGAGAGTCCACCTGCCGATGCAGGGGACATGGGTTCGTGCCCCGGTCTGGGAAGATCCCACATGCCGCGGAGCGTCTGGGCCCGTGAGCCATGGCCGCTGAGCCTGCGCGTCCGGAGCCTGTGCTCCGCAACGGGAGAGGCCACAACAGTGAGAGGCCCGCGTACCACAAAAAAAAAAAAAAAAAAAACTCTATCAGTGTGACGGTAAAGGAAAACATTTTAATTGTCCACCATTTCTATAATTCTCCTAAGGCAAAAGTCTTTTGCAACATATGCACAAGAAAGAAACTGAAGAATATTTAAACTAGAACTGCTAATAAGAGCTGCTATTGGAACTGCTAATAATTGAAAAAACAAACCTGGGAACAACCTGAATACACATCAACAGGGAAACAGTTGAATAAATTACGGTACTCACACTGTGGAACATTATGTAGCTCTTTTTTAAAATGAAGTGGATCTATTTGTATAGACTTAGAAAATGTTCATGATATTTTATTAAGTCAAAAGAGAAAATGCAGCATAACTGGTGTAGTGCGATTCCTCTTTTTTTAAAAAAGCAAACACCAACATGTGAAAACAAAAATTCCTCTATATGTATATATATATTGGTATATTTTTGTATATGGACACACACACACAAAGGTGGTAAAAACCCTTTGATTAATCACCAAATGGTTAACACCAGAGCCTCTGAGGAGGTAAGGGGGTGGGAGTCAGGGAAACGATTGATTATTTTTTCCTTTAATAATTAGGACATACCTCTGTGTTAAAACAAGCTTTGGTAATTTTGAAAACCCAAAAAAGTCTTCTTTTTAAAGAACTGGCCTGGGGGAAGCCACTAGTTGAAGCTAATGGGAATGTTTTAAGCACGGCCATTCTTGGAGGGACAATGATCCCCTGAGCCTTTGCTGCTCTGTAATTTTCCATATAGAGCTTCGAGGCCCCCAGGAGCCTCCCACCCCTGACTCCCACCAGGATGGTGTGAACAAGCCCTACTGAAAAGTGTCAATAGCGGGGCTCCTCTCACAGGGCTCCTCCCGCCAAGGCCAACTTCATTACCTGTTCCATAGCCCTTCTGACTAAACCACCCTGTGAAAAATAGTTCTCACGTACAAAAATTAACAAAGGCACTTATCTCAAGGCCTACCTCTCGGGCCCATTTTTTTTTTTAATATCTTTATTGGAGTATAATTGCTCTACAATGGTGTGTTAGTTTCTGCTTTGTAACAAAGTGTATCAGCTATACATAAACACTCTTGGGCACATTTACACTGCAGGTCCTGAAAGCCGAGCTAGTCAGCAGCCCACCTTGCTCGCCCATCATGGGCAGAGGCCAGGGCTTCCCATGGGAAGAGGTGGCCCTCCTACAATTCATAACATAAATCGCACTCCACTGTTCCCTCCATTCAGGAGGGGAGGGGGCAGGGACAGGGCAGGGGGTGACTGCTATTGGGGAAGGCTCACTAGGGACATGGCCACAGGGTATCAGGCACAGAGCTAGGCCCCATGGGTTACAGCGGAGATTAGGATGCAAGTGTCTGCCCAACCGGGAGCTTAGAAGTCACCAGACATAACGAAGGACGAGGCTATGGAGGTGCCCAGCTTGGCGCTGAGGGGCAGAGGAAGAGCGCTACCCGCAACTCAGGGTCCTGTGACACTGCAGTGTCAGTGCCCACACCTGGTGCCACCCTAGACCCAGACCCCTGGGGCTCCTGCTCTGGGCCTCCCCAAATAGAGGGCCATGCTCCATGCCTCCTCTGGTCACACCTCACCCCATGGAGCCAGGAGCCCACGGGCGCCAAGGTGCTGAATCCACTCCCATCTTGTAAACCACCCTTCAGATATCCAGGACCCTAAATTCCATATCTGAGCCTGCTTCCATGGCCGGCACCGCTTCTTCCCCCATCTGTCCTCTGGCAGGCAGGCAGACCATGGCTTATAGATGTGGCCCTAGGCCTGAGAGGCGGCCAAGGGGCAGCTGGGTTAGGGGTTGGATGGAGCTTGGGCCTGAGGGCTAAGGTACCCACAAGAGTCCTCAGGGTACTGGTTGAGCCAGGGGAGGGAAGAGGAGGGGCATGCTAGGGAATGAGGGCTGGGGGCTTGGACGCCCCCATTTAAGGCTGGCCCCAGGCCCTGCAGATATCAGGGGTGGGTCTGTCCGTAGTCCTTTCTGACTGTCTGGGGTATATCTATACAGCAGCAGCTATATTTTCTAGATTGTTCTGAGGTCAGGCAAACAGGACCTGACACTCCTTCTCAGATAGTCTGTCCTACCTTTCCCCACCTTCTGTGGCAGCCCCAGGCCTCCAGACTTGCTCTGAAGTGTGCTCTGTAATAAAACACTAGTCCTGTAGGAAGTGCCACAGAAAGGGGTCTGGTGGCCAATGTTTGAGAAATGTCTCTTGGGGATTCACTAGGTTCATCTGCATATGCAATGTTCGAGAATTCCTAAAGAAAAGAAAACCAGTCAGCATTTTTTTTTTTTTTTTTTTTTGCGGTACGTGGGCCTCTCACTGTTGTGGCCTCTCCCGTTGTGGAGCACAGGCTCTGGACACGCAGGCTCAGCGGCCGTAGCTCACGGGCCCCGCCGCTCCACGGCATGTGGGATCTTCCCGGACCGGGGCACGAACCCGCGTCCCCTGCATCGGTAGGTGGACTCTCAACGACTGCACCACCAGGGAAGCCCACCAGTCAGCTTTGAAATGTAGTTTCTCCAACTTATTTGACCAGCTATTAGAGTAACAGCTATTAATGCTTCAAGGAAGACTGGAAAGCAGTCTTTCAAGTGGGGCCATCACTGTAGCAGAGAACTCAAGTTCATCCTGCAGGCATCCATGCTGCATTTGAACTGAGATGGCTGACAGTCTTCCTGAAAGGCACCACATACTCCCCTGCTTTGTTCAACAGGCTCTGCTGAGCACACCAAACCTGTCAAGCCAGTGTCAACTGGCTCCGTCCAATGGCCTCCTGTCAGCCAGGAGTGTCCACATGCTTTGTAGGTATTTTATTTAACAAATGAACGTACTTTACTTACTAGATTCCAGGCACTGTTCTCGTGCTTTACAAATATTAACTTCCTTTATCCTCATAACAACCCTATGTGGTGGGCCCTATTATTATCCCCATTTAAAGATGAGAAAACTGAGGCCTGATGAGGTTAAGTAACCTGCCCAAGGTCACAGAGCTGGCAAATGGTGGAGCCTGGAAGGAACCCACGCAGTCTGGCTCCAGAGTCCCTGTTTATTAGTTTCCATTGCTGCTGTAACAGATTACCACAAAATTCGTGACTTTAAAACAACACAAATTTATTCTCTTCCAGTTCTGGAGGCCAGAAGTCTGAAATCAGTCTCACTGGACTAAAGTCAAGGTTATGAGCAGGGTTGGCTCCTTCTGGGGGCTCTAGGAGAAAGTCCATTTCTTTGTCTTTTGTGTCTTACAGACCCTTCCCCCCAGCCCTCTAACCTCTGGCTTCAGTTGTCACATCTCTTACTTCCTCTTCTGTAGTCAAATTTCCCTCTGCCTCCCTTTTATAAGGACACTTGTGATGACGTGCAGGAGCCCCATAGAAAATCCAGGATGATCTCCCCTTCTTAAGAGCCTGAATTTGATCACATCTTCAAAGTCCCTTTTGCCATATAAGGTAACATTCACCAATTCCAGGGATTACAGCCTGAATATTTTGGGGGACCATTATTCAGCCTATCACACCATGCTTTTAACCACTGCACTGTGTTCATTTAATTTTCTCAACAGTTCTTGGAGGATGTTGTCATTATCCCTATTTTACAGATTAGAAGACTAAGGCTCCAAGTCAAAAGAGTTGCCAAGGTTCATCCAGGTAGGAAATGGCACAGCATGATAAATGTGGACGACTTGCTCCTGCACCCCTGCATCTGCTGCTAGAGAGCTCAGGGGGGTTGGTGGGGGGGCTTAGGGTTTTTTAAATATATATTTTTATTGAAGTATATTTGATTTACAATATTGTGTTAGCTTCAGGTGTATAGCAAAGTGATTCAGTTATATATACATATATATACTCTGAGCTCAGGAGTTTTTGAAGCAGGGGCTGCTCTTGTTCCCTTTTAGACTGAACCCTTTTGGCATCTTAAACCCACTGCAAACCTGATGACCACTAGGGATCTGCCTTCCCCAGAACAAGATGCATTTACACACCACATTTTGCAGATAGTTTCTGGGAGTTCACAAACCCCAAGTTAAGAATGCTTGCTCTTGGGAGTTCCCTGGCGGTCCAGTGGTTAGGACTCCATGCTCTCACTGCCGAGGGCCCAGGTTCAAGCCCTCGTCAGGGAACTAAAATTCCACAAGCTGCATGGAGGAGCCAAAAAAAAAGAATGCTTGCTCTCGAAAGCCAGGTCTCTAAGAGGTATTTGCACACCCACGTTCAAAGCAGCATTATTCACAATAACCAAAAGTGTCTATTGATGGATAAATAGATAAGTAACACGTTATGCAGTGGAATATTATTTGGCCCTGAAAAGGAAGGAAATTCTGACACATGCTACAACATGGATGAAACTTGAGGACATTATGCTAAGTGAAATAAGCCAGTCACAAAAAGGTAAATACTGTATGATTCCACTTATATGAGGTACTAGAGTAGTCAAAGTCACAGAGACATAAAGAAGGATGGTGGTGGCCAGGGGCTGGAGGGGAGGGTACAGAGTTTCTGTTCTGCAAGATGAAAAGCTTTCTGGAGGTTGGCTGTACAACAATGTGAATGTACTTAACACGACTGAACTGTAACCTAAGAAATGGTTCAGATGGCATATCTTATGTGTATTTTAGCACAAGTTTTTGAAAAAGGACACTTGCTCGAAACTGAGAGTTCTTTCAGGGTAGGGATCACATCTGTGCAGGCTGGTGCACAGAACAGGCTCAACAGAAAACTGCCCATGACTGCTGGATGGGTTGAGTGGGTGATTCTGCTGCCTCCCCTAAGCTGTGGGCTGGCATTTCTAGAAGCCCCACAGTGGTGGCTAAACAGCTACCCCAAGCTTGGTTAAAAACAAAAACAATAAAAGCACTGAGAATTGGGAATGGGGTGGAGGCAGATAAAATGAGAACAAACTCAGTTGCGTTGTGATGAACAATGTCTCTCACCCGTCCTTGAAAGAAATCTTGAAAGGCAGACAGGGCTCTGATGTCAATGTTACAAATAACTTGAGCCCCCTCTTACTTGAGAGTGACCCCATGCCTCTTCCATGGCTTAAAGTACCCAGGCTTTTTGATTGTTGTATCCCTCTGTTGCCAAATAAGATACTTGAGGATTTTTTAAACTTCTCTGCTGTTTGCATGAATTCAGGAAGAAGAACCAAACTCCAAGAGCTGACCTGCGTCCCTCTGGGCATCATGCCAGCCCCTCAGAAATCACCTCACCTGCCAACCTGCCAATTATATCTTGTCCATAAAAGCATCCTTCCACTGCGCCAGGGGGACAGTACAGGAAACAACGTGATTGCAAGAAAATCCAAGCTAGAGTGGCAGGTGGCACCTATGTCATGATCAGTGGAGGGTGAAGCCATTGAGGCTTCAGAATTGAGAGTGGGTGGAGGCAGACGAGCACAAGAATAAATCCTGTCACCGTTGTGGTAAAAATGGGTGGCGCTCACTGTGGGAATCTTGAAAGGGCAATAAGGGCCCTGCTGTTGCTAATGGGTGTCCCTTCGCAGAGGGTCAGGTGACTCATGCAGCACCCCGGAGTGCTTTACTCCCTCCGTGTCCCTCTCTCTGCCGTGCTACTACAACCACAGCAAATCTTCCTCCTTTGACTGGGCTTGTATTAAATAGCCTTTCAACCAGCGACAGAAGGAGGTAGGCTCTTAGTGAAGCCCAGTCTATAAATATAGGGTAACAGTAGGAACCAGAATGTTCCACAGGAAACCGGTAGGACTTGCCCTCCCCATACAGAGCATGGAAGCTTTTCACAGAGATTTCTGCAGCCCTCCCCAGTTATAATCCCAGAATGGTAATAACAAACTGATGAGTTTATTCAGGTAATATCCATGAGACATAGTTCTCTTTAAAAGGAAAGGGAATTTGCATGTTTTGTTATATCCATCCTTTACTCCAGTTTAACTGGTCCCTAAGAGGCTTTAACTCTAGCAAGAGGGATTTTGGTTAGAGAGACTGTCAAACCTTGCAGAAGAAGAGAGAGAGAAAGACATATGTTGGAGAAACTCCCCCAAGGGAAGTGCTTTCGAAATGGAATCCAAACTATACATCCAGGAGAGTAAGTCCTGTATGGGTTCTGAAAGCCTATCCAGTCTGTTTAGATGGAACTACCTTCCCTTGTCTGAGATCCAGGTAGAAGTTTGATGTTTTTCTATCCTTAAAGGTGTTGACAAAACTAAAGGGTTTCTCTGCACATGCTCCCTCCTTCAGCCAGGTCTCAGGTGGCTTCTGGTGTGTCCCTCCCCATCTCTTTCATTTCCTGCCAGATCAAGGGTGGTTCCTGGGTTATGGTCCTTGGTTCAGCACTAAGAACAGGAAGCCCGAAACCTAAAACCATCGCACCCAGGAACATTCTCACCGCAAACACTTAGAAGCCAATCTTCCCATTCCAAATGGACACGGACAGTTCAATCAAGAAGGAAAGGGATATTTAAAAGCTGTAATAAATCATGGCCAAGTGAGGTGTCAGACATGCAAACCAGCGAATGAAAAGTTGGCAAGTTGCAAATGGAGAGGTGTGTTGAATTCACAGCCTCCCGGTTGCTCCTGCCCATGGCCAAGGCCCAGAGCCAGGTAAAGTGCTGTCCCTGCTTCTTGGCCAAATGTCCTTGGAGAGAGGCTGACATTGAAAAGTTCACACCTGGATTTCCATCCCTGCATCTTACAGCAAAGGTGGAGGATAGGGGAGCATTGTGGGGAGCTTGAGGGGGAAAAGAGCAACCAGTGAGGGTGGCAGACCCCAATCCAGCCTACAGACAAAGCCACCAGGGTTGGGAGCTCTGACAGACCCCATTTGAAAGTTATAAACCATATAAAAGAGCTACCTTTAATGATGGTTATTACTGTAAACCTCAAATTCTCAATAGATCATTAATAATAGTTTGAATTAAAAGGAAAACAACAAATCAATATTAACTTATTCTGGATGCTGGGGACTATTATTCAACAGTTTAAAAAAAAAAAAAAGCAGAAATAGAACACAAAATGCCTGCAGTGAAATACCTGTAAGAATGGCCAGAGCAGTAACTTAGCTGACTTAGTCAAGAAACGTCCAAGAGCAGAAGTTAAAATTCTAGCCTACACCAGATCCCCGAGATCAGCATTGGAGTGGGGGAGGGTGCTGCATCTAGTCCAGGGTTTGCAAGTACTCCACAGAGCGTCCCTCATCCCACCCCCACTCCGCCCCCACCCCCTGCCCCGTGCTCAATCCTTCCACCCACGGATCCCTTCATCCCTCACTGATGGGATGCATCCATTCCTCAGACATGTGCGTGGCACTGTCCCAGGTGCTGGAGACACAGAATCAGTGGTTCTGCCCAATGGTTTCCTATTGTGCAAAATGAAGACAAGTCATCTTCTCAGGGCCTGCAGGGTGCGGAGGGAATGGGTCACTCCTTCTCTGCAGCCTCCATTTGCGTTTCATACCCCTCACTCTCCCCGCTTCAACCACACTGGCCATCTTGCAGGGTGCGGAGGGAATGGGTCACTCCTTCTCCGCAGCCTCCATTTGCATTTCATACCCCTCACTCTCCCCACTTCAACCACACTGGCCATCTTGCAGGGTGCGGAGGGAATGGGTCACTCCTTCTCCGCAGCCTCCATTTGCGTTTCATACCCCTCACTCTCCCCACTTCAACCACACTGGCCATCTTGCAGGGTGCGGAGGGAATGGGTCACTCCTTCTCTGCAGCCTCCATTTGCGTTTCATACCCCTCACTCTCCCCACTTCAACCACACTGGCCATCTTGCAGGGTGCGGAGGGAATGGGTCACTCCTTCTCCGCAGCCTCCATCTGCGTTTCATACCCCTCACTCTCCCCACTTCAACCACACTGGCCATCTTTCAGGCTGCCATGCTCATCTTCTCCTTGCTGACACACGGCCTTTGAGCAATGCTAGTCCCTCTGCCTAGAACGCTCTTCCCTTCACTCTGTGCCAAGTTAGAATCTATTCACCCTCCTATCGACTGAGTCAATCCTAGGCCACTCATGACATTTATTGTAGTTGCAACTGTACTTCTTTGTGCAACTATCTGACTAAAGTCTGATCTGTTATGAGACTGTTAGTTTACTTGAGGGCAGAGGCCATATCTGTTTCTATCTCCACTGTCTCCCCGGAGCCTGCCCTTGATACTAGGTCTTTAATAAATACTTTATAAGTGAAAAAATAAAGTATACCTTAAGAGCGCTCACACGCAGGTGGAAGAGACACTATTTGATCCTCCATGTAAATGACTCCACAGGCCTTTCCTGCAAGACCAGTTTTTAGAGTGAGGAACTGGGTCCTTTGGTGGGGGTCAGAGACCCTCTGAGAGGAGAAAAGACTTGGACTGTGGAGGGGAGACAATTGTTATGCCCAGTATATTTCGTTATTGCCTTTCTGGTCTCTCTTTGAATGAGTAAGCTATTATGGCCCAGAAGGAGCAGGCGTGTGGTCCATGGTTGAGTCACAGAGTCGCAGGAGTACCTTACACAGCAGCCTGGGCATCGAGTATGGAGGAGCAGCAGAAGGGAGGAAGCACTAGTGCAGGGAGGGATGCCAGGCTCTTCTCTCAGGCCAGCTCCAAATGATTGGAGGTGCCTGCCCAGAGTGCTCAGTGAGAAGAATTCTGGGAAGACATCTGAAATCATCTAGAAAGGGTGCTGGGATCAATTAGTCATGTCTGCTCTGGGTGCAGATGGGATACCAGTGGCATGCCTGTCATGTGTTGGTCACCCTGCTCTGAGGAGGCAGGCGGGCTTGTTCACTGACCTGCTGGAGAGCTGTTCCCTGCCCAATTTGTGAGGGCAAGTGCTCTGTGGAATAAGGGAGGCCATTTCTTCCCAGTTAGTGGTTATGGCTGGATTTCCCATAGCTGGATGTTTCCATAAGTAGCCTATATCTAAGTTATTGAGGCAGGCATCACATTTTTCCAGAACATTCTCTGAAGCACTGCTAAAGGAACCGTGTGAGAGAAAGGCATCCTAAGGTGCCCAGGGGAACAGGGGGCCCACAATGCCCAAGTCCCAGTCTTTGTGGTCTCAGGACACTTGTGCAGCTATTGGTTAAACAAAAACAGAAGTTCTGGCATTAGGTCATGATCTGGGAAGCCACGTCCCTTCTCTGACTGGCTTCTGAGGAAAGAACCTAGGCGCACTTCGTAGGCTGGCCACCTGAAAGAAAGCACTTTGTAAACATAGGAGGACAGAACAGAGCAGACAGTAGAGGCACCTCTGCAGGGACAGTGGCCAATCCCTGCCTGCTGATCGCAGCGTGAAGGGAAGGCTTCTGTGACAGCAAGGCTCAATCCCAGGACCTCCCGAATTCAAGTATGACAGGTCAGCAGAAGCTGTAGATAATTCGCTCATTTGCCAAACATTTCGTGAGACATGTCTTCTATCAGACGCTGTATAAGGCCTGGGGGATTCAGAGCAGCCGGGCCTGGATACCCTACAGAGCTCACTGAGAGGGACCGTCATGTAAACAGAGAACCGGGTGCCACGGGAGACACAACAAGAGAGGCCTGTGTGCATGGGGGGCGCCGAAATGGGGGCAGCTCAGGCTGGAGAGATGAGTAGTGTTCACTGAGCAGGCGAGGTGGAGAAGGGCCCTCAGGAGGAGGGGTGGCACATGCAAAGGTCCAGTGATGCGGAACAGTGGGGCATAGGGAACCCCAAGGGGACTGGCACAGTGTCCAAGGAGGAAATGGCACAGATGTGGCTGCCCAGAGGACAGGGCTATCTTCCAGAGAGCCCTGTGTGCCAGGTTGGGGAGTCTAGACTGTATTCAAAGGGCAGTGAGGAGCTGCTGAAGGTTTTCAGACAAGGGCAAGGTCAGATGTGTCTGTGGGATTCCTCAGCAGCAATGTAGGTGGGGTGGGGTGGTAGAAGGAGGGCCAGCAGGAAGGGGTACCAGTTGGAGGCTGCCCTAACAGTCCACCTGAGCCCCGGTGTGGGGAGACGAGCAGAGTCAGTGAACGCTGCAATCAAAAGCCATCTTATCTTAGAAGATAAACACTCAGCAACAACAAAGAAAGAGTCCATAAACTTTTGGAGAAGGGACTTCCCTGGTGGTGCAGTGGTTAAGAATCTGCCTGCCAAGGCAGGGGACACGGGTTCAATCCCTGGTCCAGGAAGATCTCACATGACGCACAGCAACTAAGCCCTTGTGCCACAAATACTGAGCCTGCGCTCTAGAGCCTGTGAGCCACAACTACTGAGCCTGTGAGCCACAACTACTGAGCCCGCGTGCCGCAACTACTCAGCCCGCACACCTAGAGCCCGTGCTCCGCAACGAGAGAAGCCTGCGCACCGCAACGAACAGAAGCCCCTGCTCTCTGCAACTAGAGAAAGCCCGCTTGCAGCAACAAAGACCTAACACAGCCAAAATTAAATAAATAAATAAAAACTCTTGGAGAGCCCAGCCTCCAGGGCCCTTTTCCTGGTCTCCACTCCATATCTGAACTCTTGCCCCTGCCCCTAGTCTACATAGCTCTTTGTTACTAGTCTGTCTTCCTTGAATTACAGTCCACAGAGTATCATCTCCTACCCTGTCTGAGAACAGATTGAGGGCAGAGCTGGCAATCCACACACCTCTGTATTTCCCATCAGCCCAGCACAGTTCCTGACATGTAGCTGACACCCAACCGTGGATGGATGGATGGATGGAAGGAAGGAAGGAAGGAAGGAAGGATAGATAGATGTGCTTTCGTGCATACATAGATGTTTCAATATAATATTTTTAAATTAATTTTATTTATTTATTTATTTATTTTTTGGCTGCGTTGGGTCTTCATTGCTGCTTGCAGGCTTTCTCCAGTTGCTGCGAGCGGGGGCTACTCTTCGTTGCAGTGCACGGGCTTCTCATGGCTGTGGCTTCTCTTGTTGTGGAGCACAGGCACTAGGCGTGCAGGCTTCAGTAGTTGTGACACGTAGGCTCAGTAGTTGTGGCTCGTGGGCTCTAGAGCACAGGCTCAATAGTTGTGGCGCACGGGCTTAGTTGCTCCACGGCATGTGGGATCTTCCCAGACCAGGGCTTGAACCCATGTCCCCTGCATTGGCAGGAGGATTTTTAACCACTGCACCACCAGGGAAGTCCCTCAATATAATTTTTAATTGGATGAAAAATTTAGGTGAACAGACTGCCCTGGCTACAATTCATCTGATTGCAAAGGCTCACAGGGAACTGGCTGCAAATTTGCGGTTTGGGAGGCAAGTCATGATTCAAGAACCGATTTTGTCCATAAAGCAGCGTGTTCAGAAGTGTCTGAGGCTGGAAGCCCTGGGGGAGGACCAAGCCCCCCAACCCCCAGCCCAGCAGGACAGCCCCAGTGGCTGAAGTGCACAGCAATCACTCACCCAGGTGTGCAGGGTGCTCCTGGGCACTTGTCAATCATGGGGCAGGAAATGAGGCCATGCCCAGAGGACAGGATATGGCTTTTGACTGTGTGGTTTGCCTTTGTGATGAATGAAAGAGTTTTTCAAATGAGGCTGGTAGAATTGAAACAATCAGTAAACCGGGAAATGAAAAAAGCATTTGGGAGCTGGGACATAAGCATATCAGCCTGGTTTGCCTGTGGAAGCAGGGCAGGCTCTGCCTGTCTTCATAAAGAGCTTGGGACAAATTGTGACCTAACAAAGCTGGCCTGGGGACAGTGTCCTCTCACTCCCTATGAGGCCAGTCCCAGGAGAGGAGGGGGAAAGGCCACCTGGATAGTCCACCTCATCCTTCCCCTAGAAAAGGATGAAGAGAGAGCCTGGCCTTGGAGTTTTTAATGCTCATACCAACGATCTCCATATTACTATGAACATGTAGGGCAGGGTTTTCCTAATTTCTGGAGACAATCAAGGACGGTGGAAAGAACTTGGACTTTGGAGTTTGGCAGAGTAGGATTCAAATTCTGGCTCCACCACTGACCAGCTGTATGATCTTGGTTAAGTTAATTAACCCATCCGAGCCTTACTTTCCTAAGGAGATAATATTGTAGTACAAACAGAAAGGAGATAATGTTAATAGAAATAAATCACAACACCAAACCATTATCTCAAAGAGGTCTTTCTTGAAACTCCAACCCTAAGTAATTTCCTTTTGCATCATTCTCCATCACTGTCCCATTTTGTTCATTGTCCTCATCTGCATTTACACGGACCTATCTGATATCTCACCTGTGATTGCCTGACGCTGTACCTGTCCCTAACGCTGTCCCTGGAAGCTCTATGAGGGCAGGGATCGTACCTGTCTCATTCATGACTGTATCCCCACTGCCTGGAACAGTGTAGGCACTCTTTAAATTTGGGGTAAATGAGTTGAATGGGGAACATGGTGCCTGGCCTACAGTAGATGTTCAAGGAATAGTGGCCAGTATGACCCAGACACCTGGAAAGCCCAGAGGCATGGACCTGGGAGCCCAGTTCTGGCCCGGAGAAAATCTCTGCAACTTGCTGTGTGGACTTAGGTGAGCCTCTTCCACCTCTAGGCCTCAGATTCTTCATCTGTCCGATGAGGAAGATGGTCTGAAGATGATCGCTGGGGCCCTCTCCAGCATTCATGGCTCTAACTGTCTCCGATTCTCCACATGGGCTCTGAACTGACAAGGACTAAGAGAAAGGCCAGCTCCATCACTGGATCCTGTGTGTGTGACTCTCAGCTCCACAAATGCCATACAAAATGAACCTGAAAGGCCCAGGTGCAATCCTTAGGAAGAAGTGAGCACTGGCAATAGCCAACAGTCAACCCCACTCCTTTGCTGCCCAGCATCAGGCCCAGAGGACTCACTACGAATCACCGCTTAGCCTCAGGACTGGTTTGAGAACATAGGAAGGGAGGGAGGGAGGGATGGAGAGCGTTGGGTATGCACATGCACCAGGCCCTAAGCCAGGGACTTTGGCATCACTAGCTTGTCTGGTCCTCACCATAGCCTGGGCGATACCATTATACCCACTCACAGACCAGAAGAGCATGTTAGTAGCAGCCCCTGGGAAGCAGCAAGTACCAAAGCAGGAAATAAAGCCAACCCTCCTGACTCTAAATCTCCCACACTGAAGAACCTGGTGGAGTTTAGACGTCAGGCTTCTTCTCTGTGACTGTTAATCAGGATATACCCCAAGTGTAATTGATGGCAAGAAGACACCACTAATTCAGGAGCAGCCTCTAGAGGAAGCATTGTTTACACTAATGGAATAATAAGAGCACTGAAAAGTGCTAATACTTACAGAGAGTTTCCTAAGGGTGAAGTAGACTCAGTGCTAAGCACATCACAAGCACTCTCCGGTTTTATCCTCACAAAAGCTCAGTGAGTAGGCACTGATACTGTACCCACTTTGCAGATGAAGAGTTTGGGGCTTAGAGAGGCAAAGTACTTGCTTGAGGTCATGCAGCTAGGAAGTGGAGGAGCCAACATTTCAACCCTGGTCTCTCTAACTCTAGTCATCCAGTTCCACCATCTCACCATATCCTGGGCAGGCTGGTGAGACTACTGGGATAAATTAACATTTAATTATATGACACTAACATTTATTATATTAATATAACATTAACCATATGCATATATCCAAAGCATACTATATACAATGATTCATACCATTACAGTATTTAGAATATGATCAAACTGAGTTGGAAAGAGGCGAGTGCTCTCCAGTCTCAGCCAGCACTGACACCAAATGGATTAGGTCGGTCTCGGGGATTAGGTCAAAGGCTCAAGATCACTGTCACCCAGTGGGTGAATGCACAGCGGTGCCAGGCATTTGCCGTTTTCTGGTCGGGGGCCTCTGAGGACAACCCCTGTGAACCATCCAGACAGTGTAGCCAGAGTCTCCAGGGAGACTCCAAGCCCATAAAGTGAGGCTGTCCAGGGTCATGTCCCCTCCCCTGCATAAGTTCATATAGGAAATCAGCTGTAAATGCTGTAAAGAGTGGCAGGTAGAAGGGCTTAGCTCCTACTGAGGCAAGAGAGAGCCTCTACTGTCTCACTCTGGAACACGCAAGTGCCCTGGGAGGGGGAGACTTGTGGCCGATGGTGAGTGGGTCACGGCCTGGAGTTCCTGGTCGGCATGGTGCCCTCACCCCTCAAAGGATCAGGCAGCGAATGCAGGACTTGGGAAAGGTCACCGAGATTACTTCCGCAGCTGGATTTAAAATGGCTTTGAGTGTTGGGGTATCCAGGGCTCTGCACCCCAAATGGGGAGACAGCCACCCTGCATGCCTTTTACAGTCTGGACAGTCCTGGGCCCGTCCCTTGACCTGTTGGCCCCTCAACCACTTCATCTGTAAATAGAGGCTAAATGCCAGTCTAGGCATGTGGCTTGTATCTGGGAGACAGCTTTGCAGAGCCCTGAAAAAATGTAAGGGGATTTGACTTCACTATATGGGGCCCCAAAGTCATCATTGTCATCATGCTGTTTTGGATGATTTCATTGGCTGCGTTCTTACAAAATGGACCACATAAGCAGCTCACTCTGAAATGAAAGGAGGGCCTTGTCCCTCCCTGTGCCCTGACCCCCCAGCACATAGCAGACCACGCCACTGCCTGGAATCATGAGTGACCACCTCCCCTGCTGAAGAAGCTGTCAGTTCTCTTATTTGTCCATCCATTCAATCGCAGGTAGGTATTTATTGAATCCCCACCAGGGCAGGGCCCTATGCTGGTGTTGGTACACCACAGCTGAACTCCCTTTGTCCTTGCAGAGCTGCTTCTCTACTAGAGGACATGGACACGGAAGCCAGAGTTGGCTCAGGGGACCCAAACCCTGACCCAGGAGATGAGCACTCAGGGCCAGGGGCTGTTATGGCGCCCAGTGCAGAGCTCTGGAGCTGGCCTTGTTACAACCGGCTGGGACGCAGGACCCACAGGGAAAGCAGACATCACCCAGCCCTCTGCAGACCAACCCTGGCAGCTCCTTTCTGGGCACCAGTTATGATGCCAGCCAGTCTGAGAAGTGGTCTTCCCAAGGGTCCAGTAAGCAGTTATCCCTTCCCTGGACTCCAGGCTTTACCAAGAGAAAACTGCAAAGAGGAAACAGATTAAGACTCTATCCACAGGGCTTCCTTCCCTGGTGGCGCAGTGGTTGAGAATCCGCCTGCCAATGCAGGGGACACGGGCTCAAGCCCTGGTCCGGGAAGATCCCACATGCGGCAGAGCAACTAAGCCCGTGCACCACAACTGCTGAGCCTGTGCTCTAGAGCCTGTGAGCCACAACTACTGAGCCCGCGTGCTGCAACTACTGAAGCCCGCGCACCTGGAGCCCGCGCTCCACAATGAGAGAAGCCACCGCAATAAGAAGCCCGCACACTGCAACGAAGACCCAACACAGCCAAAAATAAATAAATAAAATTTATTTAAAAAAAAAAAAAAAGACTCCACAGAGCTGTCCTGGGCCCAAGCTGGCCGGTGGATTCCAACCTCCAGCTTCCTCTCTTTGATATTCTGGGAGTGACCAGCAGAAGAGGGAGGGGAGACACCCTCACCCCACACAGAGGAGGCCCTTCAATTTTACACGGAAAGCCCTGTTTCTTTGCTCTGTGTTCCTGACTAAAGAGAACCATTTATCTTGGCAAAATGGGAGAAGACCCTTTATATTCTGAAATGAAGTGTCAGCATGCAATGACAGTTAAGGGCCCAAGATACCCCCAGAGTCACTTTTTATTCTTTTCTATCCACAATCATTAGGGGGAAATCTCTCTGCAGCTTCTGTAGAACCCATTCACTGGAGGGAAATAGATCAATGAGAAAACCCCAGCCCTGAGCAGCTGTGCTGACAGCTCTGAAGCAGGTACATTCATTCTTCCCTGGAGCCCACGCCAAAAGGACAAAGGACGCTCGCTCCCACCTCCTGAAAGAAGAGCTGGCCCAAAAAGTTCCTTAACTAGATATCTATTTCTTATACTTTTATACAGCAAGAACAAAATCTGTTTCTGAGAGTGACATATCTTACATTCACTTCAAACAAGCGCAGCTTTTGCCACTTATTTTTAAGTGCACTTGCCTGCTAAAGTGAGAGCAAAAAATCCAGGGGGGAGAATAAGGCAAGATGGTGGAGGCACAGCTGCTTCCATAGCTGGCATCTCCAGCCAACAACTGCCGGACCTGGAAAAGGTCCCTGAGAAGAGCCTGAAGAGCTGACACCCCAAGAGGATGTGCAAGCCAAGTGTGAAGAACTTGACCTCTGGTGCTCCATTTGCTTCCACCAGAGCCCAGGTGCTCCGAGAATGCTCATGACGGCCAGGTGCGAGGGGTAGGCACGTGGGCACCAAAAGGGGAAGGGGCTACAGCCACGAGAGCAGGGGAATAAGAACATAGCTCAACATTGATTCACATTGATCCTGCAATTATTAGCACCTACTGTCGCCAGGCACTGACAGTGGGGGTGGGATGAAATTAAAGTAGCAACAAAACTAATAGCAGTTACCACACTGAATTCATACCCTGTGCCAGACGCTCTGCCAAGTGCTTTCTGTGCATTATTTCGTCTAATGGTCACACCAACCCCTTAAGGAAGGTAATAAAGTGACTCTGCTTGTAGACAAGGAAATTGAGGCGGAGAGTTAAACCTCTAGCCCAAGATTATATAGCTAATAAGAGGTAGAGTTGGATCTATACCAGACCCACTGTGTCTCGGCTGGAGAGGGACTAACCATCGATGTGTATGTATCCTGACCTGGTCAGTACGAACAGGCAGTGCTCACCCAAACCTGCGCAGAGAAGCACAGGATACAACCCCGTGTCCAGGAGCTCACTCGCCAGCCAGGAAGGAGGAGAGTTTGCATAATTGCACGGAGGCGGGCGGGTAAGATCTAGTCCGTGTTCAGTGACCACAGGCAGCTGGCCTGGGGCAGGACCCAGGCAGCATGGAGGCCAGCCACACTGTGGCGCCTTGAAATCCAGGCTCAGGGGTTCAGCTTTATCTAGAAGTCACCAAAGGGTGAGAGTGTGTGAAGAGAGGATGACCTACTCAGAGTCATGTTTTAGGAAGACTACCAGCTTCAGGCTACCATTCAAAACCCTGAGAATATGAGGCAAGACACAATATCTAGAATATTACAGAAAAAAATAGGATCCATTTATTGAAACACTCTAGCCACTGCGAGGCATCATACTCAACCCCAGGAAACCTGTGCTTGCCTGCAGGGCTCCACTTGCTGACTCAGGCACGCATGGGACCCCAAGACCATGCCAGTGGCCCCCACTCCCCGGTTTCCTCTGGCTGTCACTCGGAGGCTTCTTCCTTGACCTTATTCTCTAGCCTCTTCACGTAGGTGTTCTGACCAGTTGGAAGGGAGAGCCTGTCTGTCTTTGAGGGCCCTTTCCATGTACTTGACACGTCATGGCTCTGCCCTCTGTCCCATCTCACCAAGGCTGTGAAGTGCCTCTTGTTGGGGATGGAGCCCTCCCTGTCATGCTGCCTCTGCTCCAGCTGTACCACACTGGGCTTTGGGCCCTGGCCAGGCCCTAGGAAGTGGCTCAGAAATCCCCCTGGGCCCTACCCACCAATGAGCCCGAGGGCTTTTCTTCCCTGTGCAGATTCCTAGAGACTCCAGTGGCTGGGGAACAAAAAGGGACACTACTGACCACCAGCAAGGCACATGGATGGATTAGCAGGGCGCCCCAGCCAACTGCAAACATTTTGCCACAAGTCAGGTCAGGGCCGCGGCTGAAAGGTCAGCAGCATGGAGCAGGCTGCCCCAAGAGAGGGGGGGTCTAAATGATGTTTCTGACAATAAAACCCTCTGAGCTGCAGGTCAGAATTGATGCCTGTCATTTCGGTAATGATCTGGCATCATTATTGGCTTGCAGTATAGCCCCTATAAACACATTCATCAACGTCTGTCTGCCCGAGACAGGTGATTTTCTTCAAAACCAGAAAACCCACAAGCCTATCAAGCATTCGCTGCACTGTCCTCAACAGGCAGACAGGAGTTTTGGGCCTCTGAGCCCATATTTTACAGTAAGAACCCAAGGAGTGTTGAGTCCTGTTTCTAAGCATGTTCAACCAGGCGGGATGGGAAAGGTGCCAGGGGGCAACTCAGCCCAGTGTCAGTGCACAGCTGTTCCCACAGCTGGCAGATACGCTGCAGCTGCAGGCCAGCAACAAGGGCCAACACTGAGCAAGGAAGCCCCGAGCCAAGAGAGGGGCGTGGGTGGAGCCACAGCCACTGGGCTGGAGGGGATGGGAGGACTCCTCTCTAAAGAGCCTCTCCCACCAAGGATTTGCCCTCTCCTTTCCCACTAACCCTGCAGCCACCTTCACAACCAAGCTTCCCATCCGGGCACTTTCTATCCCTCTCCTTGGGGGTTTTAAGCCCAAGCCTAGGGCTTTCTGAGCAACTCCAAACTCCACTGTTAACTGCTGCCACTGCCCTCCCTGACCACACACACCCACCCCCTCCATCCCGCCCACCCCCCCTCATTTGCATGACAAGCCCTCCTTGGACTCCAGCTGCAAACTGGGATGGTAACCCTTTCCTGGCAGGGAACCAGCCCCTTCTTCAGGGGCAAGTTCTCCCATCAGGGGCATCTTAAGCAGGAATTGGGACATATTAATGCATTGACTAGCTAGCACTAACACAATTGACCTGAATTCACAATTCACACAACTAGTCTAAGTGTTACAGACCAAACTTCACAAGTGTAGACGGTAGGGACAAAACCCATTAAGATTTTATTAGTGCTTAGAATTCACAATCCGTGGTCCCATTGAATCCCCACATCATGAATGTCCCTATTTTTCTCATCCCTTAGCAATTTGGTTCAAACTTTTCGCACTGTATTACGAGTTGCCCACCTGTCTGACTCCTTCTCAATACCCCTCACTCCCTCCCAAGACCGTGAGCTATTTGAGGGTAGGAAACACTTCTTACTCCTTCCTGTTCTGGCACCGAGTAGGTCATCAGTGTTTGCTGAATACAATTGAATCCCACAGGGCCAGGTTAAGAGAACAGGGAGAGCAAGAGTAGTAATACTAGCAAATACCTATACAGTCTTCCCATGTGCCAGACACTCTTCTGATTAATCCCTTTTACATAGATAAAATCATTAATTCTCAAACCAACCCTAGGTAAGTACTATTGTTATCTCTATTTGTGTTTTTTTTTTTGGTTTTGGGGGGTTTTTTTGCAGTACGCAGGCCCCTCACTGTTGTGGCCTCTCCCGTTGCGGAGCACAGGCTCCGGACACGCCGGTTCAGCGGCCATGGCTCACGGGCCCAGCCACTCCACGGCATGTGGGATCCTCCCGGACTGGGGCACGAACCCGTGTCCCCTGCATCGGCAGGCGGACTCTCAGCCACTGTGCCACCAGGGAAGCCCTATTTTAGTCATTATTGATTTAATCCTGGGAGGATGAGAACACAGCTAGTACAGACAGTTAATCTGTATTTATACCTTGAAATGGGCCAGCCATGAAAATGTAGAAGCTTTAAAAACTACAAACAACTAAAAAGGGGCTTGAAGGGAATCTGGTCCCAGATGAATAAATCTTGTGTCAGCTCGGGGTTGCCATAATCGCAGTTCTACATAATGATCACAAACCTGGGTTTCACGTGGCCCCTGAAGTGGACCAGGCAGGTGAGGAGAGGTTCATCCCCTCCCCAGCGTGGGCGCCCAAGGACTCCCACCAAATTAGAACGTGTACCAGCCCTGGGAACTAAATTTATCCTGAAAGGACACCCAGATCAGAATGTTCTCTGCTATAAGATATCCTGTCCCTCATTGTCCTCCTCTCTTTTGCCAGAGCCAGGGAGTATCGGCTGTCAATTCAGCCCTGTCAATTCAGCTTGAAAGCCACACACACGTGATGCCAGTCCACAGCGACAGGTACCACATGTTTAGATACGAAAGACAGGAAATGTTGAAAGAGCGAGAAAGGAGAGCCAGAGAAGATGGAAGAGAAGGTGGAAAGAGGCAGATGCTGATAAGAGGGTCGTAAAGAAACTGAGAAGAGGAAAAAAACAGCACTGGGGCCGGGCAGCTGTGGCAGGGTCTCCCGGGATAAGCCATCGGGGGCACGAGAGCTACGATGGGGTCCTGTTCGAAGTCAGCGGCTCCTTTACAAGCTTCAGGCAGCACGTCTCCTCCATTTTCCCGGCGCTTGCACCTTTCAAGCCCACTACAAACTGAGAAGCTCCCATGTCAGTTTCGAATGATATCACTGCTCCTGCAGGCGACAACCAGGCCTTGGGGACAGGAGCCCATCCTGCCAGCACTCCAGAAGGGTGGCCATTCCCGCCACACCCCCTCCCCGATCCCACAGGCAGAGGAAGGACACGAACTCCCTGCCTGAGGGAGGCCGCTGGGGAGCCTGGGTTAGGGAACAATGAGAGAAGAGCCAAACTGTAAAATCCTGAGGTTCTTGTAAATCTCATCCGTGCAGTTAAACATCTAAGAAGATCCGACAGAACAAGACAAACTAGGGCTCCCCAGGAGGCCCGGGCTCCCAGTGGGGTCATGTTCCGTTAACAAGATCACAGAACCTCAGATCCTGGAGGGGTATTTTTCCGTTCCTCTCCCTCTCGAACAAGAGTGTACCAGGTTGCTGTCGTCTTTATGTCTAAAGTTCCCCCAAGGAAGGAGCTTTTCAACGTTTTCTCAAGCTCAATGCTATGCTTTAAAGTCAGAGTAGGTGCTTAAGCTTGCAGAGGGGGCGGGTTCCCACCATAATCTCCACCAGTCCTCCCACCCCCAGCTCCACCTCTTGGTCTTAATGCTGACTATTGATGGTTTCTCAATGTTAGGTAAAATGCTTTGCTAATGCAACCTGGGGATCAATTCTCTGGCCTCTCTGATCCCCCCATCAGATTGCCATCCCTGAGCCCTTTCTGATGGACAGCTAGGAGCTGCTACCATTGTAGACAAGGATGCCTAATCTCTCCTGATCCTACTTGCCAGGTTCTGGGTCCAGGCTTTCTTTTTATTTTCGCTTCTTACCACTGCCTTTATGGCCAACTGCATCTCTCTCATTCCCCAGAAGCCCTGAGCTTTCCCAGCTCTCCACATCTGCTCCAGCAGGTCCCCTCCCCTAAAGCACCCCTCACCCCACCTGCATCTGCGAAACTCCGCCCAGCTTTCAAGGCCCATCTCAAATGCCCCAGAGGCAGAGGCCTCGTTCCCACCCATGAGGAAGGCCTTGCTGTACCCACCGCACCTGCGCCCCCAACACCTGGCAGCCAAGGCCTGTGAGCATTTGAGAGCTTATCTCCCCATTAGATTTCAAGCCCGTTTAGGGCAGGGACCTTGCAGTCCGCATGGTGCCAGGCTCAGAACAGGACCTTCAATAGCTCCGTGTCAGATGAATTAATCGCCTTTTGTCCAGTCCTCAGGGGAGGTGGAAAGCGGTTGCTATTTCTAATGGCAGCAGGAAGACAAATATGGCCCTGCCCAACCCCGCTTCATCCCCCACCATTCTACACACACACCCAGGGGTGGTCATTTCTCTTTGCTCTCACATCAATAAGGTTTCTAGCACATTCTAGCAAGAGGCACCAGAGAGAGCTGGGAGGAGTCTTGGAGAGCACTTAGCTCTCCGCCCTGGTTGCACAAATTGGGGACCTGAGGGCCACGAGGGGCAGGGCCAGCGGGCACTCACGCAGCAGACCAGCGTCAGGGGTGTACCTGTCTCCCCAGCCAGTCTCCCACGGAGCTGCCTCGGGGTACTGAGTTCAGAGGCTGCGGCTGCCCTGCACCTGGCGATGGCTCCACCATGGCTGGTCACTGATCTCTGGTTGTGGCTGTGAGCAGTGCAGCCACAGGTCGGCAGTCACAGCCGAGTCCAGCTGCTGCAGTGAGAGTGGCTTCAGGAACGCTGGAGCCCCAGGGGCATGTGGCTGTCCGGCAACACTCTCCCGTGACACAGCCTACTGGGGCAGCGTTGTGACAACCCAATCCTGCCAGGTGGCCAAGCGCCCACCTCACCCTTTCATTCACAGACCATTGAGCAGCACAGAGGCAGGGTCCACTCGGCAGCTCACAGCTCTATCCCGCACCAGAGCAGCACTCAGTAAACACTTACACGATGTGCTTGCACAGCCGGACTTATTTGGCGGGTGGGTTAGGAGGGAGCATAAAACCACAGCCTATGGAGAGGCCACAAAATATTTAGAATGAGAAAGATTTGCAAAGCCTTGAATTTCTTCTTCTCCATTCCTCCTGCCTTTAATCCAACAAAAGGAAGTTTACTTCCCCAGATTCCATTTCTGGTTCCACATTTGTATCAATGGCTTGGATGAAGCTATCACAGTCAGGCTCATCAAATGTGGGAGGACAGGAAGCTGGGAGGGCCCCAAACATGGGCTGCTGAGTGAGATGCTAAAAGACCCGGACAGATTAGAACGAAGGGCTGAAACCAAACAAACTCAGGGAAAAGGAACAGAGGCAAACGACAGGTGCAGCTCTCGTCCCCAAAAGCCAACTGGACAAGCAAGGGTGGGAGATCAGGGGCAGGGGGTGAAGGCCTGTGGCTTGGCAGCTCTGTGAAGAAGACAGAGGGCTTTAATAAACATTCCACTCCATGTGAACTAACAGGCTGCTATGCAAGTCAGGTGCACTGGCTGTCTTTGGCTGCAGTAACGGAATGAGAAAGCAGGTAGGTGGTCCTCTGTCCTGAGCAGCTCACACCCCTGGGCAGGTGCAGAGCAAGGGCACTGAGCAAAGGAGTGGGGACAGGATGGAGACAGGGCTCCTAACAGTGCCAGGGAAGCTGGGGATGTTTCATGCGGGCAGGAGAAAACCCTGGGAAGTCCTGGGTCCAACCCAGGGGGGCTTGGGTATGAAGCTGTTGGCCCCTTACCACAGGGGCAGTCAGGACGAGGAGGAAAGAGGGGTGGGGAAACTGAGGGGGCTGCTGAAGCCTGACCCACCCCAGCCACTGGCGGCCCAAGGCTCAGTGTCCAAAGGGAAGACCAGACGCAGCCCAGATAGGCGTTGGCTGGTCCTGAGGGCCAAGGGACTGGCAGGGAAGCAGGAACTAGCCTCTCAGAAGCCGGTGGGTGGGGAGAGAGCAAAAAAGAACAAGACCCAGTGTGGGGCCCAGCCAGGCAGCCAGAGCTTCGAAGAAGGCTCTAGCCAAGCAGGAATCAGGAGGGGAGGCAGGGAAACCAAAGCATCATCCAGTCCTGATGGCTGGGAATGCTACCTGGGGTTGGCAAGCTCCCAGCTCCCTGAAGGTGCTGGACCTCATCCTTGGGGTAGGCCTGGGACCCAAGAGGAAGACAAGAGGGAAACCAGGATAAGGAAGCGATTTCTAACAGGCAGAGGAGCCACCCCAGGGCAGAACAGAGGCTGGAGGTCCCTTCTGGAGGTGCCGCTGGGGCTGAGGGCCCTGGGCGCTACTGCAGGGTTGCTGTTCTGCCCTTGGCTTCCTCATGTGAGCCCTTGCCCTGTTTTGGAGGGGAGTCCCCATGGCTGAGCCCAAATTCCAAGCCGCCTTCTTGTACTGCAGGAACTAGGGGCAGGAGAGACAGACCAAGGATGGAGCGCTCTCCCCAAGTGAAGCATAACAGGCTTGGAGACAGCCCGCTTGAGGCCAGCTCTGCCTCTCACCAGGCACATGACCTTGGCCACATCGCTTACCTTCTTAGGCCTCAGTTGTCTTATCTATAAAACAGGGATAGTAACAGAATTCACCTCACAGGACTGACATGAGGATTCATTGAGATCATAAAGGGCACAATTCCCCGCACATATGAGATCAAAAATAGAGCCTGTCATTATTATCATTTGTGGAGTTACAAACCTTTTTCCAGATCTAAACTTGGAATCAGAACCTGGGCCTGTGATATGAGGATGTCGGGACAGGGTGAAGGCAAGTTCGGGGGATGCTGGTAGGGGGCGGTGTACGAAAAAAGTCCACCATACTCAGAGGGGAGCCCACACCCATGGGCCATCGGGTGACTGAAGGTTACATAAAAATGACAAAGTCAGTTCTGGAGATGGATGGAGGTGAGGGTGGCACAACAACATGGGTGAACTTAACCACTGAACTGTACGCGTAAAAGTGGTTAAAAAGGTAAAATTTTACATGATATACATTTACAATAATTTAAAAAAAGTTTTAATGGCAAAGTCACAACTTGGCCCCAGGTCTACTGACCACAAGCCCAGGGTCCCTCCCACCCACCCACCAGGTTTGTATTGGTGATATGTTCAGAGGAAATGGAATTCTGCTGGATTGAATTGTATTGAATTCTTTAATTCAGAGATAAACTCAGCACAGTTCATCTCTTTTCCAATTATTGGGTTTGGGAGAATTTGAGCAGTGGTGATTTTGCCATCTTTTCTCTTAAAAGCAAAAAGACGTGACTTCAGCTTCCTGCTGAACAGAGACTAGAATTATCAGAATTTTCTTGGTCTTATAATGCAATGAAAATGGTAAGGAAGTCTCCAAACACTAAAAATTCTACCAGGCCTTCCAATTTCCCAAATCCTCAGAGAGTCAATTATCTTTAGCCCAGATTTAGAATCATCACACTCCCACTACGTACAACCCCCTTTATTGGCACAGCAGGGACAGTCACACAGACGATTAAGAGAAAGCATGGCCCTTGCGGAGCTTATAGCTAGCACGATGTTTCTTAATCAGGAGTAAGCCCTGGAACCCTGTGGTGCTTTCCAAACACACATCCCCAGTCAGTGGGGTTCATTAGCCTGCGGGGCCCAGACATTGCACAGGGGATCTGATGCCCATCCCTGATGGAAAACGGAAGAGATCATCACTTGAAAATAGTAATAACAACAATACAAAATAGAATGAATTAACTCTGAAAAAGTCACGGACAGTACACATCGGCACTCTCAGGGAAACAGAATTAAGCTGAACACTCGCTCCCCAGTGACTCTGAAGAAATGGGAGTTTGTATTCATGGAAGGAAGCTGGAACTGAACACTGAGGAAGGGAACACGGTCACTGACTTTAATTATCCTAAAAGCTTTACGATGTCTGACCAGATTATATTTGTAAGAGATTTAAGAGGAGTCACCTTTAAACTTTAGGATGTTGGAGCCAAAGAACTGTTCTTTCGATTGTTTGCTATTTCAAGTTCAAGGCTATATTAAGGGGACAGCCAGCTCCCTTTCTGGGCAGAGAAGCAAGGCAGTTAGGAGAAGGGACAGTTTGCTGGGACAGTCCCATATGAGGGCCTCCTGAATGCAAACTCTATCAGTTCTTGTTATCAAAAACCATTCATAGCTACTCTCCCCACATTTTTGTCCCCTTGTCACTGAGCATCCTTCAGGCATGGAATCCTGGATACAGTCAGAGGCCCCAGAGATCATCTGATCCAATCTGCCTATTTTACAGATGACAAAACTCACGTTGAGAGACAAGTAGCTTATCCAAGCTCGCACGGTGATTGGTACCCGAGACAGACCAGGCCACAGGTCCCTCTCACCTTGTAAAGGGGGCAGAGGCTTGCTAGGTGGAAGCGCCTTGGATGGGGCAGGCTCTTGGGCTGTTTTTCTCAACCCTGTCATTCACTTAGCTGCCCATGTTGGACGGTGATCTCTTGTATCCCTGAATTACAGCAGAAGCTTCTTGAGAAGCTTCCTCGGCACGCCCTCACTTCCCAAGGTGAGGACGGTGTGTGGTTTCCAAGGTAACACACAGCTTGGTGGATTCAGCCTCCCAGCACCACCTCATCCGGCACCAGCAGGGAGGAGGAGTGGGAGGGCAGGTGACACTACCTCCCCATTTACAAACACTGATTCCTCCAGAAACCAGTTTCCCCTCTGTCCCCCTGCCAGGGTTCAGGGCAGAGGACACCCCTGACATCCTGGAGTCCTGGAGCTGAGGAAGCTTCTGGAGGACTTGGCAAGAGGCAATTGCCAGGAAGTCAATGGAGCCGCAGGCAGCTGACTCCGGAAGTCTGGGACCGGCCCTCCCTGCTGGGGCAAGTCTCAACATGCCCAGGGCAACAGTTTTCACACCTGTTAACAGACACAGCACATGCCCTGTCAAGAAGCATGACACAGGATGACATTTCCAACTGACAAAACAGAAAGTCAACACAGGCAGCTGAGAAACAGCCTTGCTGCTCCCCCAGGCACGCCAGCCCCATGGTCTCTGGGGCCCGGAGAAAGCAGCAGGAGGCCATCGCCCCTAGGGAAGGGGCAAAGTGGCAGGAAAGCCCTCTCTGGGGCAGAGAGGGTTAAAGCCAAGTGTTCAAATATTTAGCAAATAAAACCAAAATGTCACACAGAGACTGCCAGGGCTGACGTGGTAACCATGGCAATCCATGGCCAGCCACAGATCTGAGAGTGAAGAGGCTCTGGGACTGAGGCCTGGGATGAGAGGGGATGAGAGGATGGTGGGGAGGGTCACAGAGGGCATGGCCAGCCCAGCTCACAGGTTACAGCCCGCTGAGACCCTTGACCCCTCACGATGCACAAGCCAGAGCTGTGGACTTCAGGCCTGTCTCTCAGTCTCATAGAGACTCAGTTTTCTCTTCTATGGAGCGAGGGGAATAAATCGGCCTGTCTGCCCCTCAGGCTTGCTGTTCGTTCATTTGGTAACACTTATTGAATCCCTGCTATGTGCTGGGTGCTCTTGGCTATGGGACAGAGCAGTGAATCGAAGTCAGCCTCCACCACCATGGACATACAGCCAGAGCGGGTGCACGTGAGATATAGTGTCAGAGCCCATGTCCAGCCAACTCCTAGAAGGGGCGCCTTGCCCGGGGAGTGGGGGCAGCCAGAAGGGTTCCTAGAGGAGGAAGCATCTGTGCTGAACCCTAAAAGTCAAAGAGGCGAAGTCAGGCAGGCAAGAGGTCTGACAAGACATGTGAAAACACTCCCAAAACTACAAAGCACTAGACAAGATGAGGTGACACCGTCGTCACCGACATGGTTGCTAACGCGTCATCCTTTCAGCTTTCTGTATTTGGAGGGTAGTCTGACAAGGACTCATGGCCTTTGGACTGAGCAGCTACTCGCCCCCTCTTTCCTCCTTTCTCTCCAGCTGTACAGGTGCAGGTGGGCCGGTGGGAGGGCAGGCGGCATCCTCAGCTCATGCACCGTGGCCTAGCCAGGCCCTGTCCCCTGGACACACCCCCCATTTCCAATTTCCCTCGTGTGCTGCCATCTGTCTAAGGAGTGTTCATTAGCATGGAGTAGGAGATGGCCGTGAGCTCAGCAGAGGAGGCCACCATCCAGAATTTTCCTGTCAAGCCCTGTGGTCCTGGAGCCACCCTGGGGGCCTAGAGTTCCCTCCTCCTCTCTGTGCAGCACACCTGGGTTAAGGAGCTCATGTCCTCAGACCTAGCAGGCTGACAGGGCCATCTGGAGGTCTTGGGATCTCAGGGGTCCCCAATCTGCTCAGCTCTAAAGGAGTCCCTTGGCCACTGGCCCATCTGTGAGCCCAGTGAAGGCGATTCAAATCCATCAGCCAACCAGCCAGGGACAACCTTAGGAAATATCTATCGGGGGCCTGCAAGGAGAGACCCCAGCCCCACCAGGGTGAGGCAGCTGCCATCTCCCCTGGAGGACAGACACACCTTCCTTTCTCTTCTCTCTCACGCCCCTGAAATGCTCCAGGCCAGTTTCATCCCAAACATACACAAGGCCTCTGCTCCTAGTGAATACATGGCTTGGTTAGGCCTCTTCTCTCCATGAGAGTTGCCTGGGCCACTGTGGCCACATGGTATTTCACACACACCTCATACCTTAGGGCTTATCAGCCTGGGTCACAGTGGATCAAGGTCTAGGACAAGTAGCTTCCAAAGGTAGGGACTGGGTCTGAATTATTTCTGGATTCTCAATGTCTGACACATAGTAGTCCTTACCTTACAGATAAGTTCAGGATATGACTTGAGCCCACTTTCTTCTATAGGGAGAAGGGAGAGTGAGAGCACAGAGCAAGACTCAGCCTGGGGCTTCCCTGGTGGCGCAGTGGTTGAGAGTCCGCCTGCTGATGCAGGGGACACGGGTTCGTGCCCTGGTCCAGGAGGATCCCACATGCCACGGAGCTGCTAGGCCCGTGAGCCATGGCTGCTGAGCCTGCGCGTCCGGAGCCTGTGCTCCGCAACGGGAGAGGCCACAACAGTGAGAGGCCCGCGTACCACAAAAAAAAAAAAGACTCAGCCTGAACCATCGAGTCCACTCCCTGATGGGAAGACGCCCCTGACTCATTTAGCAGTGGGCCCCCAAGGCATCTGGACCAGTGACACTCCTGCATTCCAGATGCCCCTGTTCCCGTGACAGCAGGTTATACATATCCAGGAGGATGCTCCAACCTATGGGACCATCATGCCATGGCATGTGAGCCTTTTTGCAATGTGAGCTGTCTCTTGAATATAATTTATGTCCTACAATTTGAAGTAATTTCCCTGTCAGCTGAGAACTCTATTGCTATTTAATAAAAATATCCACTTTTACACATCTAATAACTTAAAAGTCTCCCCTTTTATTGGTCTCCTGTTTCAAATTCATGAGGTTGAAGACCTATATCTTGTCACTATAGTTATATTTCTGTCAGATTTTTTTTTTTTTTTTTTTTTTGTGGTAAGCAGGCCTCTCACTGTTGTGGCCTCTCCCGTTGTGGAGCACAGGCTCTGGACGCACAGGCTCAGCGGCCATGGCTCACGGGCCCAGCCGCTCTGTGGCATGTGGGATCTTCCCGGACCGGGGCACGAACCCGTGTCCCCTGCATCGGCAGGCGGACTCTCAACCACTGCGCCACCAGGGAAGCCCTTCTGTCAGATTTGAAGTGGACTGGAAGCCTCTGGAGGCCCACACCAGATTTTGATCTGATTGATGCTTTCTACTTTGAATATGGCCAATAACCACCAACTGAAATTAATGATCTATAAGTTCCCATCCACACACTGGATGATGGGAAATCTGCCACTGCCTATGTCCTATCCTAGGTTCACAGCAGTCCCTCCATTTTAATTAGACAAACATTAATTGAGCCATGCTGTGTGCCAGGCACAGTCCTGCAGCTTCCTGCCCCTGTAGCTTCATTAAGGACATCAAGGCTCGGCTCCACATCTCCAGGTGTGGGTGTGTCTGCACTTCCCACCCCCCCTCCCCATCCCCCCATCATGTCCCCCAGGCTCTGAGCCAGGGCACTTCCTCCCTGGGGCGCTTGATCCCTTCCCCTCCTGTGTGCTCCTGGACAAGAACCTGGCCCCTGGTTATTTCCTCTCCCTCTCAATTGGCTTCTTCCTGACAGCTGCGAGACATATGCAGTTTCTCCAGGCTACACAAGCAGACCAACATCCCTCCCTCAGCAGTGTGTCCTCTCCAGCTGCCACTCCGCCTTCCCTCGATTCACAGCCAAACTTCTTAGAAGACTGGCCAGTATTGTGTCTCCATGTTCCTCACCTCCTACTTGGTCCTCGCTTCCCCTTCCACTGCCCTGTGACTGTCACTCCCAGTGACTGTGCTGAGGAAGGGTACAATGACCTTCCCACAGCCTGGTGCAAAGGACCAATGGGGTTCCCAACTCCTTGGCCCCCCTGTGGCATAACCGACACTTCCTTCTCTGTCCCGGCTTTGTGACTCCCTCCCTTTGGGGTCTCCTCTGACCTCCCTGACTTCTCCATTCTCCTTTGTGGGCTCCTCCCACTTCTCACTCGATGATGTCCCTCTGGGGACCTGTCCCATGCCTCCTCTCATCCCACTGCCCCCTGCTCATCTAGGCCTATCCTCTGCATCACTATCCTGGAGGCGGCTGGATGCTCAGCCCCCAAACCTCAACTTCCCAAACTAACCTGGTGATCATTCCCCACCTCAGCCTCCTGCTGCGGTTTCAACTATAATGAATGGCACTCCCAGCCACTGAGTTACCCAAGCAACTGCTGGACCCCTCTTTTCCCCACAGACAGTACCTCCAACCTAATAACTGACCAAGTCTGGTCAATTCCACTTGTTCAACATCTTTTATGCACAGTCTCTCCTGTCCTGGCTCTTGTCTTGGCCTGATTCAGGGTGTCACCATCCCTCATCTCGACCATGGAAACATGCTTCCAATTAGTCTTCCTGCCTCTGAAATTGGTCCTTGCAACATTTGCCATGCTGCAGCTAAAATGCAAATCTGATCATCTCTCTCCTCTGCTTGAACTCCTTCCATGGTTCTCCCTTCTGCCCACAGGACAGTTCCAAAACTCTTCAGCAAGGCAGATGAGTTCCTGCTGGTCCTGCCATGCTCCAGAGTAGACCGGCCCCACTGCCCAGGACCTTGTCCTGGAGGCGTTCTGAACGCACTCTGCAGTTTCTCATCTCAGGGTCTCTGTTCCTTTTGAGACTTCTGCCTGGGATATCCTTTCCATGCTGTCAGCCCGGCAAACACGTCCTCATTGAAGCTGAGGTGTTTTGCACGTATTATCTAATTTGATCTGCACAAGAACCCTGTGATGGGTACTATTATTAGTCCCATTTTTCAGAAAGGAAATAGACTAAGAGGCATTCAGTAACTTGCTAAAGGCTACCATACATACTACAATGTGACAAAGAACATGATTTGAACGCAAGCTGGGCTACTCTAAAATCTGTGTTCTCAGCCTCCTTCTGTCCTGCCTTCCAGGATGGCACTAAAGACATTACAGCCATGGATTCACTCAACATTGGCAACCCCTTGGAGAAGCAAAAGTGATTTCAGGGTTTCCAGCACAGAGTACTGGGCCCCTGTCCCAGGCTCTGCACAGAGTAGACCCTTGTTAAGTGCACACTGAATGAATGAAGGCACTAGATGGGTAAGAAGGGTAGAGGAGGGAGGATATTGGGGGAGCAATAAAGCGTTCAGTGTCTCACCGGTCAGAATGGCCAACATCAAAAAGTCTACAAATAATACATGCTGGAGAGGGTGTGGAGAAAAGGGAACCCTCCCACACTGTTGGTGGGAATGTAAATTGGTGCAGCCACTACAGAAAACAGAATGGAGCTTCCTTAAAAAACTAAAAATAGAGTTGCCATATGATCCAGCAATTCCACTCCTAGGCATATATCCAGAAAAGCTGAAAACTCTAATTCAAAAAGATACATGCACCCCAATGTTCACAGTGGCACTATTTACAATAGCCAAAACATGGAAGCAACCTAACTGTCCATCAACAGATGAATGGATAAAGAAGATATTATATAGACACACAATGGAATACTAGTCAGCCATAAAAAAAGAATGAAATAATGCCATTTGCAGCAACATGGATGGCCCTAGAGATTACCATACTAAGTGAAGTAAGTCAGAGAAAGACAAATATCATATATCACTTATATGTGGAATCTAAAATATGATACAAATGAACATATTTACAAAACAGAAACAGACTCACAGACATAGAAAACAAACTTATGGTTACCAAAGGGGGAATAAATTAGGAGTTTGAGATTAACAGATACACACCACTACATATAAACTGTATAAACAGTAAGGGCCTACTTTATAGCTATACAGGAAAATATATTCAATATCCTGTAATAAACCATAATGGAAAAGAATCTAAAAAATAATATATATATATATAACTGAATCACTTTGCTGTACACCTGAAACTAATACAACGTTGTAAATCAACTATACTTCAATAGAAAGAAAAGAAACAAAGAGAGAGAGAAAAGAGAAGAAACAAAGAGAGACAGAAAGAGGAAGCAAGGAAGGAAGGAAGGAAGGGAGAGAGGAAGGGAGGGAGGAAGTTACATGTTGAGCCAGGGGTGTGCCGATGGCCCCTAAAACGTGAGTCTGCAGCCTGGGAAGAGGAGTTTTGCACTGCCGATCTGGGAGGTGCTGGTGATCGCCAAACCACAGGAATAAATGGACTCTCCAAGGGAGAGCGCAGTTTTCAAAGTTTTGATAAATAACAAAACAACCAATGCATTTTGCTTTTCATTTCTTTCCAGGACACGCTAGCCTAAGGAGAACAGATGCCCAGGCCTTTGAAGGCTCCGTGTTCCAAGATGCCAAGAGAAGAGGAGACCAAGGAGACACGGGGCAGCCATCCTCAAACAACAGGGGCTGCCTCATGGGAAACACAGGCACCTCTTTTCCCTACTCCAGAAGAGAGGCGGGCTGAGTGGAATTTTCAGAGAGGCCCGTTTCCTCTCAGCGGAAGGGCAGACTTTCTGGAACTCACACTGTCCAGCCAGGGAGAGCCTCCCTCAAGAGGCAGTGAGTCCCAGTGACAGGCCAGCCCACAGAGGCTGGAGGGGCCTCCTGCACTGGTGATGGGTGCACCCCCCACCTGTCACCTCTGAGGACCTACCGAGCCTCAGGTGCATGACTTGAAGCCAGAGTTTGGTTGAGAGGTTCCCAATAATGTTTCAGAGTCTTCTTTCTCAAAAACACAAGTTGTCCAAACTAATAACAAGTATGAACACTATTCTAGAAGGTACGTCTAGCCTCCTGTGTGTGCTGGGCCAGGGCCAGAGGCCTGGATGTGAGCGACTGGGGCAGGGCTGGGGGGAGGTGGAAACACGGTCATCTGGTTCCTGCTAAAATTTAGCCAAGTGACCAGTAACTGGTGTTGATGAGGAAGTGGCAAGCATATCCTTAACACAGGCCCCTGACTTCACCTCACGGAGGAGAGGAGCCATACCCTCACCCTGCCCTACTTCCCAACAGGTGAGCAGCAGCTGGCCTCTCCCTACTGAAGAGGCTTTCCAAGCGTCCCCTCTGGATAAACACTGGCAATCACGCTTGGGATAACCCTCCCACCACTCTCAGGAAGCAGGTTCCCCAGCTGGTGGACACCAACCTCGAACAGAGAATTACAGAATCGGGGGGTGGGGGGCAGGGTGGGATGGGTGCTTAGGATCCCCAGTGAGCAGATGTGGAAACTTGAGGCCCAAGACCACAGAGCTGAGTCATGGTCTAAAAGGCTTTGGAAACCAGATAGCTTGAATCCAGCACTCTTTCATTCAAAATATGCCCTGCAGACACCTGCTCTCTGTCAGACACCATGGGTCCCTGGAAATACAAAGATTAACAGCCTCATTGTCCCTGGGGGTGGGGAAAAGGATATAGAACAGAAAATCACAATATGGTCAGGTGAGTGCATACAAGGGTCCTGCTGACTGTCTGGGCCCAAACCATTCCCATTTCCCTCTGGCAGGAGAAGGTCCCACTAGACCTTTCCAGAAGAAAGAACTTCACTGGACAGGTAAGAGGCACAGAGGGAGCCAGGTTCTGGTGACTCCCCACGTGATGGTGGGCCAGGTAGGATAAGGGGCTGGGCAGTGGGAGCTGAGAGTGCAGGCAGGGCTAGGCCAGAGCAGGGAGGAAGTCCAACCACCCGCCAGTACCGGGCAGTTGTGACAGTGACCATCTGGTGGGCACAGCTTGTACATGGACGAGGTCCAGCTGGAAGCAGTGGGACAGAGGTCAGAGGAAAGAGACCAGTTTCCATTTCATGAAGGCCCACTCTGCACTGTCAACTGTTACCCCCCCTGCTTATGAGTTCAGCAAGGTGGGTGATATGACTTCCATACTTCAGATGCGGAAACCGACGAGGCCCAGAGAAGTTGTTATTGGCTCAAGGTCATTCAGGCTGAAGCGTCTGAGCCAGGATTTAATGCCACTGACTTCACTTTGTTTCTCCAAACTGTGAGTGTCAGGCCAAGACAAGTGACTGAAAAGCATCCTCTGCTGCCCATAATTAGGGTGAAGCAGAGACTGGCTATGAGCTGAGGATGGACAAAGTGTGCCCAGCAAGGTGCTAGCCTATCAGCATCATGGCCCTGCCACCAGGCCAGAACTGAGGTCACAACTGCAGCTGGGTGGGATCAGGTCTGAGAGCCAAGGCTGCAAGCCCTGGGGGGAGGTGGGGCAGGACCCCAAGAGAATCAGAGGGAGGGATGCCTGGCTCTTCCCATCCCAGTGCCTGGAGTAGAAAGCAGCAGCAGTCAGGCTGAGTGGAACCATCGTGCGGGCGTGAGGCTGAGATCAGCTCCTCTCCCCTCCCTCAAGCCTGGATCACAGATGAATTCATGACTCTGCCTTTTTCTCTGGCCTCTGCAACCCCTCTGCACAGGTCAAGGTGATACATAGTAGTATAGATGCCCTCTAGATGAGGGTTCAGGGGCTCAGAGAAGTTGAGGAGATACATGGGTCTCACAGCTGGTTTGGGGTGGGGTGAACCCAGCCTGGACCCCCGACTGTGACTCATGGTCCTGTCTCTGATCCTGGCCCGTTCCTCCTGCCTGTACTCCTGGCTCCTTTCTGGGGTTGACTGGACCACGGTCTGGGTTAAAGCCCACCTGCGTTGTCCAGGTCAGACCCCATGAAGGAAGCTGCTTGGTGGCATCTGGGACTCTCAGCCTTCAGAGCACAAACTCAGTCCCCGAACCTGTGATCCCCCCAGAGATTAAAGAGTCCCCACCTTCTAGATTGTTGATGACTCTGGTCATCAACAGAGTGGAGGTAAGGTGGCCTGGAGCCAGGGCTCCCACGCCCAGGCCATCCGCAGAGGTCCCTGACACCCAGTGACAAAGCAGAGCCCCTCCAGAAGCAGGAGGCACCGACCTGTCTCTGCCTGTGCAGCCGCTCAGCCCAGAAATGTTGAGTGACAAAAGCGATGAGATTTGAAGTGTTTTACAGTTTACAGAGCTCTCTCATACACTCCCCATTCATCCTCACAACGACCCATAAATGGCAGAATAAAACCCCCCATGTTCCAGACGAGGAAAAGTTCACATGTTCCAGTCCAGAAAGGTCTCAGGGCTGGCCAAAGACACACTGTAAGAAGAGGTCATGGGCGAGACTCGGCCCCAGCTTTTCTGACTCTGAGTTCTGGTCTTTGTCAATTTCTTGCCTGCTGCCCAGATGTGGATCTATCTGTGCTCCTCCAGCCAAATGACGGGAGTTATATTTAGATGCGTATGCATGTGAGAAAAAACATCTGGATACTTTAGAACTACCCAGGGCCCCAGCAGAGCAGGTCAGCCCGAAGGGCCCATTGAGAGGGAGACCCATTGTCATGAGAAGATGCTACAGATCTGCTCACTCCTGCCTGCCCTTCCCAGCCCAGGTCGAACCATCCTCCTTACATCGGCCAAACTGGAGTGCACCCCAGAGGTTAAGCCAATATCTCTCTGGGTGCCAAGTAACTCCTGGGCAGCAAGAAACAGAGGCCCCCTCAACTACAGCAGATTCTCTTCTATCTAGAAAATGTCTCCTCCCTGGCAGAGTCCAGTGGGAGTAAAGTCTACACCAGTCAGAAATACAGATTCCCGGTGGTATCTGGTGCAGTGTGTGTGTGTGTGTGTGTGTGTGTGTGTGTGTGTGTATGCAGGGGCACAGGAGGCAGGTCTGTTTCACTTGGGGGACTCAGTGGCTCAAGTTCAGGAAGGATCCGGCAAGAGACAGAAAGGGCAAAGCAAGTCTCACAGTAGAATGGTGCAAAATGAAAATTCTAAGCAGGACTGCCCCCCAAATCATGAAGTCGTGTTTGCCTCTGGGATCCCCACTTGAAGATAACGTCACAGTTGTTCTAAAGCCACAGGGCAGCCTCACAATTCCCTCTCCCACGAGGGTCCAAACCAAAAGAGAAGATCCACAATCTCAGATACCTTTTGGTGAAATCGCCCAAGTAGCTACTGAAAGGGTGGGTTTGGGAGGGGGGACGGGCTCAGCCTGGAGCAAAGGAATAGCCCCTGCATGAAGGGGTGTGGGCGAGGCACCTACCTGGACTTCACGTGTGTGATAGGCGATGATCAAACCCAAAAGGATGATGGTAGACAGACTGATAAGGCATTTCAGGGCCAACGAAAACATGGAATCCTGCAGGAGAAAGGGAAAGAGAGGATTAGGGAAATCCGGGATGGAGCATCTCATTTTACTCTGAGGCTGTGTTAAGGGGTGGGGATGAGGGGCAGTGAAGGCAAAGAAAAGACTGTCACCAGCACCTCCTGAGAGCGGGATACAGCACAAAGGTAGCCTGAGCCCCGAAAGTACCTTGGGCTGGGCCCTGGGCCGGCTCCGTCTCAGCAGCTGCCCTCTGAGTCTCTGTTTTCTAGGGTTAAATCATATTTGCATTCCTGCGATGAACCTGCTTGGGCGTGATGTATTCTGTTTGTTATACATGCCTAGATTCAGTTTGCTGATGTGTTGTTTAGAATATTTGCCTCCATGCTCAGAAGTCATATGAACATAATTCTTTTCTATGCTGCTGTTATATGGTTTGGGCATCAATACTGTGCCAGCTTGAGCCTCTCTTTTCTCTTAACAAACCTGAACCAGAGGATTCTGAGGTCCCTTCCATCTCTGACAATGCAGAGTTCTTTCAGGAATGAATGAGAATGTCCTGGCAGCAGCTCTCATCTCCCGTTTTAGGGCCAAGGGCAGGGAGGGAAGCGAGGGTGGCAGAGGAGCTACTGGAAAGAGAAGGGGGCCGAGCACAGGAGCAGATAGGGGTCCTGGGCAGGAGAAAGGCCCTGAGGGTCCCTCCAGCTGAGGCTGGGGGAGGCAGGGTGGGCCATTTGCCTTCACTGCAGTCCTCCAGCCCCAGGGCAGCTTAGGGGACCCACGTCCCCTGGGTAGCACCAAGAGCTCTGGGACCAGCCCACAGAATCCAAACCCTGACGTAGCTGCTTACTAGTCCCGTAACCTCAGGCTGCTCACCCCATCTCTCTGTGCTCAATTGCCTCAGGCATCAGATGGGGATAACATCAGTACCTACCTCTCAGGGCTGCTGTGAAGGATAAAGGCATTTGTCTATGTAAAATGCCTAGCCCGGTGCCAGGCCCTGTGAGGGCTGGCTACTATCATCTACCTCACCTCCTCCACAGGGCTGATGCCTCCTGGGCATTTGGAAGCCAGGGAGTAGAGGCAGCTCCCAGTCCCAAAGGAAGGCAGGAACACAGCCCTGAGCAAAGGTAGCAGAAAGCCAAGCAGTAGTTCCAAGCACTGTGTTGTGGCCTCACACATCCTGAGAGAGGCACGCCACATGAGAAACAGCCCCCATGCTCCAGAATCATAACATGTCTGATGTCTGTGAAGCACCTTACAGTTTACAAGGTGGTTTCACATCTTGTTCTCATCCATCCTTGAGACAGCCCTTGGCCTCTGGCCCAGCTTTATAGATATTACAGGCAGAGGCTCAGAGAGGTGAGTGGCTCATGCCAGAGTTCAAAGCCAAGACCTCTGACTCTCAGCCTGACTCCCAGCCCAGAGCACTGCCCGTAAGCCCTCAGGCCTACTCTCAATGGGAAACAGTAAAAATGTGAGAAGTGCCCATTTACACAGACCCAAATGACTACTTAAGACAATAATGGAAGGTGTTTCGAAGGTAGGATATGATTAATTACCACGTGAAACCTACAATAGAGCTAGGGAGGGAGACATCACTGTCCAAGAAAGCAAGCTTTCAGAGACAGAGGGAGAGGTGGCTGAGATCTCCAGCGTTAGGGGGTGTGTCCAATATGGCAGCCACTTAGAGTCAGTGGAGGGCTTGGACTTAAACCCAGGACTCCCAGATCCCCAAGTTCTCAACCACCCTCTGCAGGCTGAGATGGAAAGGAAGCAGCTCTCCCTGGTGTCTGCCAATCTACCATTCATTTATTTGATATAGTTTTGGGGCCCACTCTGTGCCAGACACAAGCTAGTGCTGGGGACCCAAGGGAGAACTAATGAAGGAGCTCATTCATTCTTTCTTTCTTTCATGACGATTTCAACAACTTCCCATTTCTTGACCACCTGCTAGATGTCCAACAGTATGCTAGATACTGCAGGATATTTATAGAGGGTCCCTCCCCACCAGAAGTTTCCAATCTGGCTTATATACAAACCCCAGCTTTCTACACTGTACAGGATCATCCAGCTGTGGGGAAAATTCTCCATTCTGCCCTGCCCAGAGACGACGGTCTAAGCATAATCCACTTTTCATTTAGCCTCTTGCATGTTCTACACTTAATGAAAAGCAGCCTGCAATCATTTACTCAGTGCACATGCACAGAGGTGCCTTGGGGGGTATTCTGCTGCTCCAGTTAAGGGCCCAAAGGAAAACAGAACACAGTTCCAGCCCTCAGGTAGGTTCCACTCTTCGAAAGCACTACTGGATGCCTGAAACACCACCCAAACCACAAGACCTACTGGGGCTGAAGAGAGCAGGTGGTGAATTCAGGGACACTCAGACTTTTACGACAAGACTACCTCCCTACAGGAATCAACTGGGGACAGATCATGATGTTTTCGAGCCAGAAATGACCATAACTTTCTTCTCAAAGGGGTCTGACATCTGGGGAGCATCATGCCTCCCCAGGGAAGGGTTTGGGATCAGCTGCACATTTCAAACTCTAATTTATTTCTTTTGGCAGAAAGTAACTGAAATCGGAATCCAAGTCTATTTTCCATCATTTTTAGAGGAAGAGGTGAAGGGAAAGGGGCCAGATGCTGTCTCCTCTCCTTTGAGCTTCTTCTTTTGTTCTAAAACTCAAAGCCTTTACATAAGAGGCAACTCCACCTGCTTCTTGGTTTTGGCCAGTGAAAACCTCATCGGCCAGCCCCAGCCCCATGGGGAGACGAGTGTGCACTGGATCAGTGGGAATGCTCACTACTTCACAGATTTCCTTGCATTCTCTATCAATCACATGTCAATAAAAAATAAACTATCAACCATTTTTAATAGCAGGAAAATACGTCAAAGAAATCTGGCTGGATTAGAAATGTTTTCTATTTGTTAAAATGTTGAATTATCATCTTTTCTTTGCTGTCTGAACTCCAGTGAAGCTTGAAATTGATATGGTTCTTTGGGTGATGGCAGCAACTCAGGGCTGGCTAATTAGCTGCCGTACACCACATGTGTGTATGTACACACACCTGCTCAGCCCCCACTCACTGCTATCCAAGGGCCAAAGGGACTCATAGGGCTGGAAGGGAGTCCTGTGGTCAACTGGTCAACACTTCTCCCCTGCAACTCAGAATTTTTCAATAGAGTAATATCTTTAATACACAGGAATGCTTAAGAATTATATCCCAACAGATGAGAGATGTTTATTTAAAGCCATTTATTCCTAAATGCCCCAAAATATTAGAGTGGGTAAGTAAATTGGAGAATAGCCAGTGATGGAACACTATGTTGCCACTTAAAGCCACTTCTGCAGAGAATATTTGAAGATATCAGGAAAGGTTCATGATATAATATCAAGTCAAAAACCCAGACTCCGGGCTTCCCTGGTGGTGCAGTGGTTGAGAGTCCGCCTGCCGATGCGGGGGACACAGGTTCGTGCCCCGGTCCGGGAGGATCCCACATGCCGCGGAGTGGCTGGGCCCGTGAGCCATGGCCGCTGAGCCTGTGCATCCAGAGCCTGTGCTCCGCAACGGGAGAGGCCACAACAGTGAGAGGCCCGCGTACCGCAAAAAAAAAAAAAAAAAAAAAAAAAAAAAAAACCCAGACCCCAAAACTGTAAATATGGTATATTCCCAATTATTTTTTAATTTTTTACTTTTTTAATGTAAAAAAAGACTGCAAATATATAGTGTCATTCTATAAAGTGTCAGGGTACTCAATTGTATTACCTCTGATGATCTGAGTACAATAGGTGCTTAATAAGTGCTTCTTGAAACTACTTAATAATAGTACTTTTATTTTTACCTAACATTTATTAAGTACTGACTACATACCAGGTCCTAGACTATGCCTTCTATACAGATTACTTCGCATTCTCACCCTACAGATGAAGTCATAATGTCTCCATTTTACTGATTAAAAAACAAAACAAAACAAAACAAAACTGAGGGTCATAGAGACAAAGTGACTTTTCCAAGGTCATACAGCTAGCCCAGACTTTAGCTATAAATCAGATTTTTCTATATACCACGCTTCCCCCCTGCCTTCAAAATGAACTAGGCTCCCATGTGAGATAGTGAGTTCCTGTCATCTTAGGAGAGGTTGGCTACAGCCATCAAGGGTGCTGTAGAGGGGATTCCTAGCAGGGAAGGAGGGTGAACCACATTCCTGCAAGATGCCCCTATCCACGTGGTCCTGTTCTGCTCCAAGCCATGAGCCAGCCCTTCACAGATCTGTGACTTGTTGATGACAACAATCTGTTATAAAGCACTGCTGTAGGGGCCTACCATGCAAGGTGGACATCGGCAACCCACTTTTACAGAGGAGGAAACTGAGGCTCCAAGAAGTTACCTAATTTGTCCAAGGACATGGCCAACAAATGGCCAAGTCAGGATTGAAGAAGCCAGGATTTACTCCAGATCATCTACTTCCAGGTTCTGTGCCCTGCCTGTGCACCAACACCCCACCTGCCCGGCTGGTCAGGCCTTTCCAGCCTCCAATTTCTTCAATGAGGCTTCTCAGAACTGCTCTAGCCCTTCCTCCCCCGAGGCTGTGCAGACTGTGATGGAGTGTGTTCCCAGCTTCTGAGCCAGCCATACAAATTGCTCTCCCGGTCGCCTTGTAGCTTCCAAAGACAAGCCAGAATTGTAATGATTACCGTAGATTTTCCAGAGACTTTGAAGCTAAATGTATTATATTGTTTGGAACATTTGAAAATAACAGAAAACCATGCAGGCAGAGTCCTAGAGGGGCACTGAACAGAAGTTAAATATCAGGTAAAGATGTGCAGGTGCCTTCCCCAAAGTATGTGTGTGCGTGTGTGTATGTGTGTGTGTGTGTGTACATATGTGATCCATTCATGATCTTTGTCACTGGCTGGAACCCCTAAAGGGGAAGAGGTAATATCATCTAAAGTCTGTATCTACTGAATTAAGATTTACGTTTTGTGCATTCGACTTGGGAAATAATTGATTTAGAAATCTTTTCAGTTTAATAAGGTCAACTTTTCCTCCAATTTCATGGAGAGGCTCCACAATTGATTGACATTCAGCATCAGCTTAATACTGTGGCTCTGTAATGGTTGTCCTAATTAGACACTTGCTAATTAATGCTATGCAAATTAAAACCAGCCCCTTATCCGCTAGCCAGGAAGACTGCATTCATGATTGCTGTTCTCTGCGGAGACAGAGCTTCTTTCCTCAACCTGGTGCTTTCATACCAGTGCCAGCCCCTGCCTTCCTCCTTCCTCTGCTCTCATCCTGCCTCTTTCTCATAATCTCTCATTCTCGTCCACTCTCCACACCTTTCACCCTCATGCTCATCTCTTAGCTCAGGCTCATGGTCCCAGGTTGAGCTGCCTGATTTAAGTACATCCCTGGCTCTTCCTGGCATTCTCAGAGTGACTACCCAGCCTGGTTCCTACCAGAAGTCAGCTACCAGAATCCTATTTTGGTCACTCATGGACCAGAATGGAATCACTCAGACCCTCTGCGTCCTTGGATGTCCAACTTGCAAACAGGGGAAACAGGCAAAGCTGTCACGATGGGGTAGGAGGGTGGACCCTGGGGGCTTCAAAGGGCACCTGGATCTCCGACAGGCCTGAGGAGGGAGAAGTTCCAAGAAGCCAGGGTGCCTCATAACTAAGAGGTCTCTGGAGCTAGGCCCTGGGCTTGCCATCAGAGGGCCCAGAGGGTCTGGGCCTCCTCCACGGTAAATGCCTGGCTTTGGACAAGCTGCTTCACTCTTCTAGGCCTCAATACCCCCCAGTAAAATGAGACTCTTGGACCAAATAGTCCCTGAAGCCTAATGGCTGATGGCACTGGGCACACACTGGCCATGACACATACACGGGTCATAGGGACACTCCCAATATTTCTCTTTTTTTCTCCTTTTCTCAGGCATTTCTATACATGATAAAATTGTGAGTGTGAAATAGTCAGCAACAAAACTCACTCATGCCAACTTCTCCTCAAATAGAACGAGATAGCTAACAAAGAAAATTACCATTGTCTCTTTCTAAATAACATGGGATTTGGAACCAAAAGGCCAGAATTCAAGTCATATCTTTGCTGCTCACTAGCTATGTGACACTGGACTTGTCACTTAACCTCTCTGGGCCTCTGTTTCCTTCTCTGCAAGCCAGATGTAACAGCACCAACTCTCACAGGTACTGGAGGATAAAGTAAAATAATGCATATGAAAAAATTCATTCTTTTTTCACACACAAAAAAGCTCACATTCTCTCGTAGCCAAACACCCTTTCTCTTGCTGCACAGATGTCAGTGCAGGTAAACTCAGCTGGTTCTCAGTCAGGGGCTGCTGAATGCACCTCCAATATCAGCATTTTAGGGTTGCAACAATTTACAAAGATGCTCCCCCAGGCATTTCAGAAAGATAGTTTTGGCGTCCTGCAATGGGTCAAACATTCATTCACTCATCCATTCACACTATAAATATTTACAGAACACTTAACTATGCCCAGGCCCTGTGCTGGGTACTTGCAAAACGCCAGGGATTCCCCCACTCCATCCACCCCCAGTCCGCTGAGCCTGAATCCCACCTGGCAGACAAAGGGCAGATGAGTAGGGCCTGGAAGAAATGGGCAGGAAGCCCAGGCTGCGAGAAGTGACCTACAAGTAGCTCCTTGAATGACCAGGACCAGAAGAGGTGACCCTAGAGAGGCAGCTGAACCCGAACTGACCCTACATCCTGAATGTGAAGTGAGGAACACAGACTAACCCAAGGCCAAAGGAGCTTCATAGAGTACCTTCTCCCCAAAGATGCTGTTTGCTAAGGATGCAGGCTCTCTGTGCAGACAAGGAGGGCACAAGACCTTCTTCTGCTCAACGACCACCAGGGCTGAGCATCAGCCTGGGTACTAGAGACCAAGCTCCAGGCACCTTCCACCTTCTTGAGCTCTCTGTGTGGGTGTCTTTACCAGGTCCCAGGGGCTGTCTCTCATCACCAAGATGGAAACCCCAGAAGGACAGGATTTCAAATTTGTTTGTCCAGGGCTTCCCTGGTGGCACACTGGTTGAGAGTCCGCCTGCCGATGCAGGGGACATGGGTTCGTGCCCTGGTTTGGGAAGATCCCACATGCCGCGGAGCGGCTGGGCCCGTGAGCCATGGCCGCTGAGCCTGCGCGTCCGGAGCCTATGCTCCGCAACGGGAGAGGCCACAACAGTGAGAGGCCTGCATACCGCAAAAACCAAAACAGAACAAAACAAAACAAATTTGTTTGTCCACTTCTACATCCTGGCACCTCAGACATTGTCCGGCACATAGCAGGTCAATAAGTATCAGTTGAATGCTGAATATTTGAATGAAAGGAACAAAATTTTGAGATGTGTCAAGGAGGTAGACACTTCCTTCCTGAACTCCCAAATACAACTAAAGGAACATGATAAAAACAACAGCCTACATCTACTGTGCGCTTACCATTGCCAGGCGCTGTTGTAATTGCTTTAGATCCTCGGAGCAACCCCATGCGAGGCCCGGGGAGGTTCCGTCACTTGCCCACCATCCCCAAGCAAGGACAGAGTAGAGGTCAGGTTCCAACCCAGGCAGAAGTTAGACCCAAAGGTCTGTGCTCTCTCCACCCAGAGAGTCTCATGACACACGGGCTGCCTGTCATCAGAACATCGCCTTCCATGCCCAGTCTTCCTGGGCAGGACTAATCTCCCCATCTCACCCCACTCTCTGATGAGGCCCCGGTCATGTCACCATTAAACCCCGGTCACTTAGTAGCATGACAGACAGTCAGCAGCCTGACATCAGGGCTGGGGGTCTGCATCGTTGTTGTGAGTGCAGCCCAGACCAGGCCTGGTATGGGGCGGGCAGGCAGGAAATGCTTGTGGAGTGAAGGATGCCAATGGTCTCAAAATGAAACTCAAAAAGTCAACATCATAAAGTCAAGTTTCATTTCTCTGTGGCCCTCCACTTTGTCACTCCCAGAAGGAGATGGAACCTGATGGCTGAGGGACATCATGCAGTTAACACAAGGGCATTCGGGTCTGAGTAGAGGGTGGCCTGGTAATGGTTAGTGAAACCAGCACAACGACCCCAATTAAGAAGAAATCATCCTCCCCAGGCCTCGGCTCTCCCGCTGTGCGATGCCCCAAGGAGGAAAAAATGGTCATTTGGGAGACCAAGCTACCAAAATATCAAGTCAGATGGGTCACCCCTAAGGCCACAAACATAATTCCAATTAAGGAGATGATTTCCTTTACAAGGTCTGAGCAGAGGGGAAATGGCATATCATGAATTCTCTACTGCACGCTTGCTTATCATTTATTTTCCTGCCCCACTTACAACATCGGCAAAGATTCCATGCAATTCAGTCAAAATGTTTTATTATATACTTGCCATGTGCCAGGCACTGTGCTAAGTGTAGGAGGTAGGAATACACATGATGAGGTCTTTCTGAAGGCAGTTTGGGGCTTGCTGCTCCTAAAGTAGCCAAGAGCTGGCCTACTAGGACTCTTCCAACATGAAATAAGCACTTAACAAATGTTTGTTGGGTGAATGAATGTGGAAGGGTCAAACTTTTGAGCTCTATACCAAGGCAGAATGAAACCAGAGGGGGGGTTGAGTCTCCTCACCCCATCAGGGAGTATGCAGGTGGGAAGGATGCCCACCAGGCACCAACAGCCCAGGCCATTCTAGAACTGAGGGACCTTGACCCCCACCCCAGAATAATTGAATCAAATCTCTGCAGATGAGGCCTGGACACTGGCATTTAAAAACTATTTCAGCGATTCAAATGTGCAGGCCAGGGATGAGAACTGCTGCTCTAGGGGCACAAGAAAGAAGTGCAGAAGGCTGGGGCTGACATCATAGCCTTGAGGAGACTCTGTTGAACAGTTAGTCATATGCATAAGCAGTGGAGCTCCTTAGAGTTAAAAGGAAATGTAGGGCTTCCCTGGTGGCGCAGTGGTTGAGAGTCCGCCTGCCGATGCAGAGGACACGGGTTCGTGCCCCGGTCCGGGAAGATCCCACACGTTGCAGAGAGGCTAGGCCCGTGAGTCATGGCCGCTGAGCCTGCGTGTCCGGAGCCTGTGCTCCGCAACGGGAGAGGCCACAACAGTGAGAGGCTCGCGTACCGCAAAAAAAAAAAAAAAAAAAAGGAAATGTAAAAGCCATCTAGTTAAATGGCTCATGACTCTCCTCTGTAAGATTCCTGGCATATAGTCATTCAGTCTCTGCTTGATTACCTCCAGGGACAGGGAACTCACTTCCTATCAAGGCAGCCTATCTCTATGTTGGAAAGGCTCTGACTTTTTCACAGATCTGGCTTCAGCTTTCTCAGGTGCTTCGCCCCCAATAAAGCTAAACAAACAAGTGCCTCTGTGAAGCCTCACTCTGATTTTGGCATCATATGTGCCTATGCAAAAGTCCTCAATAAGTGAGCCCCTCCCCAAGACAAATACCAATAAAAATATAGACACCAGGCCTGGAGGCACCCCTGGAGGTCAGCTCATCCCCACCCTTCATTCTTCATGAGGACACTGAGGCCCAGTGGGGCTGGCTCGGCCCCTATCAAACACCAGCCTGTGTTGAAGCAAAGCTTAGAACCTGGGTATTGGGTCCCCCAGGCTTATGCTCACGGGGTAGGCATCCCTGCCCACCCTGTCTCCCCTGTTTCTGAAGATATAACAACTCTAAATTTATCTGTTCTCCAACAGCCTAGATTCCTATACTGGAAGTCACCTCCAAACCTCTCACGTAGCCACTTTATTTCCTTCTCCAATAAACAATCTGCTCCTGATTACCTTTCATCCTCCTCTGCTTGTGGAATGTGAGCACTCTTGGCCAGTCAGCAATTAACATCACTCTTGTGGTGTCAAAAAGCCCATACAGCCTTCTCCAGCTTTGATGAATGCACACCTGTCACTATGCATCTCATTCTGAAGGTCCCAGTCCCTGCCATCATCTTGGGAGAAGCACACACTAAAGGTCTCTTGTCCTAGTCAGAACATGCATCCTGGCAACCTGGGGGGTCCTCAATTACAGAGAACCACTTAATCTTTCTTCACCCCCGAGGTGTGGCAGAGCCCTGCCGGAAGGCTGCTCAGTTTGCCATCACCATGATGGGTTCTCCTTGCAAATATCTACTGCTACCCTCACCAAGACCATGGTCCCCATATTTCCTCCAACTTGCAGGAGCCCCCCTTTTTTAATGTTCTAGAATGTTGGGGACAAATAACTGTGCTTTCTGGATGGCTTGCTTTGAAGTTGTTTTCTTTTCTTTTATTAAAACCTATCTGGCCCCCAAACCAATAAAACAGCAGGAAATCACTCTGCTCTGCAGAAGGCTGTGTGTGCACACTGGGTTCCCAGCTAGAACTGAACCAGCCCAGACAGGGCTTGACCCAGGACTGGGCTTCTCTCTCCCCATCCTGCCCCAGGACATACACCAGACTCCTGGATTCTCTGCAGGAGCTGTGGTCAACCAATTGCAATGAACTGGGTAAATGCATCTTCAGATGGATAGAATCTGAAATAAGAATTCTCACCACCTGACAGCCACAGAGAAGCATGTGTTGGTTTAAAAGACACAAAGCAAGGCCTACAGACTACCCCCACCCTTCATCTCTCAGCCCCATCACCCCCCCGTCCCCCAGTTCTCTTCCCTCTTTTCACCCTCCAGCCCCTGCCTCTCTCCGCACTAGAGGCTGCTGCGGTGGCAGAAGCAACACCATGATCCCACCTACACCTTCCAACCTCATCAGAGGTTTGCACAGCCCACTTCTCTGCCCACTCCCAGCCTGGTACCCAGAGGCAAGACCACTTCCATCCCCACGCAGGGTACAATCAACCCCTGAGCCTGGCAATGTTTGGGCCAAATGAAAATTTTAAGACGCCCAGAAATCACATATGGTGAGAGAAACAACCGCCTGGCAGGCTCCACAGACATCTCTGAAGGCTGGAGCTTCCCGGATCAGGAACAGCCCTGTCCTGTGTTTCCCCTGCCACGTTTCCAGGCTTCCCAGAGCAGCAGCCCGAGGACAGCGTCACCCTCCTTCCACTTCCACACCCGCACTCTTGCCAGTAAACGTGAGACAGCAAGTCCTCCAACCCAACGCACAGACTCAGCTGGAAGGGGCCTCCTGGGCCGTCTAGTCCAACTCCTCCCACTTTACAGGCAAGGAAATGGGGGCCCAGAGAGGGGCTCTGTCCTAGCCAAGGCCACACAGCAGTAACAGAAAGGGCTAATCTTGCCCTGAGTCTTCTGAGGCCTGGGCCGGTGTTTTTCCCACGTCCCCACTCTGCCTGCCCATCAGTCGCACACTCCTGAAAGAGGCAGTACCCCTGTCTGATTCCTCTCCCACCCCTCTGCAAGTCCTCAGTTCATGTTTGGGGAATGACCGTTTCTTCTATGGCTCTCAAGGGCAAATCAGGAGAAATAATAGTCACCTAGTCCAGGTTCTCCATCTTCTTTTTGCCTAAAACTCTAAAAGCTTAAACATAAATAAAGGGAAATGGTCTGGAAAAATAACCAGTTGGCATGGAACAATTGGCATTTCAAAGCTGCATCAGAAGTGGAAATACTGTTTTTCAGAAATTCAGCACAGCCATGAGTTGTTAACTCCTAGCCATTTGGCACAAGCTTTTCGATTGTTTGGATGTGATGGACGATGTTGATAGAAGTGGTGGAGACCAAACACGGCTATTAATAGGCTGAACGTGGCACTTTTATCTCTCTTTCTCACTCACTAGCTCTCTGGCACCAAACTGTTGCCAACCAGCCTACCTTTGGCTCTGAGGTGCCATCACCTCCAGCAACAGGGCACCACAGGAGCCGTGTTTCCCGCCCATGTCCGAGCAAGTTCATCCTCGAGCCTAAAAGGCCAGGGCTGCTGGCCAACGTGGGCTGCTCATGTGTGCAGAGCTTCAAGGGAATCACAAGGCCTGAAGCCTCCTTGGGTGCAGTCCCCACCTCGCACAGAGCATGCAGTAGATTATCACAGCTTAGGGGAGTCAGGAAGCTCTCAATTCCCCCATGTATTTCTCTTATCCACCTCCTCCCTGCAAGAATTTGAGGCAACCCCGATCTCAAGGCTGGAGCACATCCACCCTACTTGGCCCAAGACAGAAGGATCCCCACGGTTCCCTAAAGGATACTGCTTCTGGGAACTCTCTCCAGATTCAAACTCTACAAGGATTTACTGAGCACCTATGACATGTCAGTCTCTGAGCTCACCCATTTTCATATAGGATCTCACTTAATCCTTACAACAAGGAATTATTGTCCCCACTTGACAAATGAGGAAACTGAGGCACACAGTGATCACACAATTAGCTGAGATCACATGCTTAGTAAAGGGAGGAGTCTTCTGATTCCAAGTTCAGGATTGGAGAGGACCCTGGCAAAGGCCCTTTTGGGAAGTGTGCCCTGCACTCTCCGTGGGTATGATCACTTTGCTGCAGCTCTTCTGAAGCCTGAGCTGCTGGGTCTCTCCCTCTGAGCACCACGTGTTTCCCCAGCCCCAGAGCTCCCTGATCCTGGCCAGCTGTCCTCAACCTGCATTGGCTCAGCCACCAGGGAAGCCATGGCAAAGATCAGAGCTGGACTGCTTTGTCTCTAGCACTATTTTTAATATCCATTAAATGAGAGTAAAAATCCTTTCTTCCTTCCGGAGTTATTGTGAAGACCAAATCATAACTGTGGAAATGCTCAACCACCTAGGGATTCCCAGGAGCTCAAAACAGTCTATGCACATGTTGACCATACATATCCAGGTTTGCTCTAGGGAGACCAGCTTATGTCTGTTGTCTAGCATAATTATTAATATGAGTAGCAATTATTAATATCATACTCTCAAAAGTGTCCGCATTTAGACAGTGCATATGTAGAGTGAATCACACGATCACTCTACATGTGTAGCATTTGCTGCCTTAGGGTCTGAGAGAACTGGGGGCCCCTCCCTGCCCTCTGGCCTCCATGTCTCCCAGCTCCCACACCCACCTTGTCCAGTGGGAGGGGTGGTGCTCAGTGCTGCAGACCCTTGGCCAGGGTCCCTGCTACCAGGCTCACAGACAGGCATCATTTTGTTAGATCAAAGTAATTATTAGTAGACAGCTTTAACAGGGCAGTGTCACAGTGCCTGGATTAACTGCAATTATAGGTCACTCCTTTAAGGTTTATTCCATCAATTATGGACAATCTCAGTCACGTGCCTAGCTGCCTTAACCCTTTGTGGCTTGAATTACTCAGCACAGAAGAGGCTGTAACCATGGAGAAGGCTGAATATATTTGCTGCTGAATCATTGCCCTGTGATGTCAGTTTAGAGCCTCCCCGCTTAGGAGGCGCTTTCTTGCAGTTTCCTATTTGATCTCTGAGAGATAGGGAGAGCCACTCCCATCTCACAGATGGGAAAACTGAGACTTGGAATATTTAAGCAATTACCCAAGGTCACACAGCTAGGAACACCAATTCTTAGAACACTGTGTTGCCAAAACATTGTTTTCTTTAGCAATCAATGAGTGTGACCTGCACTGGAACCCTTCGGAATGTGACCCTTGGGCTTCAGTAGTCTGACCTGGCCCCAGGGCGAGGCATATGGGACAGCATCTGAGGGCATCCAGATGCAGGTCTGCCAAGGAGTCAGTCCAATGCATCAGATGTTGCATGCTCGCCATGCAGAGTCACCCTGTACCTGGAGCAATTCAAGCGGCCTTACTGTCAGAAAGAAGAAGAAAAGAAACTCCAAGAAGAAAATGTCCACACCAGAAAAATATACAAACATGGAGACCCAGAACCTTCCTTCTTCCACTGTTCAGCAAGGAGAGTAGCCAGAAGGCACCTCTTGCTAGCGAGGGGATGGCAGGACACCCACAGGCCCCAGACACCTAAGGGTGTCTCAGTGTTGAGATGAGAGAAGCCAGGGGAACACTTCCTTCTACTTCCAGAGCCTTTATTTGGGCTCCTGCTCCATATCTACTATGCCCTGCACCGGTCACAGAACGCTAGTTCAAAGATCTCCGAGATCCCACAGTCCAAAGCCCCATTTTAAAGATGGGGGAACTGAGGCACCAAGCAGGAAGTGCCCTGCCTATGACCCAGCTTGCCAGGGCCGAGCTGAGAGGGAGCGGAGGGCCTTCCCCTCTGCTGGGTTCTTGCTGCCCGTGGCTGTGAGCTGCCGCAGGGAACTGGGGGGCCGTCTGCTGTGTCTCTCGTGAGAAAGTTTGCTGCTTCCTTTCTTCCATCTCTCTCTTTCCTCCGCCCTCATCTCACTCTCCTCACCCACATTTCTTCCCTCTTGCATTATTTCTATTTCCCTGTTTTCCAGAAACAGGGTTTAAGACTGTCAGCTAGAGTTTCTAGGTCTGAATGGAACTCACTGTGCTGGAGCCCCCAGGTTCCCACTGGGTAGTCACCCCAGACTCTAGGCTGCTTTGTGGCAGGGTCTGGGTCCTATTTGTCTCTCTCTCCCCATTACTTCACACAGGGCCTGGCACATAGTAGTGGATACTCAGTAAGTACTCGAATGAATGAATGAGTGAGTAAATGAATGAAATACCATGCCAAATTCCCAAGGAGAGGAGAATCAAGCAAAATGATTCCATTACAGGTCTCATCATTCAGGTAGTAAATAGCACTTAGAATTGGGGGGGATTAGAATTGGGGTAGGGGAGGGAGGGGAGTCTGAGTCACCTTTAAATTCCTCATTCCACTGACTGAACAGATACTTATTTGTTTAGAATCCATTGTTTAAGCCTTTAAATATAACAGGTGTGATCAAAGGCCTAGGAAAACAGAAACTGCAGCCAAGCTCTCCCCCCAGGCTCCTCAGCCTGGAGAAGCTCTAGGATCAGAGAGATAACCCTGCAAAGGCGGTGGAACAAATGATGCTTGTGAGGAAAACCTGTCTTTCCAGCCACAGCCGTTTTCAATTCTGCAGAAGTGGCTTGGGGGTCCCTGAGAGGAAGAGCAAATGCTGGGGCTCCCGGACAACCACTGCAGTTGATGACTTGCTAAGCTTTTAAAACCCGGGTCAAAGCAAAGGAAAAAGACTGTACAGGCCAAAGGCACTGACATCTCTCCACACAGATGTCCCTGGCTTCCGGGCAGTGACTCCAAATCAGCTGCCTCTTGTCCCTTGGGGCCAAGTGGACTGGGGGCGTGGGGAAGGGTTAGGCCCAGGGGAATGAATTGCTTCATTGAAGAAACCCAGCTGGGCCCAGGACTGTGAGCTGTGGGGAGCCAGCTGGGCTGGGGCAGGGGTGGGGGGCGAGTGGAGGGTGCAGAGAGAAGGTATTCCTGCAGGGCTGGGAAACGCCAGGCAACTGTGAGCTATGAGGGTCAGAGGTGCACGTTCTTCCTGGAGAACTCACCCCTCTCCCTCCAGCTGCCACCAGCTGCTGAGCAAGGTGGGACAGCCAGGAGACATGGGTCAGGCGGCCAGAGGTAGAGAGACAAGTACAGAAGAAAAGGCGTGGGAGCCAAAAACAGAGGTGGTCATGGGTGTGGAGAGTGTCAGAGCTGGGACAGTTCTTGGAGTCTTCTCATCTTACAAAGCAGGACACTGAAGCCTAGACCTGGCTGAGGTCAATCAGCTGCCAGGTCCAGATCTAGAATCTAGCTCCCTAGACCCCCTACTCCAGTGCTCCTTCCGCCACACCATGTAGACTCCACAGCAGTTAATATAAAACACAAACTGTGCTGAATGGGAGAAAATATTTGCAAACGATATGACCGATAAGGGGTTAATATCCAACATATATAAACAGCTCATGCAACTCAACATCAAAAAACCAAACAACTCGATTAAAAAATAGGCAGAAGGGGCTCCCCTGGTGGCGCAGTGGTTGAGAGTCTGCCTGCCGATGCAGGGGACACGGGTTCATGCCCCGGTCCGGGAAGATCCCACATGCCGCGGAGTGGCTGGGCCTGTGAGCCATGGCTGCTGGGCCTGTGCATCCGGAGCCTGTGCTGCCGCGGAGCAGCTGGGCCCGTGAGCCATGGACGCTGAGCCTGCGCATCCGGAGCCTGTGCTGCCGCGGAGCAGCTGGGCCCGTGAGCCATGGACGCTGAGCCTGCGCATCCGGAGCCTGTGCTCCGCAACGGGAGAGGCCACAACAGTGAGAGGCCCGCGTACCGAGGAAAGAAAAATAAAATGGGCAGAAGGCATCGACAGACGAATGGATAAAGAAGATGTGGTACATATATACAATGGACTATTACTCAGCCATAAAAAGGAATGAAATTGGGTCATTTGTAGAGATGTGGATGGACCCAGAGACTGTCATACAGAGTGAAGTAAGTCAGAAATAGAAAAACAAATATCGTATATTAACACATATATGTGGAATCTAGAAAAATAGTACAGATGAACCCATTTGCAAGGCAGAAATAGAGACACAGATGTAAAGAACAAACGTATAGACACCAAGGGGAGAAAGTGGGGTATGGGGTGGTGGTGGTGGGATGAATTGGGAGATTGGGATTGACATATATACACTAATATGTATAAAATAGATAACTAATAAGAACCTGCTATATAAAAAATTAATTAATTATATATATTTTAAAAAGGGCAGAAGGATGGCAGGCCACATTGGCCGGTCATGGCAGCGTGGAGCCAGGCCGCGGCAGCGACTCTGCTCAGCGGAACCCACCGCCTTCCTCTTCTCCACTGAGCTCAGTGCATGTTTGCCTCGCAGACTGAGGGGGAGCTCAAAGTGACCCAAATTCTCAAAGAAAAGTTTCCTCGAGCTACAGCTATCAAAGTCACTGACATTTCAGGAGGCTGTGGGGCAATGTATGAAATTCAAATTGAATTGGAAGAACTTAAGGAGAAGAGAATGGTCCAACAGCACCAGATGGTAAATCAGGCATTAAAAGAAGAAATCAAAGGTATGCACGGGGCTTCCCTGGTGGCACAGTGGTTGAGAATCCGCCTGCCAATGCAGGGGACACAGGTTCGAGCCCTGGTCTGGGAAGATCCCACATGCCGCGGAGCAACCAAGCCCAGGCACCACAACTACTGAGCCTGCGCTCTACAGCCTGTGCTCCACAACGAGAGAAGCCAACACAATGAGAAGCCCATGCACCTCAACGAAGAGTAGCCCCCACTCACCACAACTAGAGAAAGACCATGTGCAGCAACGAAGACCCAACACAGCCAAAAATAAATAAATTAATTAAAAAAAAAAAAAAAGGTATGCACGGATTGCAGATATTTACCTCTGTCCCCAGACACTGACCATGCCCTGGCTGTGTAGATGTTGCTGCTAAAACCTTGGATGAATCTTACTGCCACCATTCTTTCCTAGGCATGTGACAAAAAATTTATCTATTTTATTCATAGACATTTCCATATTGTAATTATAGAAGAATACGGCATCTATTTAGATGTTAATTAAAGGCAACAGACAACTAAAAAAAAAAAAATGGGCAAAAGAACTGAATAGACATTTTTCCAAAGAGGAAATGCAGATGGCCAACAGGTACATGAAAAGATGCCCAACATCCCTAATAATCAGAGAAATGCAAATCAAAACCACAATGAGATATCACCTCACACTTGTGAGGATGGTCATCATCAAAAAGTCTACAAATAACAAATGTCGGCAAGGATATGGAGAAAAGGGAACCGTTGTACACTGTTGGTGGGAATGTAAATTGGTGCAGCCACTGTGAAAAACAGTATGAAGGTTTCTTAGAAAACTAAAAACAGAACTACCATATGACCCAGCAATTCCACTCCTGGGTGTATATCTGAAAAAAACAAAAACACTAATTCAAAAAGATACATGCACCCAATGTTCACTGCAGCATTATTTACAATTGCCAAGATATAGAAGCAACTATCTATCTATATCTATATCTGTATATCTATATCTGTACACACACACACACACAGACACACACACACAGACACACACACACACACACACACACACACACACACACAAAGGAATACTACTCAGCCATAAAAAAGAATGAACTTTTGCCATTTGCAGCAACATGGATGGACTTGGAGAGTATTATGCTAAGTGAAATAAGCCAGACAGAGAAAGACAAATACTGTATGATATCACTTATACATGGAATCTAAAAAATACAACAAACTAGTGAATATAACAAAAAGGAAGCAGACTCACAGATGTAGAGAACAAACTAGTGGTTACCAGGGGAGACAGGGAAGGGGGAGGGGCAATATAGGGGTAGGGGATTAGCAGAGGTAGTAGAGGTACAAACTACTATGTATAAAATAAGTTACAAGGATATATTGTACAAAATGGGGAATATAGCCAATATTTTACAATAACTATAACTGGAGCATAACCTTTAAAAATTGTGAATCACTATATTGTACACCTGTAACATATCATATTGTACATCAACTATATTTCAATAATAAAAAAGTTTTAACTTAAATTTTTTAAAAAGACCTAAATTTTTAAAAACATACAAACTATGCCACCCTCTGCCTAAATCCCTTCTGTGGCTCCCCACGGCCTCTAGGATAGAGGTGAACCCCTTAAGCAAGGCACCTGCACGATCTGACCCTTGCCTACCTCTCCAGCCCCATCACACCATAGACTCAAGCCACATTTTGTCTTTATTCACACTCCTCCAAAATGCTCTGCACTGTCATGTCTCTGGGCCTTTGCACATGTTTTCTGGGCCAGGAGTGACCTTCCTCTCTTGGCCTATCGCATTCCTAGTCAACGTAGACCCAAATACGCTCTCACTACTCCCACTGCCCCACCCTCCCGAGCCACCTCCTCTTCTGTGCTACCTCTGCTGGACATCAGGCCTCTCTGGGAAACAATCTAAGTGCATTAAGTATCTGTTTACTGGGCTGTGAGCTCTTTGAGTGTGGAAGCAAGGTCTTTTTCATCCTCCGGTTTCTCCCTGACCCCCAGCACCTAGCAGAGTGCCCAGTATGTGAGAAAAACTCGATTAATGTTTGCAGAATTAATTATCAAATTAAGGAGTGAGTGAACCCCTGGGCAGCACTGATAGTGCCTTGTTTATGTTCCTCATGAAGCTACTTAACCTCCAGAAGGACCAGCTGCACTCAGAATACTCAACCCCCGATTTTCTCTCTGATCTCCCTCCCTCCCCACGTGGGAGGGCGGCGGGGTCTCGCCACAACCAGGAGTCATGTGAGGTGGTATCTCTGCGGGGAAAAGAGCAACTGAGATCCAGAGGCCCTGAGTAACGCCTCCAGCTTATGTGAACACAGGTCACTGAACAGTGATGGCAAAGCAGCCAGACTGGTTACTGAGGTCACTTTTCCATGAAACGAGCATGTCAATGTGTGGCCACTGCCATCAAGGACTCTGCAATTAGCAGTCCCCTGGCAGCAGGGCACAGCTGTGCGACACCACCCCACAGCACGGCTCCAAGTCTCTGGGTACCTGCTCTGTAGAGGGAGCAGATCCCAGAGCCCAAAAGAGCAGCGAGTCTCCAGAAGACCCCTCGGGGGCTCTAAGTCATGTGACGTGATAGGCCATTAGCCTTGCAAATTCTATTTTCCCTACACAAAGTATGAACAGCATATTATACCTGGTTTACATCCCCTGAGCACCACCAACTGGTAGGGAAGGAAGGTGCCCAACTTGGAGAGACGACAGCGGGGACCTGACCTAGGGGCGGGGGTGAGGAGATCCACAAAGTGGACAAACCACGCACAAAGGGCTGGCCTCGAACCACTGGGAGGGTTGGCTGGGCTTGGACCCCAGCCTGGTTCTCACTTGGCAAGGCCAAGGACTCCCTGCCACATGCATGGGGCAGACCGGCTGGCAGAGAATCTGAGCCTTTCCAAAGCAGCCCCCGGCCAGCCCCAAGGGCATTTCTGGGGGGTTCTGGCCACCGGTGGAAACATTTTGAATAATGGAGCGCAGAGGCAAACACAGACAGGAAAAGGTGCCAGGAGCCACATACCAGAGCTGCCTCTAAGAGCTGCAAACATCTCAGAGGACACCCGGGCGGGCAGGCGGGAGAGAGGCAGGCGGGCAGGGGCCACCACAAGGCTGAGGAGGGGTACACGGGGAGCCAGGGATTTCTAAGACTCAACCTGAGAACCTGGCAGGAAAGGCACTGGAAACTGTACTTCTCCTTTTGGTCTGTCTATTTGTCTCTTATAATTTATCTAGTACTTCCTGAAAGGTCACTGGGTGGCGATTTCAATACTGTAAAATTTGTAGAGATGCTCTCAAAGAAATGTACAAATTTCACAGGTTTATCCTGGCTTAAAGGGAATCTATTTTATTAAAAGTGTCTATTCTGAGTGCACTTTAGGCACTCAGATGGATAGGATTTGGTGACCGACTGGTTAGTGATCCAAAAGGCCTTGTGCTATTAAAAGATTCACTGTGTTTTTTTGCGGGTGGTAAAAAGAAATAGAAATCAAAGGCATTTGCCAAGGTATGGTTTGTGGATGGAGAAGAGAGGGGTGTGTGAGATCACAAAATGCTCTGTTGCCTTCCAGCTCCCCGAAGCAGGAAGCTGGGTAAGAAACGCAGATTAAAAGCAGAAGGATGCACGTCCTGCGAAGGCTCTCCACCTCCTGAAATCTCACAGGACCCCTCTCACTTCCCTCTCTCAGCTCCTCATTAGCTAAATTCAATCTTTGTCATTCAAAGGAAGATAAACAGGGAGCAAGGGCCTGAGGGGAGAAAGAGTCCCTATATTGGAATAAAACATCTTCTACAAGCAAACACCTTCTTCCCCAGCCCCAGTCAGAATTCTCTATTTCTCTCCAAATAGCAGAGCCATTTCCTTCCTGTCAGCCCATTGATGCACAACTTCCTGTCAGAACAGCCGAGGAATCTAGGGAAATGTGTCTTCCTTCACAGCCTCCACTTCAGGTCTGCCGAGCCTCCAATGGTGCCAAGGAGCAGAGTAGAGGGTATCAAGGAAGGGGCCCCTCCCCAACTCTGTCTCCACGGACACCCTCCCCTGAGCCCAGCCCCACCCCAGATCAGACCACCACATCCAGACTTAGTGTACCACATGTCAGCATCTTGGCCCTCTGTCTCCTAGAGATCTGCGTGGGGACCAGCCCTTCCATCTGCAAAGCCACCAGGAAGAGTCTCATGGAGGCCTGGTCATGTGCCATCAACCCCCACTCCTTCCAGCTTCCCTCTCAGACATCCTGGTCTGATCATGAACTCCCTGGAGACTGTCAGGAAGCCGGAGGCCTGCCCTAGGGCTGCAGAGACAGTTTCTGTTTTAATCTGAGAGGGGGAAAGGAAGGAAGGGCTTTTCTAGTAAAGATGGGCCACAGTCAGCCACTTCAGGGTCAGCACTCAAGGCAAACCCACCGTGGAGAAGAAATGAAAACCCTCCTTCTCCCTTCAGATCCCACAATAAGTGGCGTGAGAGACAGGGAACTGGATTAAAAAGTAATTACCTCCATTGACTGAGTCTTCCCCACGTGTCTGCATGATCTCCTTTAATCCCCCCTCCCCAAACTCTATGACGTGGTTCACAACTTTGCAGCTCAGTATCACCTGGAAAGTTTTTGCAACTCCTGATACCAGGTTGCACCCCAAACCAATGAAATCAGAAGGAAGAATGCTGGAAATCAGACATTATTAGCACTATTTAAAGATTCCCAGGTGATTCCAAAATGTAGCAAAGTTTGGGAAACACGAAGGTATTATTACTCCCATTTTCTTAATGAGGAAATTGACACTCAAAGAAATTAAGTCACTTGCCTAAAGTCACACAGCTTGTAGGTGATGGAGTCGGGATTCCAGCTCACACCTCTGTGATTCCAGTATGGAGCCCCCCTCACTCCAAACTTCCTACAGAAAGTCTTTCAGATCTACCAGGTACTGCTCTCCCCTCTCCAGAGCATCCCCAGGGCAGGAGCAAGGACGCCACGGGCAGGCGGGGCAGGGGAGAGTGGGCTGAGTGTATGTGAGGGGCCTCGCAGGGAGTAATGTAATTAGTAGGTTCTGCTCCTTCCTCATCCACTTAAGCTCTCTCCAGAACAAAGCCTTGGCCTAAGAGGATCCCAAGAGGATGGCCAGGCACGAGGGAAACACAGCAAGAGTATATGTGTGTAGATGCGTGCATACAGGACAGCGGGTGCTAAGCAGGGCACACACAGCCTGGAAAGGGTGGGAGCCCTGGGGAGCCAGCAGGTGAGGGGCTAGTGCTCAGACCCGAGGTCTGAGCTCTGGGGTTGATCTGCTTCTTCACCGGCTGTTGGACTCGGGGAAGTTACTTCCCCTCTGAACCTCTGACCCCTCCTCTGTGTGACAGAAGGTCCTTTCAGCCCTGTGCGCCATAGTGCAAAAAATTCCCAGGGCTGCTTTGATGGCGGCCGCATGCTCAGGCCTGAGTGGATGTGGGTATGGGACCAGCTGAGGCCTCACCCCAGGCACGCAGAGTCCATACACAGTTCAGGCGCCCCCAGACCCACCCGGCTCTCAGGGCTGTGTGGCCAGGCCAGGGAGGTCAGCACAGCTGCTGAACATATGGGAAAGGAGCCCCTGGGGCAGCACCCCACACCTGCCTGTCCCAGCCATGATCCCCTGAAATCTGTCAGCTCCCCCTCACCCAGTCCCACCCTGCAAGTTGCGCAGGAGGGGGCTGAGAGCATCTGGAATTGCCCTGCTCACCTGAAAGCCCCCCACTCTCCACCACAGCCCACTGACTCAAGTGCCGGATAGAATCTGGTTTCCCCTCTGTGGTTTATTCAGGGGCCACCCCTTCTCCAAGCCTTCCCTGGCCCTCCCTGACATAATTAAATGCTCTGTGCTACTTCTGTTCTTGGCTCAAACCTCTCTCCTTGCACTGACCATACTTCACCCTACCCATCATCTGCTTACACCTCTGTTACCATAAGACCCTCGAGGGAGGGGTCTGGGTAGGAGTCTACAGAGGCAGCAAAGCATCGTAGTCAGGAGAATGGGCTACCGAGTCAAAGGACCTGGCTCAAGCCTTGCTTTGCCACTTACTGGCCCTGTGACCAAGCCTCAACTTACTCATCATACAATGGGGAAATAAGAGCAGAGACTTCATCAAGTTGTTGTAAATATTAAATGAGATGACACATGTAAACAAGGGGCTTAGCACAGAGCCTATACCTAGGGTAGGAGCTCAGTAAGAGCTACAAGCGCTTTTCTCATCTCCATGGTTCTAGCACCTAACACAAGCCCTGGCCCACAGAGCAAGGCATGTAATAAGTATGTTGAACTGAGCTGAACCCAGCCTGCTGGCAGCCTTCACAGGCTGCTCAGCCTTTCCAGAAACTAGATGCCCCTACCCACTCCCTAACCGGGGCTGGTCTCTGCAGCCACCATGCAGAACGTCCTCCTTCCCCAGAATAAGAAGTGTTAGTACTTTCTGGAGAAGCCCCCTGCCCAGCCCCTCCCACCGCCCCACCTCTGCAGCTGATACCCACACCCCTTCTGTCTGAGCCCCCCAGCTGCCCAGGCTTCCAGGCAGCACCCACAGCAGCCAGACCTCAAGTACCTTCAGTCCCAACCTCAGCCTTCATCAAAGCTGAAGTCAAAGATCAGCAAGGGCTCAGGGAGGGCAGGAGGGAAAAGCAGAAGATGGAGCCCAGCCCAACCAGAGGTCCAAACCCTTCAAAGCAATGATCAGAAACCAGGGAGGTCAGGTGAGTTCTCTCCTCCAGGTGCCTTCTCACCCTCACTTCCCAGAGAGCCGGAGCAAAAGGCACTTGACAATGGTTACAGGTCCAGATGGCAGTCTACGACCTCTGAGAGACAGAACAGTTTGGAGAAATAATGACCCGGGGGACTTCCCGGGGAAAGCTGTCTGTACACAGAGGGGCTGCTGTGAGATTTAATGAAGCCAGTTCCACATGAGAGGGGAGCACAGGGCAGTGTGCCCCTGCCTCGGTGACACCCCTGTGAGGGGGAGGGATGGCCATGCAGCCAGGCGGCAGAAGGACAGACACAGGGCCAGCTGGGAAAGGCTGACAGTCCCCCTCAGGACCAGGAGCGGTTGGGGAAGGAGAAGAGAATGAGTGTCCCCCGTTACACACAGATCTGGGCGGGCGCTCTCACTCCCACTCTTTCCCCTCCTCAGCCCTCCTCCAGTCCCTCCATTATGCAAATCAAGTGACTACACAGATTTGCATAATTCATGCCTTATTAGTACGTGCTCTTGTCAGGCTTTCAGACTTTATAAAGCAATTTTGCTATCTTTAATGGAGTGTAAGAGTCAAGGGGAGAGGTTTTCTGTCCTTTTCTCACTAAACATAAAAACAGACTCTAAATCTTAAGTTGGGGAGAAGGTCAGTGAGAGAAATGAAGTGACTTCCAATTGGACACATGACCAAACACTTTGTTGACACCTTGGCCAAGAGTGTATAAAGGGCGTGGGTGCCAGGCACTGTGCAGATGACCCATCCTGTCAGTCATGGCTCTTGCACAGACCACGGAGTGGTCTAGTCCAGTGCGCCAGAGAAAGTAGTGATTGCAGACACTACTGTTATTAGGTCATCTGGGGTACTGGGTGACTTGGTAACAACAAAACCCCCACCCTTCACCTGTATCACTTTTTTATATTTTATGCAGTACTTTCACTCCACTCTCTTACTCAATTTCCACAATAAGTCTATCCGGTTGGAAGGGAGACATTTTTACTCCCATTTTAGAGATGAGGAAGCTGGGGCCCAGAGAGGTAAAATTTACTCATCAAAAAGCAAACACAGGCTGTCTTTCCTCCATACCAGGGATGGCAAATACCTTGCCACTCCTCCATCCTTCCTTGCCCAAGACAGACATCACAAATCAATCACAGCCCTCATCCCACCACACTCAGATTGCACTTCAGGATCCTTCTCAACACAGCCCTTCTGGCGGCTAGTACCAGTTGCCCAGATAAAACCTGTTTGCTGTTCCTACACTACATCTTGCCAACTCCTCAATACCCAGCCAATACTGTGATGGTGCCGTGAGTTTCTGGGAAGTGCGTATGGGCTAAGCTTAGCCTGGCTGCTCAGCCCCAGAAGCTACAGACAGCCACACATAAGCCCACTCACTGGTTCCAAACGGGCTCCAAATGGAACCAGACGCACCTGCTTTAGGGAGCAGATCCAGAAGAGGGACCCTCATGCCCCCAAGTCTCAAAGGTCTGGGCTCTCCTCACTGCAGGGGCCCCATGACACAGGACCACAGAGGCCCATCTGGACTAATGCACACTTGCTTCAGATACAGCAGGGACCAAACGTATCTGGTTCCAAGACACACCCAGGCCTTGCTGATCCCTGGCAAGAGGTTCACACAGAAAAGGGGCCAAGCACTGCCAGATCCCAAGCACATACTGCCCTGGGCCCTGGGCCTCATCCAACCCCAGGGACACACTTTCCTCCCTTGCACATCGACTGAGGCTCTCCAGACTGGAGAGATGCTCCCACAATCCTTCCGCAATGGGCCCCTCCCACACCCCTGCAAGGAAACCTGTTAAATCATCGTCATTAAACCCTAAAAGTGCTCATTTTGACCCTCATGCACATCCTGTTCTGCCAGATGGAGAAATGTGAATCCCACCATGTCTCCCATCTTCCCCAAACCCTCCCAGCTCCCCGAGCCCCAGGGCAGCCCTGGCCCCTCCCCGCCCCAGATGAAGGACCAGTCCCTCCTTGGAGAATGGGAAGCAGCCTGCCAGTCTCACAGAGCAGGGTGGCACAGTACCCACACCTGCTGGCACCAGCCGCCCTGGCTGGGGGGCTTTCCTTCTGGAACCCACAGGGCTCAGCGCTGGCCTCCTGCCAGGCCCGAGGGAGATGGAACACACCCTCTCCATGCCCACGTCCAAAGGGTCTAGACAATGCCTCCCCAGCCTGAGCTCACAGCCGGCACCTCCACTGCCCGCATCTCCCCACGCCCTTCTCTCCCCTCACTTCCCAGCGAGGTCTCCTGGGCCCCAAATCTGAGCTGCCACTGCAATCATAAATGCCTCACTCTCCAAATCGTCTCTGCTTCCTCGGCCACGGCTCCATGAGTTCCCCGCCTGGAACTGACAGTTCCAAGGCTCTTTTCTGGAGGACCTCTAGGCAGGGAATACCAAGGGCAGGGGGTGTGGGAGCATCTGGCCCTAGAGGGGGAAGAGTTTATCACTGACCTTATTGAGCAGTGATGGTAGTAATCAAAGGACTTTTAGTTGGTTTTCTTTACTTTCACTTTTTTTTTTTTTTTTTTTCGGTACGCGGGCTTCTCACTGTCGTGGCCTCTCCCGTTGCAGAGCACAGGCTCCGGACGCGCAGGCTCAGCGGCCATAGCTCACGGGCCCAGCCGCTCCGCGGCATGTGGCATCTTCCTGGACTGGGGCACGAATCCGTGTCCCCTGCATCGGCAGGCGGACTCTCAACCACTGCGCCACCAGGGAAGCCCTCACTTATTTTTTTACATTCTCTACAGACAACATACCCCCTCACTGTGCGCTTGGGAGCAGGCTGCTCTTCCACGGCCCCTCCCCAGCCGTGGTGCACTGCTGCCCTTAGGTGGCTGCAGCCAGCGTCTACAGGGCTGGCTCACATTTCTGGAGAGGACAGAGCAAAGGAATACATGACGGCAGCCAGGGCAGCGAGAAAGCCCGGCCTTCAGAAGCTCCCCCATCCACTTCTCTTTACAGTGCCATAGTTGGGGAAATAAAGGCATTTGGGGATTGCCTTTGGGGGGTAATTTTGCCCTAACTGCCTATCGTACTTACTAAAGGAGGAATGCATGTTCCTAGGCACTCTGTGTGTCCCTGGTGCTGTTTATCCCTCTAGACCCATCACCACGTGGTAAGGTAGGCATGAGGGTGGCCCCTAAGCCCAAGCTGTCTCCACCACCCACACACGTCGGCAATAAGGATGACACCTGGAAGCAAGTGGCAGAGCCAGGAGTTGACCCAAGGTCTACCCGACCCCATCGCCGCCCACCCTGTCCCCTGGCCTCTCCTCGGGGCTGCCTCCCACCACCCCTCTCTGCCCCCCGCCCGGCTTTCCCTCCATTCATTCACCAAACACTTGCCAAGAGCCCCTATGAGCCAGACACCTGTGGGAGGCTTTCCCAGCCCTCATCTCACGGATCCTCCCAACAACCATGCCCACTTTATGGATGAGCATGCTGTCCCCCCCAGAGAGCCCACACCTGCCCAGGTCACCCTGAAAGGGAAAGGGCAGAGCCAGGGCAGATATCAGGTCACTGATCCCAAATCCAGGGCTCTCTCTTCTCTGGAGCCTGCATTGGGCCAAGACCCAGTGGGGCCCTGGGCAGAGGTGAGGCCAGCCTCTGGGCAGGAGGCGCTGAGGACCAAGGCCAGGCTGGCACTACTAACCCCGCTCCCAAGCACCACACTGGGACCACCTGCAATGACGCTGGGGTTCTGAAAAGCTGATTCCAAGCTAGCTAGTAATGGTGGTTCCTGTGAACCCCACTGCTGGAAGACCCCCAGCATCACCCAATTCCTGAAGGGTATCCTCCTGGGATCCCCGCCAAACCCCTCAGAGCCGACACACTCAAGACAGAACTCATCATCTCGACCACCTCCCAGGGCTCCATCTCCTTTAAAGGCAACACGGCCCTGCTCTCCCCACCCCGTCACACCAGTCTGTCACCGTGTCTTGTAAATTGAAAGAGTGGCCAAGTACTGAGCTAAGAACTTTACACCTGTGTCCTTATTAATCCTCTCTCACAACACCCTGTGGGCTGAGCACCATGACCCCCATTTCACACATGCACAGGCTGAGGTTCAGGGAGACTGGGCAACTTGCCCAAACACACAGCCTGTCAGCACCCGAGCTGTGATGTGAGCCCAAGTGGAGCTGGCTCCGGCACGCTGCCGCTATTCCACCCCTGTCTTTGAAAACGAGCAGGAAGAGGGTGTGTTCCATCTCCCTCGGGCCTGGCAGGAGGCCAGCGCTGAGCACTGTGGGTTCCAGAAGGAAAGCCCCCCAGCCAGGGTGGCTGGTGTCGGCTGGTGTGGGCACTGTGCCACCCCGCCCTCTGGGACTGGCAGGCTGTTTCAGTGCTCACAGCCTCCCATCCTCCAAGAAGGCGTTGGTTTTGAGCAGAGCAGTGAGGGGATCAGGGCACAGTACTCGCTTTGACCCTCACACACCACATCCAGGGTGGAGAAATGTGAAGCCCCCCACATACTACCTACCTCCCTAAAGCCCCCGCCTCCTCCACCATCTTCCCTCCCTTTGCCTCCAGCCTGGTTCAAGCCTTCACCTCTCCTTCTGTAGAACTATTGCAATAACCTTCTAACCAGTCTCCCTGCTTCAAGCTTCCTTCTTTTAGAAACAATCCATCCTCTCCCGGGGCTTGATCACACCACTTGTCTGCTCAAACACTTTCCATGGCTCCCTGTTCCTTTAGACAAAAGTGCAGACTCGGGCTTCCCTGGTGGTGCAGAGGTTGAGAATCTGCCTGCCAATGCAGGAGACACGGGTTCGAGCCCTGGTCTGGGAAGATCCCACATGCCACGGAGCAACTAGGCCCATGAGCCACAACTACTGAGCCTGCGCGTCTGGAGCCTGTGCTCCGCAACAAGAGAGGCCGCGATAGTGAGAGGCCTGTGCACCGCGATGAAGAGCGGCCCCCGCTCGCCGCAACTAGAGAAAGCCCTCACACAGGAACGAAGACCCAACGCAGCCAAAAATAAAAATAAATTAATTTTTAAAAAAAGTGCAGACTCCTCCGCCTGGTGTGCAAGCCCCATGGGCAGCTTCCACGTCCCTTTCCAGTCTTCTCTTCCCAGCACTTCCAGGAAAATCTGCCTCCTTTGTACCCCCCCGAGAACACCAGGCACTCTCCAACTTGGAGCCTCTGCCCAAATTGTGCCATCAGCTTGGAATACTCTTTCCCTTTTGCCTCATGAAGCCCTCCCTACCTACGAAGCCCTCATGACCCCCACTTCCTCTAAGAAGCCCGCGCATGTGAGGAGTCACCGGCATGCCCGCATGTGACACCACACCTCATTAGGGCATTTGTCACAGCCTGCCTCTCCTCAGAGCCATGGCAGCCTGGCCACCCAACCCCCAACCACGGACTGTCCATCTCTTTGTCCCCCAGCATTTCTGGGGCCAGTGTCTGGCACAGAATGGGCTTCAGGGAAAGTCTACCCAGAAGAACATCCTCAGACCTTCAACATATCAATGCAGATCCTTCCCTGACAGTGGGGCCTGTCTTTCCCTGCGGCCAGTCTTAAGCTCATAGCAAATACTCGTTTCCTGAGGTGGTTACTGGGGAATCCTGGCCCACTCACCCCAAAAGGATTCTAGCAATGCCCAGGCTGAAACACTTAGCTGTCTCTCCCCTGCCAGGAAATCTGCCACTCAGCCGGCTCTGTCCCCCACTCACACAGCCCAGAAATAATAGCTCTGCGCTTTCTTGCAAATTCCATCTTCCCAAATGGAGACTTTAGCTCCACCTGTTCAAGAAAACACAAAACAAGTGAAATGGAGCAGGCCTGGGGGAACAGGCACGTGGCCCTGCAGGGGCAGAGGGGCATCCCCGGGCTCCCCTCTCCTAAAGTATCATTCATGCACATGTAGAAAGGCTCTAATCCCGCCACCTCCGCTTGGCCAGCACATCCCAGGTGATGGAGCGTCTTCCCCACGCAGACTCTCACTGTGTCCACACCACAGCCCACCACCGTGGAGACACCGCTGTCCCGTTTACACACGAGACCTGCAAGGATGAAGGACACAGAGACCAGACACAAGGACACACTCCCCCGAGTCGGGCTTTGAACTCAGGTCTTCCGACTCCTGGTCCAGAGCCCTTTATGACACAGGGCTGACCCTGAGAAAAGGGTAGGGGGAGAGAGGGATTAGAATGGCATGTTCAAGCTGATAAAGCAATCTCATCTGTTTTCTCATTTCTCCTCACAAGAAGCCTGTGAGAATGAGTCATCTAAAGCAGGGATTCCCAGCCCCAGAGCTACTCACACTGGGGCCGGGCAATTCTTTGCTGTGGGGACTGTCCTGTGTGTTGTAGGATGTTTACCAGCATCCCTGGCCTCTACCCACGAGATGTCTGTAACAGCCTTCCCCTAGTCTTGATGACCAAAAATGTCTGCAGCTATTGCCAGACATCCCACTGGGGAGCAAAATCACCCCAGTTGAGAACCGCGATCTAAAGGCACAGGGCGATGGGGCTTCCCTGGTGGCTCAGTGGTTAAGAATTCACCTGCCAATGCAGGGGACACGGGTTCGAGCCCTGGTCCGGGAAGATCCCACATGCCACGGAGCAACTAAACCCATGTGCCACAACTACTGAGCCTGCGTTCTAGAGCCCGCAAGCCACAACTACTGAAGCCCGTGCGCCACAACTACTGAGCCTGCATTCTAGAGCCCGTGAGCCACAACTACTGAAGCCCATGCGCCTAGAGCCCGTGCTCCGCAACAAGAGAAGCCAGCGCAGTGAGAGGCCCGTGCACTGCAATGAAGAGTAGCCCCCGCTCGCCGCAACTAGAGAAAGCCCACACGCAGCAACGAAGACCCAATGCAGTCAAAAATAAATAAATAGGGCTTCCCTGGTGGCGCAGTGGTTGAGAGTCTGCCTGCTGATGCAGGGGACACGGGTTTGTGCCCCGTCCGGGAAGATCCCACATGCCGCGGAGCAGCTAGGCCCGTGAGCCATGGCCACTAAGCCTGTGCGTCCAGAGCCTGTGCTCCGCAACGGGAGAAGCCACAACAGTGAGAGGCCCGCGTATGGCAAAAATAAATAAATAAATAAATAAATAAATTATTTTTTTTAATTTATAAAAATAAAGGCACAGGGCAAAATCCCAGCCTCGCAGAAGGCAGGAGACTCCCCACGGTCTCACTCTCCCCCATTCAGGCAGGTGCTTCCTTCTCCTCTACCCATATTCGCTGCTCATTGGGCATCCTCAATCCAACACTACAACAGATGTTCCCTTCTGTACCATCTCGCGCCGCTCGGGGGGCAGAACTGGCCTGTCCACAGGCAATTCTCACATCCGTGGAAGGAAGAAGGGAATCAATACTTACTGAGAGTCAACATTCACTAAGTGTCACATCTCAGAGCTAAGGTCACTCATTAACATCACTTCACAAAACCGCCCCGGCAGGCACCATCACCCCCATTCAAGAGACACACTAACGGACTCAAAAATTAAATCACTGAAGTTTCACAGCCAATAAGGGTCAGTCTCTGGATCTGAACCCAGGTCAGAAGACCCGTGCCCAGCAGGCACTACCAGAATGGAGTGGCCTTGGTCCACAGGTCCCAAGACCCTCACCCTCCAGGCCCAGGTCCCAGCATCGGACACCAGTAGGGGTGGGAGAAGACCTTAAAGGCCACTCCTGCCCCCTTTCCCAACTCTCCTCCCAGCTGGAAAGGGAGCAGGTGTGATGGCACTCAGCATGGTCCCTGAGAGCCCCAGGCACTCAGTGACACGGCTGGTGAAGTGAGGCTGGGAGGGGGGGGTCCTAGGGGCCGAGCCTCTCTGCCTCCCTGGCTCTGGCTCTGAGACCTGGCAGAGGTCGCCCGCCTCTCCACTCCCTCTCCACCTGTAGTACGTTAATCCCTTCCTCCACATCCCTGTAGAGTTAAAGTGCTAGGAAATCAGGAATGCGTGTCTTCAGAGTTTTGTACTGTTTCAGTAACTTCCCCTAAAATTGGCTTTCCCAGCATGCTGGGGGAGATTTTGACCATGTATCACTCTTTTTATTCATCATACTGCTCTGGGGTCAGCTAGGAGCAGGGAGATGTGACCTTGAAATATGGCTCTGACCCAGAGGACCCTAGCAACTTCCAGTGACCTTCAGGGAGTAAGCACCGATGTTGCTGGAGGCACAGAGCATTTATCTGAAAGTTTCTAAAATTCAGCTGTGCCAAGAACTGCCCTCTGGAATGGGAGGGGAGCCATCCGTATGGTGCAGGGGTTTGGGCAGAAGCCTGCCTCCCACAGCCTCAGGGCACACACCACCCACCTTATATCGAAATGGACACATCTCAAACCTAGCAAATCCAACCCCAAACTCTCACCTTCTCTCCACAACTGCTTCTCCCACAGTCTTCTCCAACCCCATTAATGGAAATTCCATCCTTATGTTTGCTTGGGCCGAACTCTTGGTCTCATTCTTGACCTTCCCCTTTCTCTCCCACCTCCCCCACTGCCACATCCCTGCATCCAGCTCATCAGGAATGCCTTCCTTCCAAAAATTCCAAGGCTCCAACCACTTCTCACCATCTCACTGCTACCGCCTGGCTTCAAAACACCAGGACCCCTCACCTGGATTGTGACCATGGCTTCTTAACTGGGCGCCTTTGCCCCCACCCCTTCGTCTGTTCCCAGCACTGCAGCCAGAGCCATCCTACTAAAACGTAAGTCAGATCTTGTTACTTCTCCACTCAAAGCCCTCCGTCTGCTCCCATTTCACCCAGGGTGGTAGCCAAACTCCTCACAATGGCCTACAGAACCCCGCAGTGGGTCCCACCTCCTCTCTGACCTCATACCCCCAGCTCCCTCAATGCCCCCATCACTCACCAAGTCTACCTCACTGACCAAGACCTGCACTGTCCAACACAGTAGAAACTGGCCACATGTCCACTGAGGCCTGGCAATGTGGCTAGTGTAACGGAATTTTTTAATGTATTTCATTTTCAATAACTTACATGTTAAAAATGATACTCCATTCATTTATTGGAAAACTTTTAAATATATTTGCAACAACCTGGGTGTGTGAGTCTACTTTTTTAACTGTAAATATTATGAGCTCTAAACACAGATCAGGCATTTCCAGTGAAGATTTAGTGTCCAGTTGAGATGTGCTGTAAGATACACAACACACCAGATTTCAAAGACTTGTAGGAAAAACAGAATCTAAACTATCTCAATAATTTTTTACATTGATTATATGTTGAAATGGTAATATTTTTACTATATTGGGTTAAATAGAAAATATCACTAATATTAATTTCACATTTCTCTTTTTCCTTTCTCTAATATGGCTACTGGACGATCTAAAATTCCAGATGTGGCTTCTATTATATTTTTACTGGACAAGGCTGCCCAGACCATGTCAGGCATAATGCCGATCCAGTGCCTTCACACTGCTGTTTCCTCTTCTGCCGTGGCTCACTCACTCCCTTGCCTCCTAAACATCTTTCATCAGTTGTCGCCTTCTTAGTGAGATCTTCCCCACATATTTAAAATCATAACTCTTCCCTCAGAACTCCCTGCCCTCCCATCCCACCTTTCTTTCTCTTCGTATCATTTATTGCTATCTAACAAAAAGGATAATTAACATATAGTTTATTGTCAGTTTTACCTACTAAAATGTAAGTTCCAGACTGACATGTACACACTGCTCTATTTTAAACAGATAACCAACAAGGGCCTACTGTATAGCACAGGGAAGTCTGCTCAATATTATGTAACAACCTAAATGGGAAAAGAATTTGAAAAAGAATAGATACATGTATATGTATAACTGAATCACTTTGCTGTACACCTGAAACTAACACAACATAGTTAATCAGCTATACTCCAATATAAAATAAAAAGGTTTTTAAAAAATCGCCAAAAAAAATGTATGTTCCTACATATCGATAATTACCTTAATGTGAATGAATTAAATGCTCCAACCAAAAGACACAGGCTTGCTGAATGGGTACAAAAACAAGACCCATATATATGCTGTCTACAAGAGACCCACTTCAGACCTAGGGACACAAACAGACTGAAAGTGAGGGGACGGAAAAATATATGCCATGCAAATGGAAATCAAAGAAGGCTGGAGTAGCAATACTCAGAGCAGATAAAATACACTTTAAAATAAAGAATGTTACAAGAGATAAGGAAGGACACTATGTAATGATCAAGGGATCAATCCAAGAAGAAGATATAACAATTATAAATATATATGTACCCAACATAGGAGCACCACAATACATAAGGCAAATGCTAACAGCTATAAAAGAGGAAATTGACAGTAACACAATAACAGTGGGGCACTTTAACACCTCACTTACACCAATGGACAGATCATCCAAACAGAAAATTTATAAGGAAACACAAGGTTTAAATGACACAATAGACCAGATAGATTTAATTGATATTTATAGGACTTCCATCCAAAAACAGCAGATTACACTTTCTTCTCAAGTGTGCACGGAACATTCTCCAGGATAGATCACATCTTGGATCACAAATCAAGCCTCAGTAAATTTAAGAAAATTGAAATCATATCAAGCCTCTTTTCTGACCACAATGCTATGATTTTAGAAATCAATTACAGTCAAAAAAACCTAAAAAGCACAAACACATGGAGGCTAAAAAATACGTTGCTAAAAAACCAAGAGATCATTGAAGAAATCAAAAAATACCTAGAAACAAATGACAATGAAAACACAACGATCCAAAACCTATGGGATGCAGCAAAAGCAATTCTAAGAGGGGAGTTTATAGCAATACAAGCCTACTGCAAGAAACAAGAAAAATCTCAAATAAACAATCTAACCTTACACCTAAAGGAAATAGAGACAGAAGAACAAACAAAACCCTAAGTTAGTAGAAGGAAAGAAATCATAAAGATCAGAGCAGAAATAAATGAAGCAGAAACAAAGAAAACAATAGCAAAGATCAATAAAACTAAAAGCTGGTTCTTTGAGAAGATAAACAAAATTGATAAACCATTAGCCAGACTCATCAAGAAAAAGAGGGAGAGGACTCAAATCAATAAAATTGAAATGAAAAAGGAGAAGTTACAACAGACACCACAGAAATCAAAGCACCCTAAGAGACTACTACAAGCAACTCTATGCCAATAAAATGGACAACCTGGAAGAAATGGACAAATTGTTAGAAAGGTATAACCTTCCAAGACTGAACCAGGAAGAAACAGAAAACATGAACAGACAAATCACAAGTAATGAAATTGAAACTGTGATTAAAAATTTTCTAACAAACAGAAGTCCAGGTCCAGATGGCTTCACAGGTGAATTCTACCAAACATTTAGAGAAGAGCTAACACCCACCCTTCTCAAACTCTTCCAAAAAACTGCAGAGGAAGGTACACTCCCAAACTCATTCTATGAGGCCACCATCACCCTGATACCAAAACCAGACAGAGATACTACAAAAAAAAAAATTACAGACCAATATCACTGATGAATATATATGCAAAAATCCTCAACCAAATACTAGCAAACAGAATCCAACAACACATTAAAAGGATCATACACCATGATCAAGTGGGATTTATCCCAGGGATACAAGGATTCTTCAATATATGCAACTTAATCAATGTGATACACCATATTAACATATTGAAGAATAAAAACCATATGATTATGTCAATAGAGGCAGAAAAAGCTTTTTACAAAATTCAACACCAATTTATGATAAAAGCTCTCCAGAAAGTGGGCATAGAGGGAACCTACCTCAACGTAATAAAGGCCATATATGACAAACCCACAGCCAGCATCATCCTCAATGGTGAAAAACTGAAACCATTTCCACTAAGATCAGGAACAAGAAAAGGATGCCCATTCTCACCACTATTATTCAACATAGTTTTGGAAGTCCTGGCCATGGCAATCAGAGAAGAAAAAGAAATAAAAGGAATACAAATTGGAAAAGAAGAAGTAAAACTGTCACTGTTTGCAGAGGACATGATACTGTACATAGAGAATGCTAAAGATGCCACCAGAAAACCACTAGAGTTAATCAATGAATCTGGTAAAGTTGCAGGATACAAAATTAATGCACAGAAATCACTTGCATTCCTATACACTAACAATGAAAGATCAGAAAGAGAAATTAAGGAAACAGTCTCATTCACCATTGCAAGAAAAAGAATAAAATACCTAGAAATAAACCTACCGAAGGACACAAAAGACCTGTACTCAGAAAACTATAAGACACTGATGAAAGAAATCAAAGATGACACAAACAGATGGAGAGATATACCATGTTCTTGGATTGGAAAAATCAATATTGTGAAAATGACTATAATACCCAAAGCCGTCTACAGATTCAGTGCAATCCCTGTCAAATTATCAATGGCATTTTCCACAGAACCAGAACAAAAAAATCTTAAAATTTGTATGGAGACACAAAAGACCCAGAATAGCCAAAGCAGTCTTGAGGGGAAAAAACAGAGCTGGAGGAATCAGACTCCCTGACTTCAGACTACACTACAAAGTTACAGTAATCAAGACAATATGGTACTGGCACAAAAGCAGAAATATAGATCAATGGAACAGGATAGAAAGCTCAGAGATAAAGCCACATACATATGGTCAACTAATCTATGACAAAGGAGGCAAGGATATACAATGGAGAAAAGACAGTCTCTTCAATAAGTAGTACTGGGAAAACTGGACAGCTACAATGTAAAAGAATGAAATTAGAACACTCTCTAACACCATATACAAAAATAAACTCAAAATGGATTAAAGACCTAAATGTAAGACCAGACACTATAAAACTCTTAGAGGAAAACATAAGAAGAACACTCTTTGACATAAATCACAGCAAGATCTTTTTTGACCCACCTCCTAGAGTAATGGAAATAAAAACAAAAATAAACAAATGGGACCTAATGAAACTTAAAAGCTTTGCACAGGAAAGGAAACTAGAAACAGTACGAAAAGACAACCCTCATAATGGGAGAAAATATTTGCAAATGAATCAACGGACAAAGGATTAATCTCCAAAATATATAAACAGCTCATGCAGCTCAATATTAATAAAACAAACAACCCAATCAAAAAATGGGCAAAAGACCTAAGTAGACATTTCTCTAAAGAAAACATACAGATGGTCAAGAGGTACATGAAAAGCTGCTCAACATCACTAATCATTAGAGAAATGCAAATCAAAACTACAATGGGGGCTTCCCTCATGGCAGAGTGGTTAAGAATCTGCCTGCCAATGCAGGGGACACGAGTTCAAGCCCTGGTCCAGGAAGATCCTACATGCCACAGAGCAACTAAGCCCGTGTGCACCATAACTACTGAGCCGGCACTCTAGAGCCCACGAGCCACAACTACTGAGCCCACATGCCACAACTACTGAAGCCTGCGTGCTTAGAGCCCGTGTTCCGCAACAAGAGAAGCCACTGCAATGAGAAGCCCACACATCACAATGAAGAGTAGCCCCCGCTCGCCACAACTAGAGAAAGCCCGCATGCAGCAATGAAGACCCAATGCAGCCAAAAATAAATATAAATAAATAAATAAATAAAACTACAATGAGGTATCAACAAACAACAAATGCTGGAGAGGGTGTGGAGAAAAGGGAACCTTCTTGCACTATTGGTGGGAATGTAAATTGATACAGCCACTATGGAGAACAGCATGGACTTTCCTTAAAAAACTAAAAATAGAATTACCATATGACCCAGCAATCCCACTACTGGGCCTATACCCAGAGAAAACCATAATTCAAAAAGACACATGCACCCTAATGTTCATTGCAGCATTATTTACAATAGCCAGGTCATGGAAGCAACCTAAATGCCCATCGACAGATGAATGGATAAAGAAGATGTGGTACATATATACAATGGAATATTACTCAGCCATAAAAAGGAACGAAATTGGGTCATTTGTAGAGATGTGGATGGACCTAGAGGCTGTCATACAGAGTGAAGTAAGTCAGAATGAGAAAAACAAATATCACATATTAACACATATATGTGGAGTCTAGAAAAATGGTACAGATGAACCGGTTTGCAAGGCAGAAATAGAGACACAGATGTAGGAAACAAACATATGGACACCAAGAGGGGAAAGCAAGGGTGGTGATGGTGGTGGTGGTGGGATGAATTGGGAGATTGGGATTGACATATATACACTAATATGTATAAAACAGATAACATAAGAACCTGCTGTATAAAAAAATAAAATAAAATTCAAAAAATATATATATATGTTCCAGAGGCCAGGGTTTTTTATATTTTATGGTTTCTTTGTACTATATCTGTGCTGTCTAGAACAATGCTGGCACAAAATAGATGTTCAATAACTATTTATTGAATGAATAAAGTTACGTATTTTTGGGCCTGGCCTCCCTACTCTGCTAGAAATTTCTAAAGAGCAGTGGCAGGCATACAGTTGTTGCTTGATATATGACTGGTAGGCTGGTCTGGGGAAACAAAGGCAGCTCAGCTGAGTCATGGCACAAAAGACAAAAGCAAGAACCAAGGGTCCTTGAAGTGGACCCTGTGTCTCCTCCCCTCTGCTGTCCAGGCTCCTCTCTCCCCACCTCCAGCAAAGCTACCCATCAGCCCAACAGCAGTGGGTACTTCAGAGGGAGGTACATTTCCTTTCCTTCCCATCGATTTTTATTCTCCCCGTGAGAAGACAAATCTGTTTCCCCTCCACCAGAAAGCCTCGAGCCATGGCTACTGACATTATAGTAATTAAATCCCTGCTGCTAGGAGGGTTCAGGAGCCGAACAGGCCTCATGCCAAGGGCTGGCCTGCAGGGAGGGAGGCTGGCCGGGAGGGTCTGTCTCAGCCATCTCCTGATAGTGAGAAAATCCACTTAACCACAATGCCTTCACAGGTTTTCACTCCTGGGTAGGAAGATAAAACCTCTCCAGCCGGATTTCCCTGGTTGTGCAGTGGTTGAGAATCTGCCTGCCAATGCAGGGTACACGGGTTCGAGCCCTGGTCCAGGAGGATCCCACATGCTGCGGAGCAACTAAGCCACAGCTACTGAGCCTGCGCTCTAGAGCCCGCAAGCCACAACTACTGAGCCCGTGTGCCACAACTACTGAAGCCCACATGCCTAGAGCCCATGCTCCACAACAAGAGAAGCCACCGCAATGAGAAGCCCATGCACTGCAACGAAGAGTAGCCTCTGCTCGCCATAACTAGAGAAAGCCTGCACCCAGAAACGAAAACCCAATGCAGCCAAAAAATAAACAAAGAAATTTATTTAAAAAAAAAAAAGAGTGAAAGAAAGCAAAACGTTAAAAAAAAAAAAAAAAAACCCCTCCAGCCCACCACCCCCCTCCAAAATGCACCCACCGATCAGCCAAGCGCTCCTTCACTCCAGGCATCACAGCTTTCTTCCCCTTCGCTCCTTAATTCCATCTGGTCCTCATAACCCTCCTCCCTTAAAATGGCCAGCAGAGAAATGATCATCATCCTCAACCTCACTTCTCCCATTTTCCAGATAACAAAACAGAGGCCCAGAAACCAAGTTTCCTCAATCTTAGTCCAGGGCCTTTCTCTTCACCCACAATCTTTACTGGTGCTCAGCATGGGCCACAATCCATGTCACATGCTTTCCATACAGTGGTGCCTAATTTAATCCTCACAACTGCCCCAGAAATAGGGTTAGGATTAACCCCCAAGGAAATAGAATCAAAGCATTGAAGCAACTTACGTAAAGCCACACGTGACAGTCAGGATTCAAACCCAGCTCTGTCGTGTGGAAGTCTGTTCTCCTAACACCAGGCTATGCTGCCATATATAAGAGGCGGGGGGCAGCTGGGAGATAGATACAAGGGAAGATGAAAGAAGTGAAGGTGAGGTGAACCCGCAGGCAATAGAGGGCGGGGGAACAGGCAGAAGGAATGGGAGACTCAGCCAGGTTGGCGGGTCAAATCCAGGACACGTGTGTGGTTTTGTCTCCTATAAAACTCTCATCATACCTGTCATAACTTGGTCAATGCCTGCCTCCCTGACTAGCCTGTGAGCTCCGTGTCTTGTTAAGTATTGAACCCCGAGAGCCAACCTGGCACCTGTCGACCCTCATGAGTAGTTATCCACAAAAGACCAAGGGCTTGAGGAGCAAGGGGTGTTGGGGTCCTGGGACAGACATGGAGTGGGACCAACAGAGGAGAGGGGGGAAGGAGGCACTGGAATGCGCATGAAACGGGATGGGCCCAGGAAGATGCCTGCTGGCCAGGCCGGCAACAGATGATCTGGCCAGGAAGGAGCACAAGGTCAGTGACTCTATCTAGTCCTCTGGGCTTTGGTGACTAAGTCTGTGTTTGGAGTTTTCAGATTGTACAATGAGAAAATTAACGATAAGAACAGCTGGCACTTCCCCAGTCCTTTACCATGAGCCCAGTGCTGGGTCTTGTCTCATTGGCTCCTCATGAAAAACATCCTCATCCCTATTCACAGATCTGGAGACTGAAGCTCACGGAAGTCAACTTTGTCATCTAGGTTGTACAGCCAAGAAGCTGCAGAGCTGGAACAAGAACACCAAAGCTTGTCTGTTGACTGATCAGCTGACCCCTCCAGAGCCTGCGGGAGACCATCCTCAGCCCCAGAGCCCAGTCTTCCCTGTCAACGTACCCAGGGCTCATGGAGGTTCAACAGACTTTTGCATCTAAGCTGAGAGCCTCCCCCTCCCTCTCCTCCCTCTCCTCCCTCCAGAGCTCAAAGCATCCACTGAGGCTCTGGTAAGGCTAATGGGACCGTGAGGGTGGCATAAAACTAAAAGGGGTGGGGTGGGCAAGGGTGGAGAGAACAAGAACAGCTTTTTTGGCTTGAAAGAGCCCCAAGCCAGGAGGTGATCTGCAAAATCATGTGTCCAAGCCCCAAGTCCACTAACCCTAACCTCTTTGATCCTTGGGTCAGTCATCTGTAAAACAAGGATTGTTGTGAGGATTAGACGAGACGAGGTGTGTGAAAGCACTAGTTGTAGGCCCTTCATAAATGTTCATTTTCTTCTCCTCCTCCATTTACCCCTTTTTACACTCCTAAGAGTTGCTTTGGAGTCATTTTTATGGAAGGGGAAAGAAGTATCCATTTTGTGAGAGAGGCACGTTCTGCCGAGCTGCTGAGGACAGAAACATTAGAGATGGTCCCCTCCACCCAAGAGGAAACCCTCATGACTCAACCTCCATCCTGGACTTGCTCTTCACTCACATCAATTTCATTTCACTCTTGAGGGATCTTTCCATCACTGGCACACAGTGTGGACCAGTCTGGTGTCTTGTGCCAAAATGTCCTCCCACCCGGCTCAGAATCATTACTACCCCAGGAGCAGCGGAGAGCATCTTGGCAGAGCTGAACGCCCGGTCCAGCCCAGAGCAAGAGGGGCAGGAGGTCATGGGCCCAGCTCTAAGAGGTTTCTACAAACCCATAGCCACCGAACTCTCAAAAGAAATAGCATGGCAAGCCTGCCATGGACCAGTGTGGACCAAAGAGCCCCCGGGAGCCAGGTCTGTGCCTAATTGAATCCTCCACCTCCACCCTCAGCAAATGGAATTATAATCCCACTTTCCAAAAAAGGGGCCACTGCGCAAGGCCATAGAGCTCAACAGCACATGTCCAGGATTTGAATCCAGGTCTGTGTTGAAAGTCTGAGCTCTTTTAGGAAGAGGCAGAGAGAAACACATTTCATTGAGGAAAGACCCTTATAGCTGACTCACATCCTTAAGGGCACTGACCTTTGCACTCCTGGAACCTAGACTGGGGCCTGCCACATAGCAGGTGTTCAGTGGGACTAAAACCCAGAATTCCTGGATTCTAGCTGCACCCTTGCCACTCACAATGCTGAGTGGCCTTGGACAAGTCACATAACTTCTCTGGGCCTTGGGATCCTGTAAAGAGGAGGATGGTCTCTGCCCTGCCTTCCTCATTGAGGTGGGAGGCCTGTACAGGGGCCATGTCACCCAGGCTGGCACACCTGGTGGGCCCATGGAGCTTGGCCATTCAGGGAGGTATGGTACCACACCAGGCCAGATATGCCGGCAGCTGCCCCTGGAGGAGGCCTCCCCTGGGTCAACCCACCAATGCCATCCAGCTCTGAGCCCCTCCAAAGGCAGTAGCCCGACCCACAGCAACACGCCCTGCCCAAGCCCTCATCCTAGAGGAAGGTGACGTCACCCATGTCTGTGGCTCCGGGCATTCCCACATGTGGGAGCTATTCGGGGACTTACTGAGCAAGCCAACATCCTACCCGATGGAAGCCAGAAGAGAGAGAAAATGGCTAAGCCCCAATTTGTTAAAATCAGAAATCTTCTTAAAAGGGAGAAAAGGCTGTGCAAAAATCCCTGCTGGTGGAACCTTGCAAGGATGCAGGCAGGTGCCAACTCAGGCAAAGGCGCTAAGAAGAACTGCCATTTGTTGGCAGCCTGGGATGTGCCAGCCACTGGGCTGGCCACTTACCCAACCATTATCACGTTTAGTTCTCACCAGGCTGGTGAATGCCACCCTCTCCATTTACAGATGGGGAAACTGAGGCTCAGAGACTTTGAGTCACTGGCCTTATGGTCACCCAGCAGCAAGGGGCTGGGCCAGAATTAGCCCCCAGTGAAGTCTCTTCCCCACTCCCCACGGTCAGCCAGCACATCACCTGTCTCCTCCCCCTCCCTGTCTGTGGGATAGAACTGGCCAAGACCCCCAGCTTTCTGGGCTTCTCCATTTATCAGCTCAAGCTAAACATCAATGATTCTGAAGATGCTGGCTGGCAGGCCTGGTGTCCATGAGCTCTGAGGGGCAGGCACCAGCCCATTCAGCCCCTGTGGGAGTGTCCTGTAAGACAGCTTTTCTGTTCATTTGACACTGAGCACAATGCCTGTCCTTTAAGAAAAATGCCCAACAAGCTGACTCAAAAATAACAGACGCCAATTTGCATATTATTTCACACATCATTTGCATGTTGTTCATTTAGTGTCATCACGGCTCTGCTCAGAATACAACTCTGGTTACCTTACAACCAGGCCTCGGGAAAAAAAAATGGCCTCCACGCAGGGCAAGTCCTGATCCCCTGGTACATCCCTCCCCAGCCCAGCTGCTCTTTATGCTCCTTGGCGCCTGGTTGGGAGAGTTAAACACCTGCCAGAGCAGAAAGGATAGGGAGAACCTTGATTCACAAGCCCTCACAACCTTTTGAATTCAAGACGGTACCCCATCGCAAGTCTTGAAGGAAAAATTATGTTCTCTTGAAGACATGTCAGGAAAGCCTTAGCATTCTTTGCTTGCCCAGTTCTGTCCCAGGAAGGCCTCCTGGCTGGCCCTCCCGCTGTCATCCATGCTCTCAGCCTCATTCTGCCTGGTCATCGTGTGTCCCCCTGACCTTCCTCCGGGCCTCCTGGCCTCGCTCCCTGGGCTTATTTTTGTCCTCTCTCCACCTGTCCGATTTGCAGGTCCACACCCAACGAGCTGTGCCCAGGCCACAGATTGCTGATGCTGAGTGTAGAATAACTGGGTCCCATGAGGTAAGAAGGCTCCAGAAGCCCAGGCCAGGCCACCACTGCAGGCCCACCTTCCAGGGAGCAGTCTGCTTCCCTCTTACTTGTGCAGACACACCCACAGGGACCCAGGCAGAAACAGGTCCGAAGGTAAAGCCATTTGATTTTTAGGAGAAAGGGGGCATGTTCCACACGTGTTCGCCTCTTCCAGAGCCCCTTTCTATAGCCCCCTGTGTGGAGGGTGACACATGCACCCGCGCCCTCCACGGCTCTCTGGGGGACTCAGGGCTAATAGCATCATCTTCTAAGCACTGCTCTCACAAAAGCAACAGCTGATGGGCTCAGCGTGTGCCCAGCTCTGCCCTGGGTGCTATGCTGTAGGCAGGGGCTGTGATTTGCTCTGAACATCTGAGAAACAGGCTCCAGGTTCAGGAAACTCCCTGAGGACCCCCCGCTTAGGATGCTGCCAAGTCTAGATGCGAACCCAGAGCCCACGGCTGCAGCTGCCATGCCAGGCCACCTCTGCCAATCAGTATTGCCTCTGAGAAAAGAAGAGCAGTGGGTCTTCAGGGTCTGAGGGTGCAGAACTCTAGGAAGAACTCTGAGCCCCCGGCAATTACAGTTATCAACTAAATATTAAATCCCAGGCTTCCCTTTCCTCCCTACCTGTCCCTGTGGATACCACATGGCAGGTACTCCAAGCTGCCCCTGCTCCATTCCCTACTCACTCTGCACCCCGTACCCTGGCTGCCAATGTTCTCACTCTCAGAAAGGCCCCCTGCCCATGACCCTGCCATCTTGGTCTGTCTAACCCTTCAGGGGCCACCCCACCTCCTACAGGGAGCCTCCCAACATCCCGAATGACTGCCTGCTCCCAACGCCACTGCAGCCCAGCCTGGATGGACGGTGCCTGGGTGCAGGCCTGACGCCCCTTGAGAACAGGAGCTGGAGGACCGTGGCTTGCTGTCTTGGTGATAGAACAGCAACAAATATATGTTTGATGGAATCAGAAAGCTTTGGAGCAGGAAGGGTGTTCAGCATCAGAGTCCAGCCCTCTTTTTTTTTTTTTTTGGCGGTACGCGGGCCTCTCACTGTTGTGACCTCTCCCGTTGTGGAGTACAGGCTCCGGACACACAGGCTCAGCAGCCATGGCTCACGGGCCCAGCCGCTCTGCGGCATGTGGGATTTTCCCGGACCGGGGCACGAACCCGTATCCCCTGCATCGGCAGGCAGACTCTCAACCACTGCGCCACCAAGGAAGCCCAGCCCTCATTTTTAAGCCAGAGAAACAGAGACCCAGAGAAGTGAAGGGACTTGACAAAGGCCATAAAACAAGTCAGAAGCAAGAGGTGGAGGCACCTCTTGAGGGCTCCTTCAAAGCAGAGACAGGCCTTTCTTTAACATTAACTGCCACTGACAGAGCTAAACAAAGCCTCACACCGGGGAAGTAGGAAACTGGGACTCAAGGATGCAGAAGAAAGTTCTAGAAGCAGGGACAGAGCAGCCCTTAAAGGTTCCCTCACTCAATCCCCAGCAGAGGTTTGTGGTGGGGTTTGGAACAGAGAGACAAGCAAGGCACTGGGAGCTCGTGTTCTAGAACCATCTCTCCTCACACGGGCACCAGGAGTAGCCACTCAACCCCTCTGCAGTTCAGTTTTCTCATCTGTGAGATACTCTGACTGTAATGACTCCCGGGCCAAGGTGGGGACCCTGAGGAGAAACAAACATGGAAATACCTTGGATATGAGATGCTGAGCCCGCGCGGGTCACCCCAATAAGTAGCCCTGCAGCCAGTGCTGGAAAGGGGAGAGGAGGGCGACAGGAAGCTCACAGGAGGACCAAGAGGCCAGGGAGCCGTGCGCAGAAATGTCCCGGCCTGCTGGCTCTCAAGGGTGGAGGGGAGCCCTTCGGGGCTGCGTCAGGAGCCCTCCCGGTCCAGGCCTTCACAGGGAGGGGTCTAATTCCACACCTTCCACCCTCTCAGCTTTGCCAGCATCACTCTGGGGCGGTATTACCAGGCCTCCAGGTAAGGAGGCATCCCGATGACGGACCGTGGGCCTGTCCACATCTCACCCTGGACCCAGGCTGCACCCAGGGCCCCACCCCCTTGCCCTGGCCACCCCCCAGCACACTGTCTCCTCTGGGTACCTGCACTGGCATCTCCCACCCTCCATCAAGCCGCTTCCTGCCTATCTCTCGGTAAAGTTCATCCCGTCCCAACATTTTGCATCAAGGCTCTCAGGCCCATAAACCTTGATTTGTCTCTTAAGAATGATAAGCAATTTCTCCAGCAGCAGCAGGCAAGGAAAAAGGCCTAAACTTGGGAGTCCAATGGGCCTGGATTCTTATTCCAGCACCGCCACCCACTAGCAGTGTCAGCTTAGCCTCATGACTTCATCTACAAAGGGCACCATGACCACCCCCTACCTCCAGGACTCTCGAGGGTAAAGCCGGCCCAGTGAGGCACAAATGGTCCCCTCCTCCCGGCTCCTATCGCCCAGCAGCATTCGTGGCCCATGCAGTGCCAGGCCCAGAGATGAAGCAGGGTGGTCCCTGCCCCCAGCTCCCCCTCCCCTCCTTGCTCTCGGAGCTCAGCTGAGCTCCTGGGGGTGGAATGACAGGGTCGGAGGAGGGGGCACCCAAAAACCCATCAGCCTCCTCCAGACTTTCCTTACCAGAAAAAAAGGCACGAGAATTTTCCTCCCCAAAGCTCCCGAGAACAGTGCAGTCTTAGAATCATTATTTAAAGAGGAATAGGAGGCTTTCTTCTTTCTCTCTCTGCCTTTGGGGTTTTGAAAGAAAGAGAAGAAAAACAGCTACGAATGAATGAACATGCTGGTCTGCCTGCCACTGAGCTGAGGAAGGCGGTGTTTCATCCATATACAGCCGCCCTCCACAACCCCTTCCTCTCTCTCTCCCTCTCTCTCCCTCTCTCTCTAGTACACACTCATTTTCTCCCCCAAATGTGCTTTACAAATAACTGCAACAAAACCAAACCTTTCAGTTCTGATTTTACATCTCTCTCCCTGCCTCAGCTTCACCACAGAGGTTACTCCAATTGCTTTTCATTTTGTTTTTCTTTACCTTATGTTTTTTAGAGCAGATCTTTGGACCCTGGCCTCACAAATTCCCCTTCCTGCAAGCTCAATAAGGGAAATACAAGGCCATCCACCAGCTCTCTAATTAGCCTGTGTAGCCGATAAATGCCCTAGCAATGATGCCAGGGCCGGAGCAGCAGGGAGCACTGCCCATGGGGAAGGGAAGTCCGGATGTGTTATGAAGTCTTTCCTCCGGGACAGTTATAAATAGTGTCATGACATGCAAAGGAGAAGCATATATAAAAGTTAGCTGTCCCTTCTGTGGGTTACAAACGTTTGGCTCAAAAAAAAAAAAAAAAAAAAAAAAACGTTTGGCTCATTTGCAGACTGTCCACAAAGGTTATAAATAGAGTCACCACCACCCTGGGAGGGAGAAGGGGCTCGTTTTCACACTCCCAGAGTCTCTCTTGCCCTCCTTGGGCCAAGACGCTGGGTGTGATGATAAAATGTATGCCTGGGGCCTTGGTGGATGGCTCCCAGGCTCCTACCTCTAGCCAATCGCTTATAAAGAGTCTCCTGCCTTCTGCAACCCTGTCCTGCAGGTCATCCCACAGGGAGGCTCCATGCAGAGGAGTCTGACCTATTCCTACTTTCCCAGCATGCTTGAAACCACAGACACGAGTGCCCTGAGGCATCTGCTCCCAATCATCAGGACATCCCCCCACAGTCACCCCCCTACCCCAAAGCGGCTCCTGGGTCTGGCAGGAGGTGTAGACAATTCACCCAGCAGAGCCTCGGTTGCTGCTCTGCCCTTCTGCAGAGAAGACCTCCATGACAGGGAGGGCAGGGGAACAGAAGAGCTGGGACCGGTGAGCCCACTCAATCATTCAGGCTGCAAGCTGGGGGTGGACCTCTGTGAGGTCAGCAAAGAGATACAAGTTGGCCCTAAGGGACCCCACTCTCTTGGAAGAGCGAACGGCCAGGAGACCGAGCTCCCCAGGGCATACAGAGAAGGCTGCCCTTTTCAGGGTGGCCTCCCACGAGGTGGCCTGAAGAAAGGAAGCCATGCATGGAGTAGACAGGGAAGCCCCAGCATATCCACTCCTCCACCCATGGCCCGGCTGACCCCAGCAACAAGGCCCCCAGGGGGAGCTGGAAGAGCAGAGGGACAGGAAGTTGGTGGGGAGGCAGGAGTGGGGCACAAGAGGGGCAGAGGATGGGCTCTACCTGGGCAGCGAAACTCAGACAGATTGTGAGGCCGGGGGTGGGGAAGTGGTTTGAGGTTGTGCAAAATTGCAGAGACAGAGAACCACCCTGCTGCTGTCCCAGCATTTCCCAGCCTCCCCTGGGCTGACCCCACAGCCCAATGCCTGAGGTCCCTGAGAAATAAGGCCCACCGATGACTTGCCAGCTGGATGGAGGCAGCAGCTCAGACACCAGCAGGGTGGCAAGGTGGGGAGGGGGCATCCACAGAGTCCCCAACTCTCTCTGGACTCAAGTGGAAAGAGCACAGCAGGCAGTGTAAGACCACAAAGTGGGTGTGCCTCAAACCAGCTCTGGAAGAAAATAAAGCATGCCAAGAAAGACTCCCCAAATCCTCATTCCTTAATCCTGACCAGCGCTAATGTAGTAGAGACAATGCCACTAAGATTCCTCAACAGGACCTCTAGACCTGGCCTATCATGGTGGCTAAGGCGTCGAGGGTAAATCCACCCATAAGGAAAACACCTGGGCACTCATTCGGTTCAGGGATAACCCAGTACCATCAGGAGCCACGGCCTTGGCGTGATCACAAACAGCTCTCCTCTTACCTCAGCCCATCTTCCTTCCCCATCATCACCTGAGGCTTGTGAGAGCCGAGCCAAGGACCATTCCATCCTGATTTCTTACCTCCTCAGGCTGTCTCCCTTTTGCATTAACTGACTATGCTCAGGGGTCATGCCATTTTCCTTCTCAAGAGAGCCAGGCCTGCATGGTGAATTCCTCCCCCAGTAACAGATATCAGCTAAAGACAGGCAAACAGGAAGGCCACAGCCCCGTGGAAAAGAGCAGAGAACTTCCGAAAGCAGCTCAAGCACAAGGTTAGCAGTCTTCATCATTTGGGGAAAAGAAAGTGTGTCCCTCTCCCCAGGGCCTTTGAGTGGGAACTGCCACCATCAGTGCAGAATAACCCAGTCTGGGTGGGGTGCCTGAGGCCACCCTGTCCACCCTCCTGCTTCCAGACCAGTTAGCAAAGCCAACCAGACACAGAGAGCTCTCCAGCAAAAGAGGCTGTTACCCATCCCTCCTCAGGGTCCACTGAGCATCTGAGTTCCCCCAGCTGTTGATTCTTCATTCTGAGCTAAACCCTCTTGTCACAACAGTCCGTTTTCTCTGCAAGGCTGGGGAACAAATGTTCACCTCCCCTACAACAGACCCATGCTATAGGTGGTTTCCAGTCAGAAGACCCAGCCCCATCTCAGAACTTCTCCCCTCCGAGATACAACTTCTCGCTCCACTGACAAGTCCTAGTTCCCAAGCTATCAAGGCCCCAACTAATTCTGGAGCCAGAGTTAGATAACAGGGGAAAAAGACATCTCTTTTCCTCTCATCTTCATCATTAACAACAATAACAGTAGGTCCTGTATGGAGTGCCTTACACTAATTCACTCTCCCCACTTGACAGCTGCGGAGACAGGCTCAGAGAAGGCTCAGGCTTGTCCAAGGTCGCACACTGGAGGTGGCAGAGCTAGGATTCAAACTTTGGTCTGCTTCTTTAAAACAATCCTATTTGCCCCCAGGAGGAGAGGGAATAGCTACCTTATCCCCTCCTGGGTCCACAGGGCCTGCTGCAGACACCCAGAAAATACTTGTTCCAATAATGACTCAGTGCCCGGATGGATAGAGGATGGAAGGGCTGGTGAGCAGGTGAGCCCTGCTCATCACAACCGATACCGACCCTGAGGTGCACAGGAGGTGGCCGCCTCACGAGCTGAGGCAGGCAGGACTTCCCGGGGTTGCTGCCCCCTCCATTCTTCCAACAGCCAGAGGCTCATCAATTTAAAATTAGGCAAAGCCCACCCCTTGGATCACCTCACCCTTCCTTCGCGCCAGAGTCTGCTGTCTCCGGCTCTGGGAAAGCCCCTTTCCCTGAATACTCCATCAGGGAGGCACCTGCTCTAGCAGCAACCCTCCCGCCCCATTAAACCAAATGTGCACAGACCGATCCCACACTGGGAGCTGTCTCTAGGAAGGGACATTCCCCTAAGAGCTCTGACCACAGGGTTCACTAAAAGAGAGGGTGCTTGTCTTGCCCCTTCTCCCCAGCCCACACCCAGCACTTGGGCCTTCATCAGCTTCCCCCAGCAAGGGCTCCTGGTCCCCAGGGGGTGCCTGGAGGGAGCTGGGATTGTGCCCAGGGCGGCTGCCAGATCTGCCGAGGCTAGCAGCCCCCTCTCCCGGAGCGCCCAGTGGGAGAAGGCAGCGAGCAGAAGGACCCGCAGATTCAGAGGCTCGTTACAGGGAATGACTAAGTGAGCTGCGATTCCAGGGGAAACCCCACTCGCTTCGGCTCGCTGAGGGGCTCAAATCCTTGAGCCATTTAGACGAAGGCAGCTTCCAGGAGCTGCCCTGGGCTGGGGCTGTCCTCTCTGAGCAGCCAGGTCCCTGGGGGACCCTCCACCTGGAAGTCTTGATTCTGGCTATTCAGGTCATCTGACAGGTCTGCCCCACCCCTTTCCAGAGCGGGCAAATCTGCCCATCCTCTGCTCCAGCTAGCGAGAGGCTGGGAATGGGGGAAATCCGATCAGCACCTCCTAGGTTTTTGTGGCTGGATTTCAACAAGGAATGTGACAGTCTCGCAGCAGCTGTGCCCAGCCTGAAACACGCTCTATTTGAAACCTCCAACAGCTGAACCCCTCCCAGCTACCCGCTGCCCAAAATGACAAATAAGTAGAGAAATCCAAACAACAAGCATGCACACACACACACACACACACACACTCACACCAACAAATTGGGGGTGAAGGGTAGAGTGGGAAAAAAATCCACTTGCCCAGTGACTCCCCAGGTCTCCAAGCCTTCAAGCTCGCAGCAGGAGGGCTCCCAGCAAGCAGAGCTTTGACAGAAACCCACCTTCCTCAAGCCCCACTCCCTTGGAGGACGCGATTTCCAAGCCCACTCGGGGAGGGAAACCCCCTCCTCCGTCTTGGGACTGGACAGAGGCTGGGGCAGTGGGGCCAGCTCCCCCGCTAAAGCCGTGCCGCCGTTCTCCATCGGGGCGCGCACTCACACACTCATCCTTATTTATCCCGAGGAGGAGTTGGGGTGGGAGGGGAGAACTGGGGCTGAGCCGGGGGCATGAGCTCTCGGGGACTCCCAGGAAGCCCTGCCATCCCATCCGAAGAAGAGGCACTCCCCCCCATCCCAGCTGATGCCAAGGCGGCGCCCATCTGCTCTGCCCGGGTAACACCTGTAGCCATTTTTATCAGGGGATGTTTACAAGGCAGCAGCAGGTTTATTCTGAGTCCTCTTTCCTGAGGGAAAAGACCGCTGATTTCCTGCGCCTACATTTTTACCCCATGCCCCCAGGAGACTCAAGTCACGGGTGCTTTTCTATTTTGCCCTAAGTCTCTCAGGGATGAGGAGGGAAACAGAAACTTGGGAAGAGAGAGAGAAGACAGAGAGAGAAGGGACTGGCATGGAATCCCCACCCCCCACACACACCCAGACATTTATTTCTTTTTTATCCTCAGGAAAATGGAGTGGAGCGGGGAGGAGAGGAGGGGAAGTCACAGGAACTGGCAAGCACATCAAGGCAGAGTGTAATTAATTGGTGCGTTAAGCTGCTAGGTTATGCTTTAGTACGAGTGAGCCAGGAGGAAAGATGATTTCTCAGAAGGGATTCTTTAATCCTCCCTACACAGAGTCTACAAATTAGACACAGTGTGTAGGGATGTGCCCCCCTCCCAAGGAAGCAAGGAATGAATTCTCCCGGGATTAAGCAGGAAAACCATGGGAAGTTAGAGTGTTCCATATAACTGAGCAAACGCCTCTCCCCAGCACCACCATCTCTCTCTCTCCCCCAATCTCTCTCTCTCTCCCCCCCCCCCACAACTCGCGCGCTCTCTCTCTCCCTCTCTCTCTTGCTACCTACATATTCCTTTTGTTCAAGGTATAAAGAGAAACTGCAGCCCCTACCTTTGAGTACAAACCCCAAGAGAGCTCGGTCTCTATCACCATAACAACAATTCCAAACATCCCAAAAATCAGAGCATAGTCACTCAGTCGCTTCCTCTTTTCAAACAGGGCCCTCCTGTGTCCCAGCTTATAGCCAATGTTTTGGTTTTTCCGCTTGTTGGCTTTGGGGAAGGTGGTGCTGCTGGCGGTGGCGCCGGCGTGCTGGTGGTTGTGGGCAGCATTGGGGTGATGGTGCAGGGTCTGGTGGGCATGGTTGTCCTCCCGGGAGGAGATGACGATCTCCGGGGGGTTGCTGGGGCTGAAGAGCTGGAGGGGCTGGCCCTCGGGCTCAGCCTCGATGAGGTTCCTCCGGGAGGCGCTGAGCCGGCTGAGGGGTTTCATGACCCCACCGCTGTACTTGCAGGAGCTCATGGCTATCTCTGTGAAGGGGTTGCTGTCCCGCCGGTGCACCAGGGGGCTGGCCTGCCGGTGCCGGCCTCCTCCACCAGGCCCACTTGTGGCTGTGGAAGTTGGAGAGTGGCCAAGCAAGTGGTCATTGAGATTGAGCTGGCTGCCTTGCCTGGAGGAAGGGTGGAGGATGGCGGTGGAGTTGGATGAAGGGGGGCCCCTGAAAGCAGTGGGAGAGGAGTGTAGCAGGCCGGGGTGGATGGGCTGGCTCTGGAGTTGGGCGAGCTGAGACAGGGGATGCGGCGGTTGCTGCTGCTGCTGCTGCTGAAGCTGCGGAGGCTGAGGCTGCAACGGGGGTCCTGGGGGCTGCTGGGGGGCTGCTGGTGGTGCTGGTGCTGGTGGCGGCGGCGGCGGCGGCTGCTGCTGCTGCTGCTCATCCCCGGAGGATGGACAGGGGCACTTGGGGTCTTCATCCAGGTCCCCCACCCCGGAGTCATGGAAGTGCCCAGAAGTGTCCATCTTGGGGCCTGGCTGGATTCCCTGCAGCACAACTCCCCACCCCAAAGCCACCCTCGTTCCAAAGATGTCCTCAAAGGAAGCCAGGCATCCAAGCTCCCCCACCAGAGTGTCTTGGCTCCAGTCCTCTCTCTTTGGCTTGCTCCGGTTCTCTGGGGCTGCCTGGAGTCCAGACGCTGCCACTCAAGAATGCATTGTACTGGGCAGGGAGGGAGGGCAGGAGGGGAGCTTGGAGAAAGAAGAAGAAGGGGGAAAAAGAACTCTGTCTCAGGAGGTGGTCCTCTAGGAGCGTGTGAAGCCAGGCTCAGCTTCACTCCTCGCTGGCTCAATAGCTTTCCTCTCCTCCTCCTGCCACTGTTATAGGGTAAGCCAAGCCCACTTATTAGCAGCTGGTCTCATTGGCTTGTCTTAACTCTCCAACCACCTCCTAACTCCGCCCCCCGCATAGGCTCCTCCCCGAAGGAGGGGCCTGCCGCGCTCCGCTCCCAGCCCCAGTGGCAGCGCAGCGAAGGCTGGGAAATGTAGTTTCCGCTCCCCAGCCGGGAGCTGAGCAGCTGCCCTCTTTCCTCTGACAGGTACGGCAGAAAGCCGTCAGCGCACGGCGATACGGGATGTACGCGCACGCGGGGCGGTGGCGAGGAGGAGCAGAGGTCCTCCTAAGGAGGGGAGCTGTGCACCCTGATGCGGGGGCAAGAAGCAGGAAGACAGTTATTAATGGTCAGGGTCTGCGCGATAGGCTGTTTCACACATATTATCCAGCTACATCCTCCAAACACGCAAGGAGGTGGGCATCGTGTTCCCATTTCACAAATTGATGCTCAGAGATACTGAGTAACAACTTCAAGGTCACAGAAGCAGAGGGAACCCACATCCTCCTGACCCCAGGTAAATACTGAACTGCCTGCAATATGTGTGCAGGAGCATCTGTTATTTCTAAGCCTCACATCAACCCTATGAAAATGATGTCATCCTTCTGCTTTTACAGATGAAACCCGTTTTTTAAAAAATCACTCAAGCACAGATAAGTAGCTTGCCAGATGTTCCCCCTTTTGTAATTAAGGATGCTAGAATTCGAACTCAGCTCAGCCTGACCCCACAGCTCCTATACCATCTCCCAGGATGCCTTTCCACTGTGATGCTCAGTGCACAGTGGTTGCTCCATAAATATTGCTCAAATGAGGGGTGGGAAGGAGCCAGAGAGAAGCTGTGAAGGAAGAACTGGCCTCCCCAAAGCAGGATGTGTGAAATGGACTATGGCTCCAGCTGGACTTGGAGTCATGGGAAGGTCTGGAAGGAAGACTGAAAACCCCCGTGGTCGCTCCCCACCTGATCTGTCCCATGGAGCTCTGAGAGTCAGAGCTGGGAACAGCTGCTGGCTTCCCAGGTTCAGAGCCATCATCAAGTATTTATTAAGCTCCCACTGTGTGCAAAGGGAGTTCCAAAAAGATGGGACCCAGCTGAATTCATTTCCACTTCTAACGGCAGCGACTTAGGGATCAGTGAAGAAGGGGCCATTATGGGATTCCCCAAGCACACCTGGGGTTTTAGGAGGGCGGCATCTTCCTGCCTGTCTCTTGCTTCCCCCATCACCCCTTGGCCTCTGTCCAGCTGCTTCTCTGGTAGGAAGGGGGAAGAGGAGGAGAGCCATGCATGCACACACACACACAGATACACGTATGCAGGTGCACCTATATACATAGGTGTGCACTCACTGGCCCACAAACACATACACCCATGCACACACGCACACATGCCCACACACAGTGAGGTTCTAAAGCAGTTCTGAATGGTGAGCAGCAAGTGGCCAGGTCAGGAAGGAGCAGGGCTCCCATCAAAAGAGCCCAGAGTACACTCCACACGCCAGTTCTCACCTCTCCAAACCCCTCTCAGCCCGAATGATTGAGAGCTAAATAGTACTTGTAAGTCACAACCCCAGAAACCTGAATAATTACAACTACACCTGATAATCTTGATTACTGTTATTATTATCAATGACATGGTCACACCCCCTGCCACTATAAGTCATAGTGCTGGGGCTCAGACACAAGCTGGGGTCTCATGTGTTTTCTCACAACCATGCAGGCCCTCTGGTACCCTCCACCTCACCCCCTCCAGCATGCCCTGCCTGCTCTCCCCTTCCCTTCTGTCTTCTTGGTTTCCCTCCATCCATCCCCAAACAGAGCCACCTGTTTGGTTCAAGGCTCCAGATCATATACTTAGGCTTAATGATTTCCTAATAAGTTATCATTACTATGTCATTAGTGGCAGAAATGTGCTGTTAGTATTGCTTCTCAGGGCTGGATACAGCATCTGGGCTGTGAAAAATCAATTTTTAGGGGCAGACTCCAGGTCTGGGCATTTCTGTGCCCACTCCACCGCTATGACCTGTCTTCTGCCTCAGTTGACCTTTCTGGGCCATCTGGCTGTACCAGCTGGATCCCATAGGGACTGTTAGAATATGTCCTGCTATCATGGATGGGGATAAGAAACACCTGGGTGGGGTGGGGGACTAAACTATACCAGAGCCAAAGATAGATTAGAGACTCATCTGGAAATGGGCTGGAGCTTGACAGCTAATGCCACTGATGCAGCTCATGCCCTTCAATACAGCCACCCTATGGGAATGGGAAGTGAATGATATCATGGTTAGAGCTCGGGCTCTAGAGTCAGACTGCCCAGGCTGGAGCCCCTCTCTGCCATGCAATGGCTGTGTAACCACAGGCAGGATAACTACCTTCTGATCCTCAGCTTCCTACTCTATAAAATGGGAGTGATAAGGGTCCCTACATCATGCAAGTCAGTAGTAGTGGGCTATCTCACCGGGCCACACACACTGCCCAGAAGCTGGTGTGCTGGAGCTGGCTGGTACTGGCTCCTAAAAGCCAAAGGTGTATCTCTCTTCCCAACTCCACAACCAGTGATGTCACACTGATAGCTTGAAATCAGTGATGATGGGAGTGTTTACACCTGCAAATCAGGGTTGACTTTTTCCTGCATGTCCAAATCCACACCTTGAAGGATAGGCTCTTCAAATAAATTATGCCTCTTAAGTCTGTAAAGATGAAGGTCAAGGGGATGTGGTGGAGTTTCTTAGCCCAGAGAAGACAGGGAAAGTGAACAAGGACATGCTCACGAAACCCAATAAGGTAGTGGTGGCCTTTGGCCACACCAGCTCCACATCAGGTGTGCCGTCGTTCTGCCCCTGCCCTTCTTTCCACATTCATTCCTCACCACTTCCTTCTTTAAGCCCCAATACCACCAGCTTCTTATGGTTCCTCCACCAAGCCATGCTATTTCATACCTCCATGCCTTTGCTCACGCTATTCCTTCTGCCTGGCAAGCCCTTCCAGTACATCTTCATCCAGCACATTGCTTTTGTCCTTCAAGACATGGCTCACAGGACTTCTTGCTGGGAAGCCTCTCCCAAGCTCCCCCATATCCAAATCAGGGGTCCTTCTCCTGTGTTTTTCAGTATCAAGCACTATAGCTGTTATCTCTTTGTGTGTCCTTTTCCCCCTAGACTGTGACCTCTGTGAGGGCCGGAATTATGTCTTCTCCATCATTGGACCTGCAGCTCTTACACAGAGCCTGGCATATAATAGATGCTTAACAAAGATTCATTGAACTGAACTGAACTTGAAACCTTGGAGAGGCAAATAAGAGGAAGTCATAGTGCTTTCCACACAAATAATAATTTCCCCCATCAGTAAAATGAGTGTGATAGAAGAGATGATTTCTAAGATCACTCAGCTTTAAAATCCTATAATCTGTGGTCTGTGGAACTTGTTACCCCCAAAACATAGAACTGACTGAAAATGGGTTTAAGAAAAGGAATGATATATGGTTTATATAGCTGTCTTTCCCACTAAGCTATAGACTTCTTGAGCACAGAGAAGGGGTCTAATTTTTTCTGTATCCCCAGCACTGATCAGGGTTATCTGGCTGTGGATATACTCATTATAGGTTTATTGGATAGATGGATGGATGGAGGGATAGATATGTGGATGGATGGAGTTTAGATACAATGACAGACAATAGTGGGATTTTTAGAAAAGCTAGTGGTGGTTAAGGGCTATCCTTAACCTTCTAAGAACAGAAGTATCTTAAAGATCAATGACACCTCCCTCAGACCCTGGATGGTTGGGTCAGAGACAGCTCTGGGCTGAACAGCTCATTAGCCCATTCAGGTTCAGTCATTATTGTGTTCTTAACTAGGAGCTCTGTTACAGGATCAGTTAACGTTTTAAAAATAAAAACAACCCCTGTATTTGCTAGCACTTTATAGTTTCCAACTGCTTTCACATAAAGTACTCCATCTGCACTTCCTGGCAGCCCTGGAAGGCAGGCCAGGAAGGTTCTATTGCTCCATCCTTTACACTCTCGCCCCCGTAAACTAAAGTATAGAAAGGTTGAAGTGACTCGCTCAAGGTCACCAGTTAGTCATGGGTTTGAACCTGGATCCTTCTGACCCCTAGACCCATGCTCTTTCCCATTCCCCATTTGTGCTGCCTGGAATGCCACTTCACCCCTCACTTGGTGTCCAGTCCCACTAGAATTTAAGGAGAGCACAGTGATGCCTCCGCCCAAAGCCTTCCCACACCTCCCCTCCTCTGCTCCTTCCCCCTAATTTGACGTCATCTTCCTCTTCTGAATTCCCTTAGCGCTTTATGTGTATCTCTCTGGGGATACTTTTCACCTCTTGCCTTGTATTGGAGTCCTCTGTATACATGACTTTTCTCCCGTTTTTAATTTACACCATAAGCTCCTTGGGGACAGGAGCCGGGGGTGTGGATTATAAAATACACACACAGTACTGCACCTCACCCCACACCCAGATTGTGTGTTAAATCTGGAAGTGAATGAGTGAATTGATGCATGAATGAGAGTTCAGGGCACTCTGACCCTGGACACAATGCTTACCCCTTACCTGCACCACTGGCCACAATGAACGCCGATCTGTAAGTGTAGGTCTCTCATCCATGCTTCTTTTCTCTGAGTCCCTGAACATCCAGACCCGGAGTGAGGGCTCTCCTAAGTAAAGCCCACCCACCCTCCCCCAAGTCATGGCAGAAAGAGTGAGACAGCACCACAGCACATCCCACCTGCCTCCAGGGCACCCACCAACCGCTCTTAGCCACCTATGGCAGCTTCACACCATCTCCTCTTTGCTGAAGAAAAACTGAAACTTTTGTGCTTCGTATGGGTCTCGCTATAAAAGAGATGTACAGCTCAACATTTCATGCCCGGTGCATTCACTGAAAGCCTGCTCTGTGCAAATGTGGTCCCAACAAGCTAGTGGGGTTAGATTAGTATCCCCATTCCACAGATGGGGAAACTGAGTTAAGTTCCAGAGAAGGCAACTGGTTTGCTCTTGTTCTCAAAGGAGGGAAGAGGCCACGCCATGAGCCAAACTGGACTGTCCACTTGCAGGTCACCTCTCCACTCAGCCACCACCACTGGGCTTCTTCCCCTTTCAGAGGAAAGATTCCTCCTGCCCTCCACTCCTACCCAGGTTCTCCAGGAAACCCCCTTTGACAAAAGGAGTGGGGGAGGTTTCAACAGACCAGCTCCACTGAGACCTGTCTGAAAGAAGGGTGACGATTTTGCTCCAAAAACTTTGTGGCAGGCAGGGCTGGTCCTGGACACAGAGAGAAGATGGAGTGCAGCAGGCAGGCAGGGGTGCCGGGAGCAGCCTTGGGCTGGAACTCCAATACATGTGCTTCAGAGCTGCCATCTTCCTGCCGGTGACCACACGGCACCACTCTGAGCCCGTAAAACTGGACCCATTCATGCCTCCCTCCGTGGTTGTTTTGTGAAAAACGAGATACATTTTTAAATGCTTCTCCTCACCACTTCTCCATGGCTTTGGTGTGAGAACTTGCTGTTCTGGCCAGATGGATCAGTCCAGATGGGAACATTTATTTGAGGGGTCCAAGGTCAAATAAAAGGTGCTGATACAGTATCTGGAAAGAATGCATGAGAAATGGGTACAGGGCACCAACATCTTGTCACCATGAGGCCTTGCCAGGCTCACAGGGAGATGGTATAGGGGCACACACTTTGCAAACTGTAAAGTGCTACATGTGTGGACTGGGCAAGTGCAAGGAGCTTGGTGGACCTTGGTGGCTGGGGGAGAGCCCATGTAGACGTGTTTGGCCAGGGCTCAGCATCTAAGCCTCATCCCTAGAGCCAGGACAGGTCCAAAGGCCTGTCTGCTCAAGGCTAAGTCAGTGGAGAGAGCCCATCACTGGCCTGCCCTGGATGGGTGGGTGTCCACGCCCAGCCCCACACTGTGTAGATGATGGCACCCTTCCCCCCAACCAGAGATTCAGCTTCCTGAGGGCGGAATCTCTGTCTGTTTTATTCACTGCTGAATCCCCAGTGCCTGGCACAGCGCATGCTCTCAATTAAGATTTACTGATTAAGTCAGCTTCCTGGTCTCAGTCCCAAAAGGCTCAGAGAAAAAAAAAATTACCTCTAATGGTTTCCCAAACCCAGAGCTGGCACCTGAGCTGTCCAAGAGAAGGTCAAGAACCAGGGCAGCCACAGGCCCCAGGCACCAAGGGACACAGCAGCACTCTGCAGCCTTGGATGAACCACCCTCCTACAGTTAGGGTCGAGAGTGAAGGACAGATCCCTGGAGCCTGGCTGGTGACTTGAGCCCAAGCCTTCTGAGCCAGCCGGTGCCATCAGCCCTTTCCCAGACTCCAGGTGACCAGTGGCAGCTCAAGCGGGAAGGTCCTGGCGTTTCCCCGCCCAGCTCTGGCTCTGAGATTGAGGCCCCAGCTGATGCTCACCCGGGGCGCACCCACTTGGGGCACAGCAACCTGTGGCGGGTTTGTGAGGAGTGTGGCGACCTCTGCTGGTGGCACGTGCACATAGCTCTGAACTCCAGGCACCTTGGGAGGCGTGGAGGGAGATCCCCAAAGGAAACTGCGCCCGTAACTTTCTGCCTCCTTCCATGGAGACTCGGGGACTACATCTGGTGCCAGGATTTACCTTTGTGAACATTTTGCAAAGGTAGCCTCTATTTGGCAGGTTCTTCGAGCTTTTCCACCATAGGGAAAGAACATATTACCCCTATTATCTGTCCTAGGTAAGCCAGCATAAAACCGTTGAATGAGAGGGCTGGAAGGGACCACAGATATGCCTAGGGCCCAGCCTTACTAGCAAGAGAAGACCTCCCAGAGATGGGAGGTGACTTGCCTAAGCTCACATGTGAGTTAAGGACAAAGCTGGGACTCGAATCAGGATCCCCTTGATGTGATGTGTCCCTTTCAGGGGCCCTATCATCTCTCAGTAGCTGTTGGACACCCAACAGCACAGCTCACTACATCCCTCCCTGCTGTCTCACCGGGTGCATCCCAAACTCAAGCTCCCAGCTACATGTCCACTCCAGATCGCTGCTATTAAATGAGGAAAAGTCCCCTCTCCCCACACCACATTCACAGGGCAAAGTCAGCAGCCAAGGCCTTGTGCCCAGCACTTTGATATGAATAATGCAAAAGGGCAGGAATCTTGCTGCCTTCCTGCCTTCCTTTGCCTTCCTTCTCTCCTGGTAAAGGTGAAAGCTGGAGGGTTGCTATGGACACTGCACTCAAGTCTCTCCCTCCTCAGTAATAATCCGTAGCCGCCCTCCCTGCTGGAGTCTGAGTCTCTAATTGCCTAGCCTCGGAGGCAGCAGGATGCTTCACAGGAGATACCAGGCGGCTGGAAGAGCCTGAGGATTAGATGGGCTAAGTGGGAAGGAGAGAGTGACAAGATGGAAATCACCTGAAATTGGAAGCAACAAGCTCAACCTGTGTAGGTAGATCAACAAAACCAATGCCAATTTAGCCAGAATTAGAAGAGCATTAGTGTCTTAACAGGATCCCCATCAAATCCGACACTTAATCACTATGGCCAGCATCTCTCAGGCAGGATTCTGAGAGGAGGGAAGGGAGAATCTAGGCCCCATGGCTGTGTGCATGAGCAGTGTCTGAGGGAAAGACTTTGACAGCCCTTTTGCTCTTATATAAAAACAAACATGGGTCCAGGAGATTTTCTGAGCTGGACTCCTGGACCCCCTGCTGCCCTGTGTACAGAAGCACCTCAACTCCCCACTGCCACACAGCCCCCTTCATTTATCCTCCCCAGGAGATCAGATCATTATCACCACTACTAGCTTCCCCACCATAAGAACAGAGCAGGCGTGCCCCCCATTAGGATCCCACCAGGTGACCAGAGAACTATCACCTCTAGTCCTGTCTCTGCCATGAGAACCAGAGTGTACCCCCTCTATGAACAGCCCCTCTGAGAGATCAGGACGCCATTGCTGCTATTCTTGTCCCCACCCTGAGACGAGCGTTTTTTCTCCACTATTGGGCTCTCCACCATGAAATCAGAACATTGTCACCTCTACCCATGCCCCGCGGCTGCCCACCTACACATCAGACCAGGTCACCAAGACCACGAGATTTCATACAGCCATCGACTCAGGTCCAACGTGGAGCATCCTTTGTTTTCAACCAAAAGCCACACGCTTCTGGGAAGGATAGCTGGCTTCATCCTCCAGTGCCCACAGTGGCCACAAGGAACCTTTAAAGAGAGGGCCTACGGGAAAGCACATTGGGCCCTACAAGTCACTGAACACGTGCATTGATGGCTAGAGTGGCCTTCTGGAGGCTGGGCTTGTCTCAGAGCTCAGCCATTAGGAGGATAAAGTTAGCTTTGCTGTGCCCTGACCCCCACTACAAAAACCCCCCTCCCCACATTCATTAATCCTGGAGGAAGCGTGTGAATGAACCAGGGAAGCCCCAACTCTATCCCCAAAGACCCTTCAGATGGATAGCTATAGATACAGATAGAGACCTAAACACATACACACACATACACATATATGTATACACATGTATACACATGTATACATACATACTTTTTTTTGTTTTTTTGTTTTTTTTTGCGGTACGCGGGCCTCTCAGTGTTGTGGCCTCTCCCACTGTGGAACACAGGCTCCAGACGCGCAGGCCCAGCGGTCATGGCTCACGGGCCCAGCCGCTCCGCAGCATGTGGGATCTTCCCGAACTGGGGCACAAACCCGTGTCCCCTGCATCGGCAGGCGGACTCTCAACCACTGTGCCACCAGGGAAGCCCGATATATACATATATTTTTAAAAGGTTGAAAAAGATTGATGAAGGGAGGGATCAAAAACTTTTCCAAACCCCCATATTTACCACTATTTCTCTCATTTTTTAATTTCTCCCATTAAATACAGTGAAGCAGAACAGAAAGCTATTTCTCCCCCAGACTTATAAGGGAAATTCCAAGACCTACCCTGAAAAGAGGGCCATGAGGTCACCCCAGGAAGTGGGTTCAAGGCAGTCAGCTGGGCTCACACACTAGCAGTGACTCACTCCAACACTGACTTTATAACAAGTGGAACTCCAACCCACACCTCAAGAGAACCATAAATCACCCCCCATCCTGGTCCACAGGGCACTCAAAGATAATCCTTATCACAGACCTTGGGGCCAGAATGCTGGGGGTCTGCAGTGCTAGACAGGAGGAGGCCCAGCCACTGCTGGCTGGATACTTAGTGCAGTGATGAATTCCCCATTGAAGGGAGCCACAGCCCAGCCTGGGACTCCCTTTTCCAGTCTAGAGCCTCTGGTAAGTTTTTCTAAGAAAAGGAAAGACACCAAAGAAGTGGGGAGACCTCAATTTAGGAAAGTGCCTATGAGCACAGGACCCCTACACACATGAGGTCAGGTGGGCCGCCAGCCTAGTCCTTCCAGACCTGGCCTCTGCCCTCTACCTTGGGAATCTTCCCTGCCTGCTAATGAGCTCAGTGGACTCTCTGGAGGGTCAAGAGAAGAGAGAACATTTTCTTTCTGGGTTTCCAGGCTGCCTGTCATTGGATGGGGAGAAGGGGGCATGTGGGCTGCTCAAGGACACTTCTTCCATCGCCCCAATACCAGGCCTGGATCACAGCTCAGAAACCGATTCAAACAACAGTTTGGGGGCACCTACCAAGCCCCAGACATGGTGCAGCCACTTCTCACTGACCCTGTGACCCTCTGCCAGGCAGTTCCTGTCGTCCCCATTCTACAAAGAGAAACGAGAGGCCTAGGGGACTTGTCCAAGATTAAATAACTGACATTCAGACTCCGAAGGCCCAGCACCCTCATCTTGGCCATTTTCCCATCTGGTGTTTGGAAGTCATGCTCAGAAAGGGAATGGGATGAGGCTGTACATCTCAGAAAGAGTATGTGCCAAAGATAAGCCATTATTCTAATGGAGGAGTTTTCCTACAATTTAGGAAACCTTGCCTCCTCTGATTGTCTCCGAAACTATGATCCCAGAACTGATTTTATGACAAGTTGCAGCTCTCGCAATCCCTGTGGCCCGTTGTGGGAGCTCCTGGGGGCCTGGTGAGCACTAATCCTCTTTCTTAGTATTGAATACAACACCTTTTTCCTCCTGCAAACCTAGTAATTAATAAGCCTCCTGGTGGCTCCAGGATCTGGCAAATGTCAGCCCCAGACAGTGAGAAAGGCCAGTGGCTTCTTACTTACGTCTTATCACTTCCATTAGAGAAGCTTCTGAACCAGCCAGAAGGGCCAGAGAAGGGAAAGAAGAGAAAAGGGGATGAGAGCCTGCCTTGGCAGCCCCCCAGATCTTATCCTAGTTGCTTCCAGCGCTGTGAGCCTTGACTCTGATCAATGGGGCACTTCTGCATCTCCCGATTAAGATCAAGAAGGCCAGCAACTCCCCCTCACTCAACCAAGAAGTTTCAGGTTGTCCAGTTCTCCCAGACCCACAAATCTCATCCGATCGAACTTCTAGTGTAGAGAAAGGACAAGATAGCAAGAGATCCTGAGAGAACTGAACCCGGGTCTAGGACTGGAGGAAATTGACTTGTGTGTTACTGGTACCAAGGCAGGAATTTTCCAGAATAGGTTGCCAGAGACAAGCAAGCAGCCAGTATCTCCTACTTCAGGCTAGACGAGTTCTCACTGGAAAGATCTGGTCTCCCCACAAAGTAATAGATGTGACGTGCTTAGCACACGGCCAGCACGTGATAGGTACTCAATAAATGTTTCTTTCTTGCCTCACTTTTCATCCTTCTTGTAAAGTGTTTCACTGACTGAAAGGGGACTTTGGTAAATAAGAGGGTCACTGCTACCTGGATCAAGAATCCAAAAGCTCTAAATTCAATGCATACAATTCATTTTAGCTCATGCCATTGCTTGGGAGAAGGAAAAGTCACCCTTCTTTCCAAGAAATGAGTGACATAAGGGGAGGAGCTCTGAGTACAAGTGAAGTTAGTTGTGCACTGACTTGCCTGAGTGGGGCCCACTGGAGGCAAGGAACCTGCATCTCTGGTGCTCATCTCCACCTGAAGGAGCTTGGAGAAACTGAAGTCAAACTAGCCCAAGGGGTAGACAGAGCCCAACTCCAAGGCCAAGCTCAATCATGCAGCTTCCAGGCTGTTCTTGGCTGGGGAGGTGGCATCAGCCCCCTTGCCTCTCCTCCATCGCCCTGGCCTTGGCTGTATTGAAGCAGCTTTGCCGAGTGATGCACCAGAAGACAGAAGAGGAGAGAGACGTGCATCCATGTGGCAGTTTGTCAGCTGCACCAAAAAAGTGATGTTGGGGGAGGTGGTGGAAGTCAGTGACTCAAAGCAGGTTCGGGGATTATCTGCTGTTTTCAATTATCCACATCTCTCATCACCATGGAGAATGGAGAATTGGGTGTATTTGCCTCCCCCTCAGCGCTGTTGCTGGCACTAGAGATGTGATTTGTACTTGGAGCAACTGTGGGTAAAGGACTCAGAATGGTCTCTGTATAAAACTCTCCCCAGCACTGAAATGTCATTAAATAACTCTCTGCTCCTGGCACCTCTTGCCCCTTTAAAAATAGCTGGAAGAGAAACATATCTAGGAAGAAGAGAACTGACAATTATTGAGCATCTGTGTGGTACTCAATACTCATTTTGAGCCAAGGAAACTACAGCTCAGAGAGGTTAAGTGATTTGCCCGTGACTTGTCATAAGCAGGAACAACAAACCTGATGCTCCAGTGTGGAGACATCTGATCCCAAAGCTCATTTCCCCACCCCACCCCTCTCTCAGTGAACTCACACTTCCCTTATAAAACATGGTGGACCCATCTTGGACCTCCCTGTCTGTATTTGCTAAGATACTTTCAGTTGCCAGTAAAGAAACCCCAACTCAAGAAAGTTTAAAAACAAGGACATTTAGGGAGTTCCCTGGCGGTCCAGTGGTTGGGACTCAGTGCTCTCACTGCCAAGGGCCCTGGTTCAATCCCTGGTTGGGGAACTAAGATCCCACAAGCAGGGCGGCCAAAGGGAAAAAAAAGGACACACACTAACTCCAGAGGTAAGACAGTTTCAGGGGCCATTAATTTGATGGCACGTGTCACCGTGAATGTAAGTTCTTTCTGACTTTCTGCTCCACCATCTTCATTCAGCATGTTGGCCACTCCCTCATGGTCACAAGATGGCTGCAGCACCTCCAGGCATCCCACCATTACACTTCAAAGTCCAGAGACAATAAAAGGAAGTACGCCTGTCTTGGATCTCTTTTTAATAATGGGGAAAACTGTCTCAGAAGTCCCTAGACTTTCCTCCACATCTCACTGGTTAAAAACGGGTTGTATGCTCCAACCTAAGTCAATCCCTGGCAAGTCCCATGGTAGTGGGATTACCATGTTGTCTAGATTGGGGCCTGTCTTCCTCTAAAGAAGATGCTGACCAGAGTGTGTGGACAAAGTGGGGATTCAAGAAAGAAGTGAGGCAAGTGCTGCATGTACAAAGCCAGCCAGAGGTCCAAATGTACTTCATTATAAGGATTCTTGCCCCCAGTGTGGACCCTGATGACACATGCCAGCTCAGTGTCCCTGTAATCCAGATAAGAAAGGTGAGGCACCCTTTCCTGCACCAAAATGAGAACCTCTGGCCTTACTGTGAGCTTGCTTATCTAGAAGACACACACGACTGCCTTCATTAGAGAGATTTGGGAAATAAATCTTATCAAAGATGTGTTCTATCACATACCAGGGAAGCAAAGCCTTTTGTGAAATTTAATGGGCTACGCAGGTGAGATGAGCAGCTACACAGTGCCAAGGTCTTTAATTTCCTGTAGGAAGCCTGATGATTATCTGTCTGGAAATCTCTCTGCTCAAGTAGGGATATATGAGAGCCAGAATGAAAGAGCTCTTTATATTGTCACACTATAAATTCAGACTCCTTAAAAAGAGATGCTTGTCGAGGGAGGCCAAACAAGCTCAGAGTATCCCACCAACTCTGCCCTCCCCAAATCCCCTCAAAGGCAGGCTGGGGCTCCTTTCAATGGAGAAAACCAAGGAGGTGACCTGAAGACAGGAAAGAGATTAGGGAAAAAGAAAGAGAAAATATACAAAGCAAGAGAGACAGAAACACTCAGAGAAACAGAAGGAGGCAGAGAGTGAGACCAAGAGACTAAAGAGAGAAGAAAAAGTAAGAGAAAAGGAGGAAGATAGATGTGACAAAGGAGAGAGAAAGGAGAAAGAGGAAATAAGAAACTGAGAAAAGGAGGGAAGAAAGACAAGCAACAGAACCAGACAGACAGGAGATGCCTGACAATCACTTTTTCAAGGATTCTTGTTTACCAGTTAGAATTTCCAGCCCCAGGTCATCTTCTTATAGCCATCCTTCTTTCTGCATGAGGATAGGAATCCAGGGGTCACACAATGTTTTTCCAGCCCAGCAGGATCCAGATGTTTCCAGTTCCTGGACCAGGCTGTACTGATGGGTCGAAGGGGTCATTATTCAAAGAGGCCTTGAACATGCATGACTCTTAGTTAAAGGTGGAAGAAGAAACAGCCACGACTCAAAAGAATTATTCTAACTTTATGAGTTCAGACATTTGAACTCACTTCTTATCCTGATTTCTGTGGCTGGGATGAGGACAAGAGTCTATAAACAATCTGTTTATTCCATCTTCCCTCATAGCACACATAGGCCTCTCCAGAAATAATTCTCAACTTAGCATAAGCTCTGTTTCCCTCTATTTGCTGCCTAGAGAACTTTTATTCATCCCTCAAGACCCTATTCAAATGAGCCTCCTTTATGAGGCCTTCCATGACCTCCCACAGCCCCCAAAAGGGTCAGTTGCTTCCCCTACAGCGTGCCCCTAACACTTTGTAAGGGAATTCTCCTGTGGCACTTCATACGTGGCATTGTAATTATGTGTTTATGTTCCCCAGCAACTGGAACAATGCCAGGAACATAGCAGGAACTCCATAAATATTTGTTGAGTTGAATGAATAAATAAATAAGTCTGCTCCCCTGACTAGATGGTGAGCTTCTCAACTTGTGTGGAATTAAATTGAATCCCAGAACTTCAGAGCCAAAGAGCACTTAGCACCCACTTAGTCCAGCTCTCAAATATCAGTGTATGTTTTATTACAAGTGTAGACCACAGAATCTAGTGATCACCAAGCTCTTCTTACATCCCTGGAAGTAGATCCCTGATCTCTGCCAATGTGTAGACATAGGAGGGTTCCAGTGTTTAAAGTTATTTACTTTTCTGAATTTTCATAGTAATAGCTTGCTCATCATAAAAAGTCTGGAAAGAATAAAAACAATAAAGAAGCAGAAAAATCATGTATAAACACTCTGCCTAAATCAGGTGTTGTTAATATTTGGCATATTCCAGTCTTTCGCAATACATTGTGTTTTCCTTACAAAACTGAGATTATGGTGTGTGTGCATAGGTTTTAAAGCAGTTGTAATTAGTGTATACCTGAATTTTTATGTTCTGTTTATTTCATTAAAGGAAATCTCATAGACACATTAAATCCCATCTCATTACACATCAGTATAATCCCACCTACTTGGCGTTTTTATTAGGTAACATCTTGCTCTCCCATCTTATGCCTATTGTTTGCGCAGTCATTCACTATTTGGGGGCACTTGTCAGTTTCCGGCCCTTATAAGCATCACTGCTCTGAACCCCCAGCAAGTACGTGTGTGTGGTTGGAGATAAAACTTCCAATAACAGCATCATCTATGGACTCCAGAAGTGCTGTATCTCAGCCAGCTTAGATGGAAGCAAGGGTAATGTGCTCTGGAAGCCGCTAGCTGACCCTAAAGGTGGCTGTGATGGTGGTGGCACCACTGGTGTATGGATGCATGTGAAGTGTGTGAGCTTAGAGGGCCTAGAACAGACCTATCTGGTTGCCATGATACACCCAGAGCCCAGCACAGGGCCTGGCACACAGAGGGTGCATGAGTGAACGAACGAATGGTGCATGGCTGGGGGATGGATGAACTGTGTTCAGACACCTTGGCAGCATCTCACCCTTCTGTATGTTATACTCCTTGACTGCAAAACAGAACCCCAAGCCTCTGGGGAAATCTGGGAATGGTATGTGTTAGTGGCAGGGAAGTGTTCCAAGTCCTCAGACTGCAGCAGTGCCCTGCAGCAGCCAGACCCTGCCCCCAGCTGAGCAGTAAAGGGAATGGATGGTGATGAGATGCTGAGTACAAAGCTCCCCCAACTCCCAGTGTCCCTCGCGTGCTCTCTCACGCCCACACACCCACCCACTCCTACCCACGTGGGCCTCTCCGCTCTCATCTGGGGTAACCGCCAGAGCGGTCTATTTGGGCAGATAACCCGCTGGGTGAGAAAGAACATAACAGGGCTTTCCTTGTCATCCAAGGAGCAGCACTGGTGTTCTGGCCGTTCAACCGACAAAAGCAGGTCAGCAGGCCTGAGAGCGTCTGTCCCATCGTTCACTCCACCAACAATCCTTGGGCCCCTGCTGGGCCTAATACCCGGGAATTCGAGGTGAATAATAGATGTGTCTGTCCTTGAGGAGCTCACCCTTATGTCCCAAACTGACTCTTGATTTGCTCCCCCCAAAACCATCCCCTTGTCCCGCGTCCCCCATCTCAGACAGAGAAGGCCCCATCACCCCCCAGATGCTGGGAGCCGTCCTCGACACCCAGCCTCATAAACGCCTTGCTACATCCTCCTCCTTTCCTCTCCACCTCTCTAGTCCAAGTAGTGATCCCAACGTCTCCTAACTGGTCTGACTGCCACCCTCCCCCCCAACCCTCAGATCCATCCTCCACATGGCAGCAGAGAAATCTTTTGAAAATGCAAATCCGATCATATTGCTCCTCTGCTTAAAACCCCATAATGGCGTCGAAGGGTCCTCAGGGTAAAAGCCAAAGTCCTCCTTAGTGCGGCCCCATGGCCCGAGGGGGCCGACCTTACTCTCCTCCCTGGCATCACCCTTCACCTCTCCCCACCTGCTCCTGCACACCCACCACACTGGCCCCCTCCAGCTCCTCAGAGAGCAGGTGACCTCACCACTCAGGGTGCTCCTACATGATGTTCCTCTGCCTGGAATGCCACCAACACCCCCTCCCACCATCTTCTTTCCCTGGCCACCAACTCCTCCTCCTAGAGTTCCCACATAGCCATCACTTCCTCAGGGAAGCCACTCCTGATCCTCAGGCTCAGGCAGGTCCTCTGTTATTTACTCCATTAATACCCTGCACTGTCTTACCTGGCACTGTCTCAACTGTAATCAAAGAGTATGTGCTTAGTTTGGGGGCCCTCCACCCCAACTCCCACTAAAACAGAAACTCCAAAGAGTGGGTACAGGGTAACCTAGGGCCTGGAGTGCAGAGGTTCTACAAAAATTGTTAAGTGACAATTCTCGTATAGAGCTAGGAGCTGCGACAGTGGATGGCAGAAGAGGCACCTGGATGAACCCTGGAAAATGGGTGGGGCTGGGAGCATTTCTTAGGAATGGTAAAACTTAAGCTGAGTCCTGAAGGATGGGGATTTGTGAGCCAACCAGGGGCAGAAGTGAAGAGATTCTCACTTGAGGCAGAGATAAAGCTTTGCAGAATTGCTTTGGAGAAAACGGAAATAATCCCAGATGGCTTGGGTTCACATGAGTAGAAGAGTACTTTGAGAGGTGGCTGAAGAATTAAATAGGAGAGAGATTTGAAGGGTTTTACAACCAAGAAAGGTAGTTTGATAAGGGAATGGAAAGCATCAAAGGATTTAAGCAAGAGAGTGACCTTATTTATTTATTTTTTGGGGGGGCGGTCTTTGTTGCTGCGCAAGAGCTTTCTCTAGTTGCAGCGAGTGGGGGCTGCTTTTCGTTGTGGTGCTCGGGCCTCTCATTTCAGTGGCTTCTTTTGTTGTGGAGCATGGGCTCTAGGCGTGTGGGCTTCAGTAGTTGTGGCTCACGGGCTCTAGAACACAGGCTCGGTAGTTGTGGCGCACGGGCTTAGTTGCTCCACGGCATGTGGGATCTTCCTGGACCAGGGCTTGAACCCGTGTCCCCTGCATTGGCAGGCAGATTCTTAACTGCTGCACCAACAGGGAAGTCCTGAGACTGACCTTATTAAAAAGTACACTCTGGCTACAGTATGGAGAACGGATAGCCTAGGATCAAGATTGGAGGCAAAAACATCAATTTGGGGGCTGCTGCAGTTATCCAGGGAGCTGATAAGGGCCTGGACTAAAGCACTGAGAAGAGAAAGGAGGGAAAGAGGGAAATTAGAGAGGGATTTGAAGACAGGATTGACAGGCTTTGGTGACAAAATAGATTAAGAGAGAGAAAGGGTCATTCCCAAATTCCTGTCTTGAGCAGCTCAATGAAGGTAAATTTTCTAAGATAAGGAGTGCAGGAGGAAGAAGAGATCAGGGCAAGATGATGATACACCACTTATTTGATATGTTGAAATTCAGGTGTCTGTGGGCCAAACCAAATGCACATGTTAAACGGGCCTGGAGCTCAGGAGAGAGGCCAGCAGGTGTGTAGTTCAGTTCAGAAAAGATTTGTCAAGCACTTAGAATGAAAGGTTGATGCTCAGAAATGTCGATATCAGAGAGGACTAAGGGAGGAATGTGCAGGTGTTATGGGGACCCACAGCAAGGTGCCTGGATCACCTGCAAGTGCCAGGAAGCTTCTTGGGGGCTGTGATGCCTGATCTGAACATTGAAGGATAATGGTGTGCTGTTGATGCAAGGTGGGGGTATTGGGAGATAAGGCTGGAGAAGCAGATAAAGGCCAGGCCATGGAAACCTGGAGTGTCATGCTAGGTACTTGAAATTTAGTCAGAAGTTATTATGTAGCCATTGGCATGTTTAATCAGAGCACTGACACAGTCAAATGTCTGACCACGTTGGGAGGCAGAGTCAGACAGAGGGACATAGACATGGCTACCTCCCCAACAACCACTGTCCCCCTTCCTCCTTATAACAGAACCCAAGACTTGTCCAGGTAAATCATCTGGACCATGTGGCCACATGTCTCAGAGAAGGAGTGCCTCATCTCCAGTTCTGAGGATTGAATCATAATTGGCCTAATGCTGATCCCATGGTGATCCCATTCCCCTTAATAGTGACTGCTTTAGGCATGGGCAAGTGGTGGCCAAGAGAACGAGAAGAGGAGTCTGTAAGAGGCTTCTGAGAAAGTTTACGTTGATGCTGGACATTGCTGAATCTGTATGTGATACCTAAACCTATGGAAGCTATCTTGGGACCATGAATGGAGTTAGCTTGAAGAACGCTCACAAGGATGGCAGAGCAGAAAGGTAAAAGGAGGCTAAGTGCTTGACAACATCACTGAGTTGTTGAATCAACCAACCCTAGAGCTGCTTCCTTCTAGTCTTGTCATATGAACTTCTTAAAATGTGACCCTTTATGTCGAAGACAACTTGGGTTGGATTTTCTGTTATCTTGAGCCAAAATCATCATCACCAACACAGAAGCAAAGAATAGAAGCCATGACACTGGTCAGGAGAGCCATAGACAAGATTGTGGTAGCACAGAAGTTGTGGTTGAAGCTAAATGTGTGGATGAGATGCCCTTGGGAGAAGGTGTATGAAATATGTAGACTAAGAATTTGGAGAGGGCAGGACAAGATTCTGGGAAACAATAAACATTGGACAGGTCATGGAGGAGAAACCTACATAAGAGACCCAGAAGATATGGCTGAAAATAAGGAATATTAGAGAGCAGAGCATCAAGAGCCAGAGAAAGAAAAGGATTGATCAACAGCATCCCAGACAGCAGAGAGGTCTAGACAGAGGGCGATAAAATGTCCCTGGCCACAAGGAGTTCACTGATGACACTAGTGAGAGCTGAGTCAGTGGGGTGGGTGGAAGGGAGGGTAATAGTAACTTGATTGCGTGCAACAAGGACAAATGGAAGTTAAGAAAGTAGAGCTGATAGTGTGTTAATGACTCTCTTCTTAGAACTTGGTCATAAAAAGGAGAGACTTACACATGGAGAAGCTAGAGGAAAATGCAAAGAGGATGGATTAGTTATCTATTGCTGCAGCATAGCAAATTACCCCCAAAACTTGGTGGTTTAAACAACAAACATTTATAATCTCAAAGCTTCTGTGGGTTAGGAATTAGAGTCCAGCATAGCTGGGTGGTTCTGTCTTATAGTCTTTCATGAGGTTGCAGTCAAAATGTCAGTTGGCTTCATTTTTTTTTCAGTCTTTTTTCTCTCTGCGTTTCACGTTGGGTATTTCTATTTCTCTGTCTTCAAGTTCACTAATACATTCTTCAACAATATCTAATCTGCTGTTAAACCCACCCAATATACTTTTCTCAGAGCATCAGTGAGCTGTGGGACAACTTCAAGTGGCCTAATATATGTTAATTTGAGTCTCAGAAAAAAGGGGAGGAGATGGAGAAAAGAAAAAATATTTGAAGAAATAATAACCAAAATTATTCACAATATTTTATGAAAACTATAAACTTAACAGAACCAAAAATCTCAATGAACCCCAAGTACAAGAAACATGAAGAAAACTACAGTAGGGGTACATAATAATCAAATGGCTTAAAACAAGTGCTAAAGAGAAAATCTTAAAAGCAACTAGAGACATTACATACAGAAGAAAAAAGATAAGCATGATAGCAGACTTCCTGTCATAAACAATTCAAGCCAGAGAACTATGGAACAACAACTTTAAAGTACTGAAAGAAAAGCACTATAGACTATAATTTCTTTACCTGGTGAAAATATCTTCAAAATGAAGATAAAACAAAGACTTTTTCAGACATACAAAACCTAAAAAGTTTCATCACCAGGAGACCTGAACTATAGTTATATATGTTAAAGGAAGTCCTTCAGGCAGAAGGAAAATATGGATCTACACAAAGAAATGAAGAGCATCAAAATCGGTAACTATGTGGATAGGCAAAAAAAAAAAAAAAAAAAAGAAAAAAGAAAACAATGGAATTATTTAAAATATTTATTAATCCAAAAGTAGGCAGAAAAAAAGGGACAAAGAATAAAGGGGACAAACAAAATATCAGTTAGGATGTAAATGCCTTAAACAACACAATCAACCAAGTTGACCTAATTGACATTTATAGAACCCTCCACACAAGAATAGTAGAACACACATTATTTTCAAGTGCATATGGAACATTTACCAAGACAAAGTATATCCAGAGCCATAAAAAAGTCTCAAAGAATTTAAAAGAATTTAAGTCACATAAAAATATTCTCTGACTGTAATGGAACTAAATTAGAAATCAATAACAGAAAGATGTCAGCAATATCCACAAACATTTGGAAACAAAATAACATACCTCCAAATAATTCATGGGTCAAAGGAGAAATAAAAAGGGACAACAGAAAGTATTTTGGATGAAAAGAAAACACACAAATTCTAATTTGCCACAAAAGCAATACTTAGGGAGAATTTATAGCACCAAACACCTGTCTTAGAAAAGAATAAGGATCTCAAATAAATGACTTCAGCTTTTATATTAAGAAATTAGGGATTTCCCTCGTGGTGCAGTGGTTAAGAATCCGCCTGCCAATGCAGGGGACGTGGGTTCGAGCCCTGTTCCTGGAAGATCCCACATGCTGCGTAGCAACTATGCCCACATGCCACAACTACTGAAGCCTGCGCCTAGGGCCCGTGCTCTGCAAGAAGAGAAGCCACCAAGATGAGAAGCCTGCACACCACAACGAAGAGTAGCCCCTGCTCTCCACAACTAGGGAAAGCCCGTGCTCAGCAGCGAAGATGCAACGCAGCCGAAATATTAATTAATTAATTAATTAATTTTTAAAAAATACTTTAAAAAAAGAAATTAGTAAAAGAAGAGAAAACTAAACCTAAGTAAACAAAAGAAAGGAATATCAGAGTGGAAATCAATGAAATAGAAAACGTAAAAACATTAGGAAAAAAATCTATCAAACCAAAAGCTGGATCTTTGAGAAGATTACTAAAATTGATGAATCTCTGGCTCCAGGATTAAGGCTGGTCACCAGAAAAACCAAGCTGTGATTAGAAGTTTGAAACTTTCAGCCCTACTCCTCGTCCTCCAGAGAGGGCAGAGGGGCTGGAAATGGAGTTAATTAAAATTGATTATACATACGTGAGAAAGCCTCCATAAAATCCCAATAGTACAGGGTTTGGGGAGCTTCCAGGTTGGTGAACACATCCACATGGTGGTAGAATAATGGTCTCCAACTCCACAGGGACAGAAACTGCTGTGCTCAGGACCCTTCCAGACCTTGCCCTATGTATCTCTCTGTATCTGGCTGTTTATATCCTTTAATAAACTGGTAAACATTAAAAAAAATTGGAACTTCCCTGGAGGTCCAGTGGTAAACAATCCACTGTCCAATGTGGGGGACACAGCTTAGATCCCTGATCGAGCCAACATGCCATGGAGTACCTAAGCCCACATGTCTCAACTAGAGAGAAGCCTGTGCACCACAACTAGAGAGAAGCGCACCCAACGAAGATCCTGCAGGCCGCAAGAAGACCCAATGCAGCCAAAAATTTTTTAAATTAAAAAAATTTTAAAAACTGATGAATCTCTAGCCAGAAGAATCAGGAAAAAAGAGGAAAGACAAAAATTCATCAACATGAGAGGGCAGACAGCAGAAGCAAGAAGAACTACAATCCTGCAGCCTGTGGAACAAAAACCACATTCACAGAAAGATAGACAAGATGAAAAGGCAGAGGGCTAGGTACCAGATGAAGGAACAAGATAAAACCCCAGAAAAACAACTAAATGAAATGGAGATAGGCAATATTCCAGAAAAAGAATTCAGAATAATGATAGTGAAGATGATCCAGGACCTCGGAAAAAGAATGGAGGCAAAGATGGAGAAGATGCAAGAAATGTTTAACAAAGACCTAGAAGGAGTAAAGAACAAACAAACAGAGATGAACAATACAATAACTGAAATGAAAAATACACTAGAAGGAATCAATAGCAGAATAACTGAGGCAGAAGAACGGATAAGTGACCTGGAAGACACAATGGTAGAATTCACTGCCACGGAAAAGAATAAAGAAAATAGAATGAAAAGAAATGAAGACAGCCTAAGCGACCTTTTCGACAACATTAAACGCAACAACATTCGCATTATAGGGGGGCCCAGAGGAGAAGAGAGAGAGAAAGGACCCAAGAAAATATTTGAAGAGATTACAGTTGAAAACTTCCTTAACATGGGAAAGGAAATAGCCACCCAAGTCCAGGAAGCACAGAGAGTCCCAGGCAGGATAAATCCAAGGAGAAACACGCCAAGACACACAGTAATCAAACTGGCAAAAATTAAAGACAAAGAAAAATTATTGAAAGCCACAAGGGAAAAATGACAACATACAAGGGAACTCCCATAAGGTTAACAGCTGAGTTCTCAGCAGAAACTCTACAAGCCAGAGGGAGTGGCATGATATATTTAAAGTGATGAAAGGGAAAAACCTACAACCAAGATTACTCTACCCAGCAAGGATCTCATTCAGATTCAACAGAGAAGTCAAAAGCTTTACAGACAAGCAAAAGTTAAGAGAATTCAGCACCACCAAACCAGCTCTACAACAAATGCTAAAGGAACTTCTCTAAGTGGGAAACACAAGAGAAGAAAAGGACCTACAAAAACAAACCCAAAACAATTAAGAAAAGGGGAATAGGAACATATATATCGATAATTACCATAAACCTGAATGGATTAAATGTTCCAACCAAAAGACACAGGCTCGCTGAATGGATACAAAAACAAGACCCATATATGTGCTGTCTACAAGAGACCCACTTCAGACCAAGGGACACAAACAGACTGAAAGTGCGGGGATGGAAAAAGATATGCCATGCAAATGGAAATCAAAAGAAGACTGGAGTAGTAATACTCATAGCAGATAAAATGACTTTAAAATAAAGAATGTTACAAGAGATAAGGAAGGACACTACGTAATGATCAAGGGAGCAATCCAAGAAGAAGATATAACAATTATAAATATATATGCACCCAACATAGGAGCACCTCAATAAATAAGGCAACTGCTAACAGCTATAAAAGAGGAGATCGACAGTAACACAATAACAGTGGGGCACTTTAACACCTCACTTACACCAATGGACAGATCATCCAAAGAGAAAATTAATAAGGAAACACAAGCTTTAAATGACACAATAGACCAGATAGATTTAATTGATATTTATAGGACATTCCATCGAAAAACAGCAGATTACACTTTCTTCTCAAGTGCGCACGGAACATTCTCCAGGATAGATCACATCTTGGGTCACAAATCAATCCTCAGTAAATATAAGAATATTGAAATCATATCAAGCATCTTTTCTGACCACAATGCTATGAGATTAGAAATTAATTACAGGGAAAAAAACGTAAAAAACACAAACACCTGGAGGCTAAAAAATACGTTACTAAATAACCAGGAGATCACTGAATAAATCAAGAGGAAATAAAAAATACCTAGAGACAAATGACAATGAAAACACGATGATCCAAAACCTATGGGATGCAGCAAAAGTAGTTTTAAGAGGGAAGTTTATAGCTATACAAGCCTACCTCAAGAAACAAGAGGGCTTCCCTGGTGGCGCAGTGGTTGAGAGTCCGCCTGCTGATGCAGGGGATACGGGTTCATGCCCCGGTCCGGGAAGATCCCACATGCCACGGAGCGGCTAGGCCCGTGAGCCATGGCCGCTGAGCCTGCGCGTCCAGAGCCTGTGCTCTGCAACGGGAGAGGCCACAACAGTGAGAGGCCCGCGTACTGCCAAAAAAAAAAAAAAAAACTTCCAACAAACAAAAGTGCAGGACCAGATGGCTTCACAGGTGAATTCTATCAAACATTTAGAGAAGAGCTAACACCCACCCTTCTCAAACTCTTCCAAACCACTGCAGAGGAAGGAAAACTCCCAACTCATTCTATTAGGCCTCCATCACCCTGATACCAAAACCAGACAAAGATACTACAAAAAAAGAAAATTACAGACCAATATCATTGATGAATATAGATGCAAAAATCCTCAACAAAATACTAGCAAACAGAATCCAACAACACATTAAAAGGATCATACCCCATTATCAAGTGGGATTTATCCCAGAGATGCAAGGATTCTTCAATATATGCAAATCAATCAATGTGATACACCATATTAACAAATTGAAGAAGAAAAACCATATGATCATCTCAATAGATGCAGAAAAAGCTTTTGACAAAATTCAACACCCATTTATGATAAAAAAATCTCTCCAGAAAGTGGGCATAGAGGGAACCTACATCAACATAATAAAGGTCATATACGACAAACCCTCAGCAAACATCATTCTCAATGGTGAAAAAAACTGAAAGCATTTCCTCTAAGATCAGGAACAAGAAAAGGATGCCCACTCTCACCACTATTATTCAACATAGTTTTGGAAATCCTAGCCATGGCAATCAGAGAAGAAAAAGAAATAAAAGGAATACAAATTGGAAAAGAAGTAAAACTGTCACTGTTTGCAGATGACATGATACTATACATAGAGAATCCTAAAGATGCCACCAGAAAACTATTAGAGCTAATCAATGAATTCGGTAAAGTTGCAGGATACAAAATTTATGCACAGTAATCTCTTGCATTTCTATACACTAATGATGAAAAATCTGAAAGAGATATTAAGGAAACACTCCCATTTACCATTGCAACAAGAAGAATAAAATACCTAGGAATAAACCTACCTAGGGAGACAAAAGACCTGTATGCAGAAAACTATAAGACACTGATGAAAGAAATTAAAGATGATACCAACAAATGGAGAGATATACCATGTTCTTGGATTAGAAGAATCAGTATTGTGAAAATGACTATTCTACCCAAAGCAATCTACAGATTCAATGCAATCCCTATCAAATTACCAATGGCATTTTTCACAGAACTAGAACAAAAAATCTTAAAATTTGTATGGAGACACAAAAGACCCTGAATAGCCAAAGCAGTCTTGAGGGATAAAAACGGAGCTGGAGGAAACAGACTCCCTGACTTCAGACTATACTACAAAGCTAGAGTAATCAAGACAATATAGTACTGACATGAAAACAAAAATATAGATCAATGGAACAGGATAGAAAGCCCAGAGATAAACCCACGCACCTATGGACAACTAATCTATGACAAAGGAGGCAAGGATATACAGTGGAGAAAAGACAGTCTCTTCAATAAGTGGTGCTGGGAAAACTGGACAGCTACACATAAAAGAATGATATTGGAACACTCCCTAACACCATACACAAAAATAAACTCAAAATGGATTAAAGACCTAAATGTAAGGCCAGAAACTATCAAACTCTTAGAGGAAAACATATGAAGAACACTCTGACATAAATCACAGCAAGGTATTTTTTGATCCACCTCCTAGAGTAATGGAAATAAAAACAAAAATAAACAAGTGGGACCTAATGAAACTTCAAAGCTTTTGCACAGCAAAGGAAACCATAAACAAGATAAAAAGACAACCCTCAGAATGGGAGAAAATATTTGCAAATGAATCATCAGGCAAAGGATTAATCTCCAAAATATATAAACAGCTCATGCAGCTCAATATTAAAAAACAAACAACCCAACCCAAAAATGGGCAGAAGACCTAAATAGACATTTCTCCAAATAAGACATACAGATAGCCAAGAAACACATGAAAAGCTGCTCAACATCACTAATTATTAGAGAAATGCAAATCAAAACTACAATGAGGTATCACCTCACACCAGTTAGAATGGGCATCATCAGAAAATCTACAAACAACAAATGCTGGAGAGGGTGTGGAGAGAAGGGAACACTCTTGCAGTGTTGGTGGGAATGTAAATTGATACAGCCACTATGGAGAACAGTATGGAGGTTCCTTAAAAAACTAAAAATAGGGCTTCCCTGGTGGCGCAGTGGTTGAGAATCTGCCTGCTAATGCAGGGGACACAGGTTCGAGCCCTGGTCTGGGAGGATCCCACATGCCGTGGAGCAACTAGGCCCGTGAGCCACAACTACTGAGCCTGTGCGTCTGGAGCCTGTGCTCCGCAACAAGAGAGGCCGCGATAGTGAGAGGTCTGTGCACCGCGATGAAGAGTAGCCCCCGCTTGCCACAACTAGAGAAAGCCCTCGCACAGAAACGAAGACCCAACACAGCAAAAATAAATTAATTAATTAATAAACTCCTACCCCTAACATCTAAAAAAAAAAAAAAAAAACTAAAAATAGAATTACCATATGATCCAGCAATCCCACTACTGGACATATACCCAGAGAAAACCATACTTCAAAAAGACACATGCACCCCAATGTTCATTGCAGCACTATTTACAATAGCCAGGTCATGGAAGCAACCTAAATGCCCATCAACAGATGAATGGATAAAGATGTGGTACATATATGCAATGGAATATTACTCAGCCATAAAAAGGAACAAAATTGGGTCATTTGTAGAGATGTGGCTGCATCTAGAGACTGTCATACAGAGTGAAGTAAGTCAGAAGGAGAAAAACAAATATCATATATTAATGCATATATGTGGAACCTAGAAAATGGTACAGATGAACCAGTTTGCAGAGCAGATATTGAGACACAGAAGTAAAGAAAAAAAGTATGGACACCAATGGGGGAAAGCATTGGGGGGTGGGGGTGGGGGGAATGAATTGGGCGATTGGGACTGACATGTATACACTGATGTGTATAAAATGGATGACTAATAAGAAAAAAGAAATATATATATATGTATAATTAGTGGATAATAATTGAAATACTCAGGCTAAGTGGGACATTCTATTAGGGGCTTTTCCATTCCGTGCTTGAACAGAGAAGTATCCCTATTTGTTCCTTCATGTGTATGAAGAACAAGTAGTCAAAACTGTCTCCCACTATAAGGGGAAAAATTACAGCAGATGGCTATTATACTACTTCTGAACACTGGTACTTCCTTTTATGGGGGTTAATGTTTGAATGTGGCATGAGAATTATTACAAGATTTATGTTAATACTGAAATATGCAGCTAACTTTCTGTATAAAATTTTATTTTCTACTGAATTTCTTATCCTATCTGATCATTAAAAAAATATGTATTTATGGGAATGCCAAAGCAAGGAGCATATAAATTTATTTGTCTTGTGTAATTGAGTGTGAGGGAATTTAGTTTTTCTCACAGTATGTACTTTTAACTTTTTTTAAAAAATGAACTTTTTGAATCTTTCTTTTTATTGGAAGAGATGTTATTCCAAAGAAACATTAATAAGAAAAATATTCATCAACATCAGGAATGTAACTAACTTCCATATTCTTAGATATTAAGAAGCTATCTAAGGAAATATTGTAAGCAACTCTATGCCAATAAATTTGACAACTTAGATGAAATGGACAAATTCCTTGAAAGACAGAAACTACTAAAGTTCACACAAAAAGAAATATATAATGTGAATAATCAATTCTATATCTATTAAGGAAATAGAATTTATAGTTTAAAACCTTCCCACAAAGAAACCCCAGCCCCACATGGCTTAACTGATGAATTCTACCAAGTATTTAAGGAAGAAATTATACCAGTTTTATACAAACTCTTCCAGATAATTGAAGAGGAGGAAATATTCCCAACTCATTCTATGAGGCTAGTATTACCATGATACCAAAATAAGACAAAGACGTTATAAGACAACACAGGCCAAAATTCCTCATAAACATAGATACAAAAATTCTAAAACAAAACTTAGCAAATTGAATCCAACAATATATAAAAAGGATAAAACACCATGATCAAGTGAGATTGAGCCAAGGAAAGCAAAGTTTAACATTTGAAAATCAATCAATATAATTCACCATATTAACAAACTAAAAAAGAGAAAAAAAGATATTTATAGATGCAGCAAAGATATTTGATAAAATCCAACACACGTTCCTGATTAAAAACCTTCAGCAAACTATGAATAGAACAAACCTCCTCAACCTGATAAAGGGCATCTACCAAAAAAAACTACAGTTAACAGCATACATAATGGTTAAAGTCTAAGGGCTTTTCCCTAAGACTGAGTCACATCCAAACTCATCACTTATTCAACATTGTACTGAAGGTTCTAGCCAGTGCAACAAGATAAGAAATAAAAGGCATCTAGATTAGAAAGAAAGAACTAAAACTGTCTTTATTCAGAGATGACACGATCAATCATCTATGGAGAAAGTTTGATGAAACTCTCTAAAAAAGCTACTAGAACTGATAAGTGAGTTCAACAAGGTTGCAGGATACCAGATCAATATACAAAACTCAATTGTATTTCTACTTATTAGCAATAAACCATCAAAGATGGAAATAAACAGTGACAATTACAGTAGTATTAAAACTATGAAATAGGGATAGATCTGATTAAAGACATGCAACATCTGTACATTGAAAATTACAAAACATTGCTGAGAAAAATTAAAGATCTAAATAAATGAAGAGATATATACCACGGTTATGGGTCAGAGACTCAAGATTGTTCAGATGCCAATTCTCCCCAAATTATCTATAGATTCAATGTAATCCCAATCCCAGCAGGCTTTTTTATAGATATTTATGAGCTTATTCCAAAGTTTATGTGGAAATGCAAAGGACCTAGAGGAGCCAGAACAACCTTGAAAAAGAAAGTTGGAGGATTTACACTACCTGATTTCAAGACTAATTATCAAGCTAAAATAATTAAGACAGTGTGGAGTTGGCATAAAAATAGACAAATAGATCAATGGAACAGAATAGAGACTCCAGAAATAGGTCCACACATATGTGCACTACTGATTTTCAACAAGTGTGCAAAGGCAATTCAGTAGAGAAAGGATAGTATTTTCAATAAATGATGCCAGAATAATTGGATAACTAGACGCAAAAAAAGGAAAAATTTAACAATCCATAACTCACACCACATACAGAAATCAGCTTAAAATGGACTGCAGACTTAAATGTAAAACCTAAATCTATGAAACTTCTAGAAGAGAACGTAGGAGAAAATCTTTGTGACCTTGGGTTAGACTGGGGTTTTGACTGGGATTTCACTGACTCTATAGATCAACAGATACAATACTAAAAGCACAGTCCATAAAAGAAAAAATGATAAATTGGACTTCATCAGAATTAAGAGGGATTGGAGAGCCTAACAAAATGCGCATGACTTTAGTACATCATACCAAGTGCCATGGGAGTATAGTGGGCATTAGTTGGTTACATTCCCAGCAATAACTGCCCTCTCCTCTGTCCTAAAAACTCTCCCCCAGGACTTCCCTGGTGGTGCAGTGGTTGGGAGTCCGCCTGCCGATGCAGGGGACACGGGTTTGTGCCCCGGTCCGGGAAGATCCCACATGCCGCAGAGTGTCTGGGCCCGTGAGCCATGGCTGCTGAGCCTGTGCACCCGGAGCCTGTGCTCCGCAACAGGAGAGGCCACAACAGTGAGAGGCCCGCGTACGGCAAAAAAACAAAAACAAACAAACAAACAAAAACTCTCCCTCTGGGAACCACCCCACTCGTACTTTGTAGGAACCACATGCTTGGGTGAGATCGATCTCACCCCAGTTCCATGGTGGTCCCTGCCTGGCATAATTTCATCATTTGTACCACACACTGACTGATTCAGGAAGAGAAGCTAATGTCAATCGGTGCATGGATTCTCTTCTCCACTTCAGGTCAGTCTAACCACAGTGAGGCTTAAGGTTTTTTGCTCTATGGCTGGCGGAGAAGACATTCTCTTTCTGCCCATAAGTCAAGAAGGATGAATGTAGTCTCCAGCACTGGTGGCAGCCATCTTGCCTCCTTGGGAGAAGTCAATCTGAAAACAAAGTCAACACATCTGAGGAGGATAGAGTCTAGAAAACTAATGATAAACAGAGCCAGAGTCCTGGGACTTCCCTGGCGGTCCAGTGGTTAAGACTTTGCCTTCCAATGCAGAGGGTGCGGGTTTGATCCCTGGTCAGGGAGCTAAGATCCCGCATGCCTCGCGGCCAAAAAACCAAAACATAAAACAGAAGCAATATTGTAAAAAATTCAATAAAGACTTTAAAAATGGTCCACATCAAAAACAAAGACAAAAAAAAAAAAAAAAAAAACCAGAGCCAGAGTCCTGATCAAACCATGCCTGAAGCTATTACTTCTGAAATTCTCAGTCATCTGAAATAATGAATTCTCTTTATTGTTTAAGTCCATTTGAATGGAATTTCCTCTTACTTGCAACCAAAAGCATCCTTACTGATATAGGAGCATGGAAGAGAGCTCATTAATTTTGTCTGATAATACTGTAGTAGTCTTCCCAAAGGGGACATCATTTGACCTTTCATTTATAGGTTGAGTAGGAGTTCACCAGCAAACAAGAGAGGTAAGAATGATCAGGGTTGAATCTGTCAGGCAGCAGGGCAGGCCCTCCATGACCTCCAGGTCACCTTGAGGATAGCCTGACTTCCCTCCAGTCCTGCAGCTGAGATCCTTTCATTCAGTCCTCTCTCCTCCACGAATCTGTACATTCTCACCTCCGTTCACCAGGCAGCAGCTTACTGCCAGTGAGGGGAGATATTAAAGCCGACTCCTTCTGCCCAGGAAATGGAAAGAACCCAGGAGAATTAGCTGGAGAAAACCTATTAAGCAACAAAGAACATACCCAGCTGTCAAGTCATCTTTAGAATTTTAAATCATGCAAGTTGCCTTCTGAGTGGCTTTCCCAGCCCATAAGAGCTCTCCACTTCAAGAGGGCCTTGGAGACCAGCAAGGTGCGGAATTTTCCCAGCCTGGGCACACCTCATCCATCTCCCCTGTGTGCCCTTCAGTCACAAGACTTTAACAACAAAATCCACATAGTCATGAAGCCCCCAGATAAGTACAATGAATCCTCTTTCCTTTTGAGAAGCAATCCTTTCCCTCTTGGGCTGAGATAAAAATACAGCCTTTGATGTGGCCTTATAGCTTCACATTGATAAGAGTTCCTTCTTGCGCAGTGCTTTCCAGCACATTATCTCATCCGAGCTGAGAACCAGTTGGGGATTACCAGGCCCCAGTAGCAGATGAGGACCCAGAGGCTCCCAGAGATTAAATGGCTTGCTCAAGTTCACGAGGCTAACACCTGGTGGGGCCCGTTCCTGGACCCCTGCGCTGCCTCTCTTCTTACACGAATTCTCAGAAAAGCATCTCCACTGTGCCTACACAGTCTGCCATACAAACAGCAGCAAACCTCACCAGGACAACAAAGTATTCTGTCCTTCCAGAGATCTAGGAATCCCCCAGTGGACCATGACAGGGCTCAGCTACCAAATGAGGCCTTGGGCAGTCACTGGATGCGTCCAAGCCTCAAATCTCTCCATGTGAACTGGACATCAGCTGCCTCACTGGCAGTGGGGACAATCACGCAGGGTCACTGCATTCCTCTGACGGGCTGGCATTTACCCTCCACCAGCCTGAAAGCCTGCTGCGGGGAAACGATGCTGGAGCAGGTGTGGGAGCTGAGGGTTTTAGCCAACCCCATGCTCAGCGGGATGATGGAAAAGCTACTAATGGCAGAAAGGAGTCAGGGGAGGGGCGACTTCCTACCTGCCCCGTGGGAACCGAGGCAAAATGTCCCCAGGGCTGAAACTTGCACACCACCCTCAGAGTTTCCATCCTTCTAACACGAAGCCCCGCTTCCTTTCCCACACTGGTATCACCGTGCAAAGCCGCCTCCTCAACTGCCCAGCCTTACCCGGAACAATAGAACCTGGAGGCCTTCTAAAATTAGCTAGCTCGGCCTCCAGCCCTGCCCAGGAGGGCCCTGCCAGACCTCCTGCTGCTGTCCAGGGTCACTGACTTCCTGAGCTGGGGACAGGGACTGGCTTGGTTTTCTTCCACTGTGCACCCTCCCTCCTCGCCTACCTCCTCCTTCCAGCTCTCTGGTTGGGACTCCACCTTGGTTTCTACCTAGTGCTCCCAACTGACGAGGTGAATGAGCAAAGCTAGGAGTGGGACAGCTGGGCCTGGAAGGACAGAAGGCTTCCCTCTGAGTGAACAGCTGGGGACAGTTGTAAGTCAATCTCAGATGGGCACCCGCATGCCCATGCTTCCCCAGAATGACATTTCCCCAGTCTCCAAGATGATAAGCGCTCTCCTCCTCTCCCTCCTCACACCTCCTACATTCTCCCCCACACCACTACCACTACCACCACGCCAAAGGTCTTGCTTCATATTTCCTGGGGAAAAACCTGGTGCAATCTGACAGAAACCCCCTCCTCTCCTTACCACAAACCACTGGCCTACTCACATCAAGACCACCCTGTCTGCTTCCCTCCTGTGAGGAGGGATAACGTCCCTGGGCCCGTCGGTGCCCAGATCCCACCCTTCCCCGCTCCTTAAGGACATGGGTCCTGCCGAGGACCTCACTCTTGCATCACGATCTTCTTCTCTTCTACCAAATCCACCCATCAGCATGTAAACACGCTTTAGCATCTCCTATCTTTAAAAATCCTCCCTTGACCTCATGTCCCCTTCCAGGTGCTCGACCCTTGCTTTCCTCCCCGTCCACAGAGAAACTGTAGGACAGTGGCTACAGCCCAGGCTCCACCCACTCGTCCCTCATTCTCTCTCAACGCCCCCCCACCCCCACTAAGACTGCTCAGGTCAAGGACACTCATGACCCTCATGTTGCCAAATCCTATGGTCACCCCCCATCAGTATTTTACACAGTTGACCATTCCCTCCTTGAATCATATTATTCTCTTGGTTTCTCTACTCCCTGTTTTCCTGATGGATTTCCTTCAACCTCCAAGGCTGCTCCTTCTCAGCCTCCTCCTAAGTTCTTCCTCCTTTGTTTGATTTTTCAGCATTGGAGGATCTCAGGGCTCGGTCCTAGGATCTCTTCTCCTGTCTATACACTCTCCCTACGTGACCACATCCTGTCCCAAGGTTTTAACTTCCATCTGTATGCTTATGGCTCCCAAATCTACATTTATAGCAGAGAACTCTGGATGTCTCTGGAATTCTAGACTCAAATACCCAACTACCTACATGACACCTCCGTGTGAATGTTTAATAAGCATCTCAAAATTTGCCTTGGGCAGAATGGATCTCTGGATTTCCTACCCCTAAATCCATTCCTCCTTCAGTCTTCCCCATCTTATAAATACCACCACCCTCTACCTAGTTACTCCATCCAAAATCTGTTGTCTTCTCTCCATCTACACTTCTTCCACCCTTGCCCATGATGGGTCTCTTGCCCAGTTATAATCCACGTTCCACGCCCAGTAAGAGTGATTTCTAAAAACACAACTTAGATCAGGTCACTTCCATGATTAAAATCCTCCAGTGGCTTCTCATCACACTTAAAATTCAAAGTCCTCACCCTGGTTCATAAAACTGTACCTGTCCAACCCCTAACCAAGCCTCAACTCTCATCACATCCTATCCTGCCCAGTACCCTCTCCACTCTACTCTGCCACTCTGGCTTCTTTTAGCTCCTTACCATGCCATGCTCCTTCCTACTTTCTGGCCTTTGCACATTCTGTTCTCTCTGCCTAGCATGCTCTTCCCCAGTCTTTGCTCTTATCATTCGTTCATTTATGTGTTTTCTCCTCACAAATTCTTTTCTCAACCACCCAATCTCAACCAGCCTCCTCGTAACCATCATGTCTCCCTATATTAATTCTCAGGATAACACAACTATCTAGTACTAGACTGACTGATCATTTTTTGCTTCTTCATTTGTTGTGATCTGTCTCCCACTACAAGAATTAAACTCCACAACAGCAGAGACCTTATAATTCTTGTTCAATGCTGTGCTTAGACAGTGCCTGGCACATGGTTAATAGTCAATGACTATTTGTTGATTGACTGCATAAAGGTGTCCTGGACAAGCCTATTTCAATTTTTCAAAAGGGCTTTTAGAGTTGGCAAGGTCACAATCAGAACTAGGTATTAGAAGATTAATATGCAAAAGGAGAGAAGCTGGGAGTAGAGGGAACTTTAGGAGGCTGATGCCACAAGGGAGGCAAGAGGACATGCTGCCAAGATTGGTAAAAGATAACAAAAGTCAGTAGTATCCAGTGCTGGCAGGGGCGGGGAAACCAGCATTCTATGAACTGATGATGATATTAGAAACTGTGGTGTGCTTTTGGAGGCAAATTTGGTAGTATCTATTTAAAATAGTCAATGTTTATGTCCTCTGACCCAACATTTTCATTTCTGGGGGTTTATCCTGCAGAAAAACTCCCACAAATGCATAAAGAGAAATGTATACAAAAATACTGCAGCATTGTTTATCATGGCAGAAATTTGGCAACAACTCAAATGTCCATAAATAGGGGACTGGTTACATAAACTACTGTATAGCCACACAGTAGACTTAAAAGAATGAGGTAGATCTATATGTGTTTTCAAGGAAAGATGTCTAATATATTCCAATAGGGGAGAAAAACAATTTGCAGGATGAACCATATACACAATACTATCCTGTTTTGTTTTTAAAAAGAAATAATAATTTGTTAATATGTGTATAAAAATTTTGGAAGAGAATACACTAAACCGTTCGTGATAGTTATTTCTGGGGGTATTGGTGGGGGGGGCTCTACTTTCTAAATTTTGTATTTCTGCAATGTTTGGGGTTTGTATATCTGTGCATTACTTCTGTGGCCAGAATTTTTTAAAGGTAAGCAAGAGGTAATAAATGACAGGCAGCTGAACTAGACAGTGGCAGAAGCAGTGCAGAGAAGAGGACAGATACGAAGGCTATTGATATGACAGGATTCACAGAACCTGTGCCGCAAAATTTAAGCCTGGACGATGGGGAGAGCGATGGCCTTAAACCAGGAGGATAACACCTCACCAGACTAGGACCACAAAATAAGGTCCCATTTCATGTAAATTACCCAAATAACAATTGGCCATCTTCCACAGATGACTGCTACCACTCTGGTCCTATACTCCTTTCTGGCCACCCAGCATCACTGTGACAAAAGCCTTTGCCTCCATTCCTCGCACTGCATTGCAGAAACCACGCTGCCAGCACCATCCTTAGACCCAGGCAAAGGGGCCCTGCCCCGGGACCTGTGCACTCACGCACGCATGCGCACACACACATACGCATCTACACAAATATTGTTAAAGAACATGGGTGACTCAGCAATTCCCTTCCCTCTTAAGTACATCTCCAAGAGAACAGAAACATATGACCACACAAAAACTTGTACATGGATGTTCATAGTAGCATTATTCACAATAGCCACAAAAAGTGGAAACAATCCAAATGTCCATCAACAGGTGAATGGATAAACAAAATGTGGTCTATCCATCCAAACACGGGAATCTTTTTCAGCCACGGAAAGGAATGATGTCCTGATACATGCTTCAACGTGGACAAACCTTGGGAACATTATGCTAAGTAAAGAAGTCAGTCACAAAAGGCCACATGTTATGATTCTGTCTATATTAAATGTCCAAAATAGGCAAATCCATAGAGATGGAAAGTAGATTAGTAGTTGCCAGGGACTTGAGAGAGGGGAGAATGGGAGGTGACAGTTCATGGGTATAGAATTTCTTTAGAGGTTGATAAACACTCTGAAATTAGTGGTGATGTTGCAGAACTCTGTGAACATACTAAAAACCATTGACCTATTCACCTGAAATGGGCAAGTGGTATGATATGTAAATATTGTTAGAATAAAGCTGTTAATGATAAAACAAACACACACACACACACACACAAACACACACACCCCACAGGGATATCTTCCTCTCTCAGAAGCGTAGCTCAGGGCACGCTGGCCCAGGTTCAATTCCTGGTTGGGGGACTGAGATCTCGCAAGCCGCACAGCATGGCCAAAAAAAAAAAAAGACTTAATTGAATCTTCATAAAATAAAATTTTAAATCATCAGCTTTATTCAAAAATTTTGCTTTACATTTTTTACATTAATTCATTTAAACTAGTAGTTTGCCTTTTATTTTAATGGCAACTTTGCAAGAAATGGAATTTCTTTGAAAATATATGGAAATTAATTTTAATTTGTTTAATGTTTTACATTTATTTCAATTTACTGTACTTTTTGGAAAGTGTTTTTTGTACGTTCATCTTTTAGATCCTTGCTGTCAACAGCACACAAATTAGGGAAAATCTTGACCAAATTAATATAATTAGTGATATTGTTAAAATAAAGACAAGAAAAATAAATTTTGTGGAACATTATATAATAACTTATGAATGATATTTATCTTTATTACTTATCCAATCGTTTCTGGACCATTAACAGACATGCATGAAAATAATTAAATTCAATCAATTTTGGTATTTTGTCAACTGTGAGTTACATATTTTCCAGTTTTGTCGTTATAAAGTTATATTTGTCAAAGTAGGAGGTTAGAAGGTATTTTATTTAAGTTTGTTTTCTTTGTAACTTTTAAATATTTAGACGTATTATGTAGGCCTCTCGCCCCAGCCCCACAAACCTGATGGGCAGGCCCACTGGCTGTGCCTTCAGACTCTTACTGAGAGTGATGGAAGACAAGCACACAGAGGGTCTGTGGGCCCCTCCATGATGCACTCCCAGCCCACCTGCAGAGGGAAGAAAGATGGTTTCCCCGTAGCCTGGCAGATACCTGCCCTCCTTACCCAGGAGCATCCTCTTCCCGGGATGATGGACCCTTGGGAGAAACCCCAGCCTACCAAGAGAGGGTGCTCCTGCTCTATGGCCCCAGGTACAGCAGAACACAGTATTTATCCATCCATTAATTCATCTGGCAGATGCACAGTCCCCACCCTCATGCTGCCTTCAGTCTAGTAGGGAGGTGAAACCAGATCACACAGAGAGAGCACCTGCAGCCCATCCAGTCCAGGTGGGGTACGCCAGGTCCAGACTGTTCTGGCTTCAGTCTCTCCTCCAAGCAAGGTGTGGTGGGCACGCTGTGGGTCCTGCCAGCAGGCCCCTTCACTCGGCTCTGGATGCCCCACAGACTACTGGCCCAACAAGAACACTCAACACCCAAGAACAGGGACTTCCCCGGCGGTCCAGTGGTTAAGACTCTGTGTTCCCAATGCAGGGGGCACAGGTTCGATCCCTGGTTGGGGAACTAAGGTCCCTCAGGCTGCACAGCACAGCCAAATAAAGTTTTAAAAAATTAAAACGCCCAAGAACAAACAGCAGTCTGCAGCTCAGTGTCCTCTATATTCACACAGATTCAAGAAATACTTCCCCCTGCAAACACCCCTCCACCGCCCCCCAAAATGACAATGTCTCAGAGACAGAGCTCTGACTCAACTATATGCAAGAGCTGCTGTTACCAAACAGAATGACTGCACAGCTGTGAGTGCACTCAGGGAACCCGTGACTTCACCTCTCCCTGAGAACAATGGGTAAATGCTTACTTCACATGTGCGTAATGAAAGGGCTGCTTTGGGCAATTTTCCTGAAACAAAGGAGTTGCCTGATCCAAAAGTGAAATGAAGTCACCACCTCTAAAGACAAAAACTTCTTGTGACCTTTCCGTGAGAGTTTTTCATCAAGGTTTCAAATGTCTGAGGGATTGGTTTCAGCCAGGGCACCCTGCTACAGTTTGAGCAATGGAACAGAGCATGTTCGGGAAGGAGCAGGCTTTGAGGGGTGATGACAAGGCTGGTCTGAGTATAACTAGTGGAACATCCATGTAGCAAAGCAAGAAAGTTCGGGAGTCATCCGTATCAAGACGAGCTCACCAACGGAGGGGGGCAGAGAGAGAACAGAAGGTGAGGGCCTGAGGAACACCTGTATTTCTAGGACAAGAAGAGAAGAGGGGTCAGAAATAGAAAAGGCAGGAGCAGAGAGGCAGGAGAACCAAAAAAAAGTGAATTCAAGAAAGAGGGGGCTTCCCTGGTGGCTCAGTGGTTAAGAATCCGCCTGCCAATGCAGTGGACACAGGTTCGAGCTCTGGTCTGGGAGGATCCCACATGCCGCAGAGCAACTAAGCCCATGTGCCACACTACTGAGCCTGCGCTCTAGAGCCCGTGAGCCACAGCTGCTGAGCCCGCTTGCCACAACTGCTGAAGCCTGCACACCTAGAGCCCATGCTCCGCAATGAGAAGCCACTGCAATGAGAAGCCTGCGCACCGCAACAAAGAGTAGCCCCCGCTCGCCACAACTAGAGAAAGCCAGCGTGCAGCAACGAAGACCCAACACAGCCATAAATAAATAAATAAATAAATAAATAAATAAATAAATAAATAAATGAAAAGAAAGAGGGAGTGGGTGGTCGTATCTGCTGATGCAGGCAGATCATGAGTGAGAACTGAAAACACTGTGTGCATGGTGGGTCACCTATAAGAAGCAGTTTCATAAGAGATGGGAGCTAAGGTCCAATTGTAGAGTGTTACAGAGTGAAGGGAGGAGAGAACCGAGATGGTACTTGAGGGGTCAGCAGATGGAAGGGAAGCTGTTTCAGGATAGTGGAAGATGGAGAAACTGGGAAATCCAAGGGAAAGGAGCTAACTGATGCAGCCAAGCCCTAGAAGCGGGCATGGGACACTAGTGGGGAGTGAAGCATTGAAGAGAACCGGGGCAGGCCCTCCACCACCAAGGCAGGAGGGGCGGGAGAAGAAGAATGGAGTTGAGGAGGGGAGGTGGGGGACACAGGTTGGGGCTCTGCCACGCTGGCTGCCATCACCTCCCCAGCCTGGAATAGAGACAACATCAGCATGGCCAAACCACCACTGTGTGTCTGGCATCTGAGCTAAGGGACCCATATGCCCCAGAGCCTGGTCACTTTCATGGTCATAATCGTGGCCTCCTGACTGGCCATGGTTCACTCTCTCATTCACTCATTTGACAATATTTACTGCCTGCTACTATGTGATACGTACTGCGCTGAGTGTTGGGAGTTACATAAGTAAGAGGGACCGGCCCCAACCTCACAGAGCTCAGAGGGTAGCAGGGAGCATGATTAAGCAGACCTTCACAGGGGGTGGTAAGGCTAGACCAGGGGGCTATGGAATTCCAGAGCAAGGACACCTCACCTTGGGGAGGGAGCACGGGACAAGAAAGTGACACATAAGCAGAGAACAAAAGCCGGAGGAGGAGTGAGCCAAGAGAACAACAGGGCAACGGTGTTCCAGGCAGAGGGTACAGTACACTCAAAAGCACAGAAATGAGCAAAAGCCTGGTGATTCCAGGAACTGGGATCCATAAGTTCAGGATGGCTGGAGAGCAGAGCACAGAACATTTATACAAGGGATGAGACTGAAGCCGTAGGAACAGGGCCTGCCTGAAATATTTAGCAAAAAAATACAGAATAAAATAAAAATAATTACCTAATTATGAGAACAGGCCTCCATAGGTCACCATATCCTGGGACCAAAAAACTGTGTACATTGTGTACTGAATATAATCCATAACCCTTGCCAGGGGGCAGTGGTGGCGGGGAGAGGGGAGAATTGCTGCAGTAGCTAAATCAGTGACCATCAAAATCATGGAAGGAAGGAAGGGAGGGAGGGAGGGAGGGAGGGAGGAGTGAGCCCGTACCAGCTTGGCTTAATGGAAGCTGAAACTAACTGACAATTGGGATTTTTCTGAGTTGGTCAAGTTCAATCCCACCAGATGTCATGAAAGTGAAGCCTCTGAAGACTGATTGACAAGGACTTCCCTGGTGGTGCAGTGATTTAGAATCTGCCTGCCAATGCAGGGGACACGGGTTGGAGCCCTGGTCCGGGAAGATCCCTCATGTCGCGGAGTAACTAAGCCTGTGTGCAACAGCTACAGAGGCTATGCTCTAGAGCCTGCGAGCCACAACTACTGAAGCCCACCTGCCTAGAGCCCATGCTCCGCAACAAGAGAAGCTACTGTAACGAGAAGCCCGCGTACCGCAACGAAGAGTAGCCCCCGCTCTGCAACTAGAGAAAGCCCACGCACAGCAACGAAGACCCAACGCGGCCAAAAATAAGTAAATAAAATAAATTTATTTTTTTTTAAAAAAGGAATGATTGACAGAAGTAAACCAGGTCTGAACAAGTGCTGAATCGCACCTGACTTGTGCTTGCATGCCCAGTACCATCCTGAGTGTGGACCTCAGGATGTCAATTGATTGTCAATTGAAAAACCTCTGTGGCCTGCGTGCCAGGGTGGGAAGGGGTGGGCATCCTGAGGTGTGTTGAGAAGTCGCTCTGGGCACTGGGGCCTCCAAAGGGCACAGCTGAGCCTGCTCCAGGGCTGATTCTGGTTAAGCACTCCCTCCCAGTTCAAGGTGGGCTCAGACAATCCATCAGCGAGCCCGCCCTGAGGGTCCAATCCCAGAGCAGGTGGGAGAAACTTCTGGGAAGGCGTAAGGACCCTGGAGGACCTGCCAGGGTGCCCATGCAAGTCTAGGCCAGCCAGACACACTGAGAGGGGACAAAGGGCCAGAGGTAGGTGTGGGTGAGCCCCAGGCAAGCCAGCCCGAGGCTCAGCACCACAGACTTGGCCTCAGCACTTAAGTTCACACACTCATTTCTGTGTTTGTGTTTCCCTTTATCTCTTAGTAAGAATTCCTTTTCCAAAAATGCCAAGTTTATCTCACACATATCAGAGGGAAAGAAACCTAAATTCCAGGCCCAACTCCCCGGTTGCTGGCCATGTGGTTTGGGATAAGGGGGGAAAAGAAGAAGTCTCATTAGCTGAGCTCCCGAAGGGCAAGCGCAGTGCTACCTGCACAACCTCTGCAGTAGTAGCAAGATTCCCGTTTTACAGGTGGGAATCAAGAAAGTGACCTAACCTGCTCCAGGTTGCACACCTGGATAATGACAGGTGGGATTCAAGCCTGATGACAAAGCGTGCTGGGCTAAGTCACTCACCTTCCTCTGTCCCCATTTCTTCAGTCTAAAATGGGGACAATAATAGGGCTACTGGGAGAATGGAATGAAATAATATGCATGAAAACACATGGTAAACTGTAAAGCCTGACGCCCGAGTTAATATCCTCCCTGTGCCCCTCCCCCCACTGGGGCAAGGTCTGAGCGCCTCCCCTCCCTGGTGCTCCCTCGAGAGGGCAGGTGCTGAGAATGACTTTGCCAAATGGATCCAAGGCCTCAGCTCCCTGCCCTTCCTGGCTTGCTTGGCCAATACTCAACAGGACTTATCATAGTTCCTGGAACATCCCAGATCTGCTAGGACAATGATCAGCCCAGGCCAGATGTCCTGGGGCCTCCACACCACCTTACGGGACCAGCCAGCCACAGCAGCAGGAAACATGAGTTGCCAAAAGTACCACTGGCTCAGGTCTGGGTGTGCCTGGAAATTCACCAGAGCTTTCACGATACAGGGACATTGCTGGGAAGGTCTCCACCTAGCAGACACTGTCAACGCCCAGATGGAAAGCAGCCGTGGTGCAGGGCACGGCCCTCCACCTCCAGCATCCCAGCCCCAGCCTCCGAGGAACGGCAGGTCCAGGTGTACACCCATCTCTCCCTTCCTCATCCCCCTCACGCCACGAGTGTTCCCTCCTGGGAAGCGGCCTCTGTGGCCTCTCCTGGTACAGCTTGACTCATCTAAACAGAACACACCAGGTGGCATAGGCAGGTGGCCCAGCCTCCTCAGGGAAGTCTGGAAAAACCCAGGAAGCAGGGAACCTGGCGGAGCTCCCAAGAGCTCAAGCTGGGTCTTCTCTGCCACCCTCTGATAAAGGGCACAAGGCTCAGGCTCCCACAGGGAAACGAAGGGCAGGGGATGAGACCTGCATGGGGAGTCAGGAGCCCTGGGGCCTAGTCCTGGTATTGCCACTATTGCTGTATGACGTTGAGCAAAACACTTCCCCTCACTGGGCCTCAGTTTCCTCATCTGTAAGTGAAGGATCTGAAGCTAGATCACTGAGTTCCACTACAGTACTTGCTTTCTGTGATGTCACATATCTGGGTGACTCCCCAGAAAACCTAACAGTCCCTAACACAGACCTTCCACAGGCCCTGAAACTGGTTATCATTTAAGACAAAAACCAAGCAGGAGGGACTTCCCTGGCAGTCCAGTGGTTAAGATGTTACCTTCCAATGCAGGGGGTGCGGGTTCAATTCCTGGTCGGGGAGCTAAGATCCCACATGCCTCACGGCCAAAAAACCAAAACATAAAACAGAAGCAATATTGTAACAAATTCAATAAAGACTTTAAAAATGGTGCACATCAAAAAAAAAAAAAAAAAACCCACCACCAAAGCAGGAAGCAGGCAGCAGGTCCATCTCTCACCTCCTGGGGGAGCCCTCATCGCCCTCAGCTTGGGCTCCTGAGGAACTCAGCTTTGACTGGACGCTCCCTGGATGCACCTGGAAGAAATAGGTTAAAACCCTAAACTGTAAAGAGGAGCGCATCACTTCACTCAGCTGTCAGACAATGAGGCACCATCCAGATCCTGAATTAGGCCATGAAAGTGACAGCTGCTCATCCCCATATAATAAAAATTGCAAACCTCCTTGTCACCTGTTCATCAGGTCACAAGTGAACATGACAAAGGCCATCAAACGTCACAGCTTGGTTGCCAGCAGGGACGTCCTGGGCCAAGAACAGGTCCTTGGGTCCTTCCAGGCAGCTCACCTCAACACCAGCAAACAGAAGACTGGGCAAAACACATATCTCTCCAGCCCCTCATGGTGCTGGCAGTGAGCTCCAGACAGAGACCAAACCCAGGAATAGACAGGAAAGCTTTGCCACCTTGGAGAAGTCCCTTAGTCTCTGAGGATAAGAGTAATAATTGGACTGATGCAAGGGATAAAATATACAACACATGTGCTGTATAAACAGCAAAAAAGCCACCCAGACAAACTGGGTAATGGTGGAAAAACAAAAAGAGGTGTAGAATTTTCATGGTGATGTACCGGAGCAAGCTTGCAAGAGCTAATTTTTAAATGTTCAGGAATTTTGCTAGCCAGTTGACATGACGTTAGTAGCTTGAAATCAGCCATAGCAGGAGTATTTACATCACAGAAATGGTCAAATGGGGCCTTTCTTCCCCCCAGAGAGCCAATTTTTCAACATTTACCAGCACACCACTGTTTATAAATAAGAGTAATGCAACAGGAGTCAGTGAGTTGTTGCTTCAGACACACTCTCCATAATTTTATATGTCCAAACGAACATTGACGAATTCAAGATAGTAAGCTTGGGAGGTCATATTCTCTCCTAACACTTAAAAAGCTTTTCCATTTCCGCAAGCATTTATTAAGACCTACTACATGACAGGCACCAGACAAAGATTCAAAAAACAAACAAAAAAAAAACCTTTCCTGAATTGCTCACAGAGTGATGGAGCAGTGAGAAAGCACACACTACGAGACACTCAGGGAGTGCAGTGGTCCAACCCTTAGTAGTGAAGGTCCAAGTGAAAGCCACTGAAAGAGCACTGCAGGCAGAGGGAATGGCATATCCAAAGGCACAGAGGCATGGACAATAAGACAGCTTTTAAAAATTCCTCTCTAGAACTGGCCTTGAGGAAGTTTTAGAGTTGTTCCACTATAGGCATTATTTATTCTAGCCAAAAAGTGCATCTCTCACCTCACTCCCCTCAGCAGAATTTAGCACCAGATTTCATTTGGCTGTTTCCAAAACCCAAATATGCTTTCAGAGAGTGAGAATTTGTCATCCCTGAGACCAACTCCTCAAACCAAAGAGGAGCTCCCCAAGACGTTGAGAGAGGCAACATCTGTCAAGGGGACTACTTCACGTCGCAGCAGGCACTTGGATGTATGAAACCATTTAAATTTCCATCTCATTTCTCCATTAACACTTTATAGGGAACAATGAGCGCCAACTTTTTTCTCTTGAAACATGTCCACATTCTGCCTTGGAGAATGCCAGAATTTGAATTTTAAAAATGAAGGCCAAAAAAAAAAAAAAATCCAAAGCATCCAGACAGAAAAAGGAGGTTATCTTCCAAGGAACAAAACTCAAGGTGACCTCAGACTCTGCAATATCAAACACAAGCAGAGAGTGGAACCAGGTCACGAATCCTAAGCCAGCCAAGTCATTGTCCACGTGTGGAGGCAACAGAATGTCATTCTCTCTTTCATAGGGGTTCAGAAAATTATATCACCCACATGCCCTTTTTGAAAAAAGCATTTGAAGACACATCAACTGTCTCGAGAGAAATTAAAATACAAAATTCAAACATGGGGAAGTTGAGGTATCATTAAAGAATTGAAAGTGAGCAGTAAACCAGTTAAGTCTAAAAAATAAATTATCGTTGGGGAATTCCCTGGTGGCCCAGTAGTTAGGACTCCACACTTTCAGTGTCGTGGCCCAGGTTCAATCCCTGGTGGGGAACTAAGACTGGCAAGCTACATGGCATGGCCAATAAATAAATAAATAAATAAATAAATAAATAATTGTGAATGTGTTTTAAAATTGGATGTTAGCTATTTATATGAAATTCCAGAATAGGCAAAATTAATCTATGGTGAAAGAAATCAAAATAATAGTTGTTTCTGGGAGGACAGAGGTTGACTGGGAAGGGTTAAAAAGAAACCTAGAGTGATGGAAATGTCTCTATCTTATAAAGGAGTTTTGTTCCACAGGTGTGCACATTTGTCAAACTTGCTGAATTGTACACTTAAGATCAGTACATTTCACTGTATGTAATGATGTCAATAAAAATGAATATCTTAATATTGAGTTTTCTAATCTATGAATATGGTATAATCTCTGTTTTTTAGGTCTTCTTTAATTCCTCTCAGCAATGTTTTATAGATTTCAGTGTACAGGTTTGGCATGTCTTTTATCAGATTTATCTCTATTCCATGTTTTTATGCTATTTTTTTAAAGGTTTACTTTTTTTTGTAAATTTATTTATTTATTTTTGGCTGTGTTGGCTCTTCGTTGCTGCACAAGGGCTTTCTCTAGTTGAGGTGAGCAGGGGCTACTATTCATTGTGGTGCGCAGGCTTCTCATTGCGGTGGCTTCTTTTGTTGTTGCAGAGCACGGGCTCTAGGCGCGTGGGCTTCAGCAGTTGTGGCACACGGGCTTCAGTGGTTGTGGCTCGTGGGCTCCAGAGCGCAGGCTCAGCAGTTGTGGTGCATGAGCTTAGTTGCTCCAGGGCATGTGGGATCCTCCCAGACTAGGGCCCGAACCCATGTCCCCTGCATTGGCAGGCGGATTCTTAACCACTGTGCCACCAGGGGAGCCCCAATTGATTTTTATGTATTGATCTTATATCCTGAAATCTTCTTGAACTCACTTATCAGTTCTAGTAGTTTTTTTGGAGATTCCATCAAATTTTCTATATAAATGATCATGTCATATATGAATAAACACAGTTTTACTTCTTCGCTCCCAATCTGGATGCCTTCTATTTCTTTTTCTTGTCTTATTGCACTGACCAGAACCTCCAATATGATGTTGAATAGGTGATAAGAGTGGACAACCCTGCCTCATTCCCAGTCTTAGAGTGAAAGCATTTAGTATTTCACTATAAAGTGTGCTGTTAGCTATAGGACTTTTGTAGATGTTCTTTTTCAGGTAGAGGATCTTCCATTCTATTCCTAGTTTGTTGAGAGATTTTATCAAAACATAGGATTTGTAACAAATTAATCATTAGAGAAATGCAAATAAAATGCTAATGAGGTACCACTATATGCCTACTAGAATAGGTAAAATTAAAAAGACTGACCATACCAAGTATTGGTGAGGATATGAAGCAAATGGAACTCTCATTCAGTACTGGTGGGCATGTAGTACAACCAATTTGGAAAATAGTTTGGCGGTTCCTTAAAAAGTTAAGAAGGTATCTACCCAAGAGAAATGAAAATACATGTCCACACAAAAACTTGTACATAAATGTTCATAGCTGCTTTATTTGTCATATCCAAACACTGGAAACAACCCAAACATCCGGCAGGTCAATGGACAGACAATGGTGATATATTCATACCACACACCAGCAATAAAAAGAAATGAACTATTGACATGAACCTGCAATAATGTAGATGGATCTCAAATAATTATGCTAAGTGAAAGAAATCAGACCAAAAAAAATATGTATACTGTATGACTCATTTATACAAAATTATTGAAAATGCAAACTAATCTATAGAGACAGAAGGCAAACCAGTGGCTGCCTGGGGACAGGGGTTGGGAGAGGCAAGAGGAGGAGACATGGTGAAGCTTTTGAGGGTGATGGATATGTTCATTGTGATTATGATACTGGTTTCATGGATATATATCAATACAAATGTCAAAACTTATCAAATTGTACACTTTAAATATGTGCAGTTATTACATGCCAACTATGCCTCAACTCAGCAGTTTAGAAGTGGAATAATAAAATTTTTAAGAGAATGTTAGTGATACAAATAATTATTAAAAGAACATATAGGGACCTCCCTGGTGGCGCACTGGTTAAGAATCCACCTGCCAATGCAGGGGACACGGGTTAGAGCCCTGGTCTGGGAAGATCTCGCATGCCATGGAGCAACTAAGCCCGTGAGCCACAACTACTAAAACCTGTGGGCCTAGAGCCCGTGCTCCACAACAAGAGAAGCCACCACAATGAGAAGCCCACGCACCGCAACGAAGAGTAGCCCCTGCTCGCCGCAACTAGAGAAAGCCTGTGTGCAGCGAAGAAGACCCGACACAGCCATAAATAAATAAATAAATATATATATATATATATTTTTTTAATCTTATAAAAAATATAAGAACATATACATAATATTAAAAAATAAGAGCTATACTCCGAGATCATAACCACAGACAAAATGTCTTGAAAAAAAAGCAGCTAAAGCTCTCATCAAAACATAGGGTATCATAAGTCAGGGTTATTACTGATTTTGATATTTAGAGAAATATCAGTTTGGGATTTTTTTTTAAGTGTAGAAAAACTTCAAGTCCATCAGAAGTGACTGGTTAGCCACTGGGGCCTCCCATGTTAAGAGGCATCAGTGCCAACTTGTCAAAGGGTGGGGAGTGGACCCGCTGGCTTCCCAAGTCACATCCTGTGACTCTTCCAAATACCCAGAGCCAGGAACCAGCTCAGCACCCCTACCAAGGGCATATGAGAGCCACCTCCCCTTCTCTGCTTCATCCCTGCCTCCTTGATATTTAAGGAAGGAGATAGATAGATAGATCTGATATATCTGAAGGAAAGGAAATAACTATCTCAAAGACATATCTGCACCCCCATGTTCATTGTAGCATTATTCACAATAGCCAAGATATGGAAACAACCTAATTGTTCATCAGTGGACAAATGGATCAAGAAAGTGTGATATATATATATACACAGAATGGAATATTATTCAACCAGAAAAAAAAAGGAGGGAAACCCTGACTTTGGCAACAACATGGATGAACTTTGAGGGCATTATGCTAAGTGAAATAATTCAGACAAAGAAAGACAAATACTGCATGATCTCACTTATATATGGAATTTTAAAAAGCTGAACTCATAGAAACAAAAGTAAAATGGTGGTTGCCAGGGGCTAGGAGCGGGAGAAATGCAGAGATGTTGGCTAGAGGTTACAAACTTCCAGTTATGAGATGAATAAGTTCTGGGGATCTAATGTACCACATAGTCACTGTACTTAGCGATACTGTATTATATACCTGGAGGTTGCATTTAGTTCTCACCACCACCCAAAAAAATGGCAGTTATGTGAAGTGACGGAGGTGTTAACTACCCTTATTTTGTGGTAATCATTTCATAATATATACATGTATCAAAATATCATGTTGGGGGGCTTCCCTGGTGGCGCAGTGGTTGAGAGTCTGCCTGCCAATGCAGAGGACACGGGTTCGAGCCCTGGTCTGGGAGGATTCCACGTGCCGCGGAGCAACTAGGCCTGTGGGCCACAATTTTTGGGCCTGCGCGTCTGGAGCCTGTACTCCGCAACAGGAGGGGCCGCGATAGTGGGAGGCCCGCGCACCGCGATGAAAAGTGGCCCCCGCTTGCCGCGGCTGGAGAAAGCCCTCGCACAGAAACGAAGACCCAACACAGCCATAAATAAATAAATAAAAGTACCTATTAAAAAAAAAAATCATGTTGGGGCTCCCTGGTGGCGCAGTGGTTGAGAGTCCGCCTGCCGATGCAGGGGACACGGGTTTGTGCCCCAGTCCGGGAAGATCCCACATGCCACGGAGCGGCTGGGCCCGTGAGCCATGGCCGCTGAGTCTGCTCGTCCGGCGCCTGTGCTCCGCAGCGGGAGAGGCCACAGCAGTGAGAGCCCCGCGGACCGCAAAAAATATATATATATATATCATGTGATATCATATCACCTTAAACTTATACAATATTATATGTCAATTATAGCTCAATAAAGCTAGGAAGAAAAAAAAAAAACAGATCTGTGATCTCTCGGTCTGGTACCACACGGAGGGGGAAATGACCTCACAAAGAGCCTCGGCTGTCAACTCTGAGAAGAGCCCCGAGGAGGCGGAGTCTCTGCGTTGGAAAGGACTCCAGTGGCCTCCAAGCCAGTCCTGGCTCAATGCCAGCGGGGAGTAGAGGTACCAGGCCCCAGGGGCTGGGTCAGAGCCTCCAGGTGAAGATGAGGAAACATGTACTGCATGATCACCACCTGATTCCAGCGTGACTCCTACAGTCCTGCCTCACCGTGCATCCAATCACATCCATTTTCTGAGTGCCCACTGTGGGCCTACAACTCTGGGAGGCAGGGCTACAACTACAAGACAGACACGCCCCAACCATCAGGGAGTTTACCTTCCAGTGAGAATCCCAGAGAGAAGACGCGTAATAGGGGCGGGGCGGGGACGCAGCCCTTAGCTCGCGCCTATTAGCGCGAGACCCTGAGCGCCGCGGTTAGTGGCCCCGCCCCACCAACAGTCGGCCTGGCAGTGGTCCTTGTGTCAGAGTGCGGTAAAAGACGGGTCACAGCCTTCTCCCCGGGGCCCTCCAGGCCTTCTGGCCTCGGGGCCTGCGGATGAGCTGGGCGCCCAGCGACAGGCTGAAGTCTGTGTCCTGCAGAGCTCACGCCCTCTCCATGGCCGCCCACTGGCTGGGCCCAGGCCTTGAGGCTGCAGTGAACCTCTCCCCCATCCCCGCCTCTGCGACCCTAATGGCAGCAGCAGTCTACATGGCTCGTAGTCTGCGTGACCTGGCCCCGCCGTTTGGGTGGCCTGAGGAGCCTGAGGGCCAGCTGGGTCCTTGGGCACCTGGCTCCCTCAGTGATGATGGCTGGGCAGGGTCTGGGGACCTGGCCCTGAGGGTGCTGCAAGCTGAGATCTGCCTCTTCAGCCGGGCCTGGGCACTGGCGGTAAGACCCAGACTAGGTGCTTAACCAACGCTCCCGGCAGGGTACCTGACCTCCGCAGGGACCCCCTCCTCTTAGCCAGGACCTGGACCTCAGTAAAAGTTGAGCCTTTGGGACCTTGCCCTTTCTGGTTAGAACAGAGAATAACATTTGTTTTGGTGGAGGATTACAGGAACATCGTGACCTGACCGTGACCTGACCTCAAGAACAAAGGATCTGACACCAAAGAAGTTTGCAACAACTAACCACAGCCCTCCCTCACCTTTCCTATAAAAGGGCTTTACTGAAAGCTTGCGGGGAGTTCAGCGTTTTTAAGACATGAGCCACCTGTCTCCTTGCACGGCCCTGCAATAAACCTTTCTCTGCTCCAAACTCTGAGGTTTTAGTATTGTTTGGCCTCACTACGCATTGGGCACACAGACTTCCCTACAGTAGCAGACACAGGGAGGGCAGGTTAACAGAACCTGGGGGCTGATTAGCCGGGGGTCAGGGGACATGGAGTAGTCCACGATGACTGTCAAGCTTTCAGGCCTGGTTAACTGAAGAGCCAGGGAACTAGCATCAGGAAGAGGTGATGTAGGGAGGAGATGTGGGCAGGAATATGTAGAGTTCAGTTTGGGTCACGGTGAAACTGATGGAATTTCTTTGGTTGTCCCCTTATCAGTGAGAACCCACAGGATTTGTAGGAGGAGAACAAAGCCAGGGCCAGAGAGTTGGCGGGTTCAGGCTAGGCCTGAGGACGGCCAGGAGCCACAGGTCTTTGCACCGTACCCCAAAGGCACATGGCCGAAGGGCCTGGTCAGGAGTCAGGCAGCCTGTGTCCTGGCCGGAGCACAAATACATACTAACCCTCCACCCTGGGCAAGTTGTTCACTTCTCTGAGTCCTTGGCATCTGCTAAATGCAGATGAAAATGCCCTCCTTGAATATTTCACAGGGTGGCTGTGAAGAATCTGGAAGAAATTTAGAAATTGTATAAGGCTATATAAATAAAAGGGGTCAAGTCCAAGGCCTTCTATGGGAAAGCTGAGGTTTACGGTGACTTGCCCAGGGCCAAACAATGGTTACCAGGTGCCATCAAGCTCTGGTGCCTCTGCCCCTCTATGATACCCCAGTCCCTCTGGGTACTTGCTGGTGGCACTTTCTGTGGAATGCTGAGCCTCTCTTGGGGCCATCCCAGAAGACAAGACCCTCAGACTCCAATCCCGCCTCAGACACATACAAGCCTTTTACCCACTTGGCCCGGATCGAGGTCAGCCTCTGCAGGATATGTTCCCGCCCAGCTGGGAGGCAGAGCAGAAACCCACAGCCACCAGGACAACCCAGGCCCTACGGAGCCACACAGGCTGGGTTGTCATCTGGGAAATGAGAGATGTCCAGCTCTGAGCAGGTGCTCCAAGAAGGTTTATTAGTATCCACACTGGGGAGCCCCAGGCTCTTGACGAGAACAAGAGGCTGAAAGCATCCAGTCGGGGAAGCAAGGCCACCACAGGCTGACAGGTCTGGCGCCCATGGAGGTGGTGATGCTTCTGCTTCAAGCACAGCCAACTCACACCCCTCTGCCCTTTAAGTCTCCTTGTAAAGAGGTAGGGCTGTCCTTTCCACGAAGAAATGAGGTCCCTGGTGGTTTCTTAACTTGTCTGACATCTACCAGCCCCCAGAAACCTTGACCCAGGCCCTCTGTCTGCTCCCCCAACCTCGGCCAGCATCGGCAACCACATGTTCGGCCCAGGGAGCCCACCCTCACCCTGGCAGCCCCCACTCACTCCTAGAACCTGCCAGCTAAAGCCTGGAGCGGACAAATTCTATCAGCTGCTCCAGCTGCTCCTCCAGGCGCTGCTCATCTCCGTGGTTCTCAATGACCCAATCGAAGGCCCCGACGTTGTCCAGGCCACATTCTGACTCAGCATCATCCACCCCTGCAGAGGAGGTATGGCGAGGTCAGGCCCCATCCCTCCTGACAAACACCAGGCATCGGGCATTGTGGCCTGCTGACCCCACATGGAGCCACCCTCTCTCGCACTCCCCTCGGTCCCTCCGGAACCAAGCTCCACTTACCCCAGAGGGCACTTCCCCACCCCATGAAACACCAGGATAGCAGGTTCAGCAGTCCACAGCCACCTGAGCCCCACAGAGGGTCCCGCTGACTTAAGTCTTCACTTGTCACTGCCATCTCAAACCACAGACAACCCAAATGGCCATTTCGTTTTCATTTTATGTGAAGCTGGTTGTGTCCATTTCTATCCCTGTATCTGTGATTCAGTTCTCTTGGAAGGCAGGGTGTGCCATTCTCACCTGACAATGAGAATGGTAATAAGAGCATCTACCTGGTGGGTTTGCTGCTACTATAAAGTGAGATAATGTTTAAAGGGCTTAGCATGGGCCTGGCCAGAGTGAGTGCCCAGGAGGTGAGCAGCCATTAGGAAGGGTCGTACCCACTGACCTGAACTTCCCCGAGTCACAATGACCTAGGGCAGGGAAGACATATGAGCTATGCCTCTGAACTGCCACAGAGTAGGTCCTGGGCTGGCACCACTAAGGCTGCCTAGTAGAGCTTCCTCTTCCCCTCCCCCTACTCTGTTAATCAAACAGGAGTGAAGTTTGTCGGGCCCACCCTCTGACCCACTGTCAGTCCCCCCACCAGGCTGGAAAGCAAAGGTGAAGGACCAGGGGAACGGGTCCCAGCCAGACCTCCAGAAGCCCACTGGCCTGGAGAAGGCAGCCCAGGTAAGGATACCAGGCCAAGGTCACAGCGCAACCTTCATCCCCAAGGATACCATCCTCTACCCAACTCCACTTTTTAATCTGGAGGTGCTCCTGAGCCCCAGGCCTCAGACTCCTTTTTATAATCCCCTGCTCACTCCCCACATCCTGCCAGGGAGACAGCGGAAGACCAGACCAAGAGCCCAGGAGCGGGTGGCCTGGTCTACAGGTGGGGCGGCTGGCCTGCGTGCCGAGCCTTGGGGTAGAGGTTGTGAGCAGCTCACCTGGTGTGAACACCCAGCCCCGCTGCTGTCGGCTCTGCTCTGTGGCCACCACGCGGACCGTCTGCGTCACAGCCCCATAGGCCTCCCGAAACCACTGGATGTCAGACACCCTCCGTGTGTCACTCACCAGCTGCAGGGAAAGGACACAAACAAGTGACCAACAGGGGCATGGTGCAGGGAGCAACAGGACAAGGCACTGGGGGTAAGGGAGAAAGAGGGGAAGACCCAGACCCAGTCCAAATAAACAGGAGCATGGACTACAAAACCCAGAAAAGTGTAGCCCCATTCCCTATTATTACCCAGCCAGCTGGGACGGACATCCCCTCCTCCCTCCAGGCAGCCCTTTCCTGACTGCTGCAGTCTGCAGCCCGATATGCCCACACTGTATTCTACGGTCATGTCAGTCATCGCTGAGCTGAAGAAGAGGCCTCAAGCTTTGAAGTCAGATCAGCCAGTCCAATGCACTCATTTGACAGATGAGCAAACTGGGGCCAGAAACAAAGATACCCTAATCGGTCCCTGCCCCCAGCACCTTTTAAAATGTAAATGTGATTCCTGTCAGTCCCTTGCCCTAAATCTCTCAAAGGTTTCCCATAATTCTAATACAATCCAAAGCTCTCACCCCAACTTACAAGGACCTATAAGATCTGGCACCTATTTCCCATCATTTACCCTTCATTCATTCTGCTGCAGCCAACTGAAAACGTTGCTGTTTCTTAAACATACCAACCAGGTCTCCTCCTCAGGGCCTTTGCACATCCTACTTCCTCTGCCGAGATAATCATGAGGGAGGCTCCCTTGCTTCATGGAGGTTTCTGCTCAAATATCACCTCCTCGGAGAGGCTGTCCCTACCATCCTTCCTGGCTCTCTTCCTGTCCCTTTCAATTCTTATATGCTTTTTATTTTTCTCTGAGCACTAAGTATTCATGAAACCGTCACTATTTATCTGTTTGTGTGTTTATTGCCTGATCTGCACTCTGTAGAGTCAGCTCCATGAGGGGAAGGACTTTGTCTCCATTCACTGCTCTATCCCTGGCCCTTAGCACCCTCTGACACATAAGGAGCACTCAGGAGCACATGGTCAATGAACGAATGAATAAGCGAATAAAGAGGTCAGCTGTTTTTGTCCATGCTGTGGACATGTTCATTCACCCAGCTCTTAAACAAGTACTATGTCAAACACCTACTGTGTGCCGGGCACTGTGCTAGGCACTGGGGATAGAGTGGTGAGCACAACAGCCCTGGTGCTTGCCCTCAGGATGCTCACTGTCTGGTGGGAGAGACAGACTCTAAAGGTGCAGCTTCACTAATTACCATGTAATCACAGCGCATATCAACAAGCATCTCGACCGTACCACTCTGAAACTGAACTCCTGATTTTCTCCCCAGACCTGTTCCTCCACACCATCCCTGTCTCAGAAAATCACAACTCCATCTGTCTAGCTACTCTGAACAAAACCCTTGGATTTGTCTCCCAGAGCCATCATATCGGGAAATCCTATTGGTTCTATCCTCAAAATCTGTGCAGAATCCTCCCCTTCTCTCCACTCCACCACCACCCCGAGCCGAGCCACGGCCATTTTGCTGTCTTGTGGAAAGATCCTCTGCCTGGCCTCTCTGCTTCCATTCTTGACCTCCCGCAGCAGCCAGGGAGAGCTTTCTAAACCTTAGAGCAGACCATGCCTCTCCTCTGCTCCAAACCCTCCAGTGAGTCCCCATCTCACTCAGAGAAACCCCAGGCTCTTCCAGAGAATCTTCATGATCTGACCTCACCTCCTGCCACTCTCCCTTCACCCACAAAAACCCATTTGGGTCACTCCCTTACTTCCTTCAGGTCCTGCTCAAATGTCATCACATCAGTGAGACCTTCCCTGATACTCTTAATAAAGCAGCAACCCAGCCCTCCTCAGAGTCCTGGCCTGCTTTATTTTGTCCCTTAGTATTTATCTCCACCTGACATATTCTATATTTTTTTAGGGCCTAACTCCCTCTGCCCCCAGCTATAATGTAAGTACCCTGAGAGCAGGGACTTCATCAGATTTTCACATGATGTATCCCCAAATCACCTGGAACCAGTCCTGCTACAAGAAGATACTACTGGCTGCCAGAATGAATGAGGAAGGAAAAGGGTAATAAGGTGCTATGGGAGCACCTGACCAGGAGCGCCAGTTAAGACCTGGGCATCAGGGAAGTCTTCCCTGTGGAGGTGCCATGGGAGCTGAGCTGGAGCTAACCAGGTGAAGAGTGATAGAAAGGGCAGTCCGGGCAGGTAGAAGGACATGGGCAAAGGCCTTGATTCCAGAAGGGGTTTGATTTATTTGAGGAACAGAGAGAAGGCCAGTGTTGCTGTGGCTTAAGGAGTAAGGAGGCTAAAAGGGCAGCAGGAGCCAATCATTCAAGGCCCAGAAGTTCACATTACAGATTTTGATTTTGTCCATCAAAACAGTGGGACAAAGGGTTCTAAACATGACTTGGTTGATGTTTTTAAAAGGTCACTCTGACTGCTGTGTGATGCATGGATCACAAGGAACAAGAGCCAAAGCAGGCACCAG